>NC_086320.1:264655085-264972942 GCF_036172605.1 Pelobates fuscus
AGTAGCCCCGCCCGGAATTAAAGCAAGCAGGTTATATGGATTGGGCACGACTGGATGTATACTAACAACCGCATCATTGACTGCTCTCAAGTCCTGCACAGTTCGATACTCATCTGTACCGGGCTTTTGAACAGGCAGCAATGGGGTGTTCCAGGGGGAAGTACAGAATTTTAGGATACCATACCGTATGAACTTATCCAGATAAGATTGGATGTTCTTCTTAGCCTTCTGCGGGATGTGATATTGTCTTAGGCTCACTGGATAAACCCCAAGTTTTAGTTCGATTTTAATAGGTGGAATATTGCGGGCCAGTCCTGGTGGGTTGTTCTCTGCCCAAACTCCTGGTATGTTGAATAAGGATTCATCACTCCTAGGGTTTTGGATAGTCAACGCTGTATAAAGTCGCCACTCTTCTTCCTTTGGTACGGATAAAGTCATAATACCTGAAGGTCCATTAAACTTTAAAGATGTTGTTCCATTTGGTAGGAACGTAATCTGCGCTTGTAATTTAGATAGCATATCACGTCCCAGCAATTGGACTGGACATTCAGGCATATAAAGGAATTGATGTTTTACTACGTGGCCTCCCAATGTACAGAGTCGACTTTTAAGAACCGGTTTTTCAGCACTTCTTCCAGTTGCTCCTATCACAGTAATAGTCCTTCCAGATGGAGGAGCAACTAGATTAGTCACCACCGAATGTTCAGCACCAGTGTTGATCATGAACGCACTCCTTTTTCCCCCTATTGATACATCGACCATAGGCTCCGCTCGACCAAGGGGGATGGAGCCCGGTCGGTATCAATAGTCCTCCATGACCGTGTCAGCCAATCCTACAAAGTCCCTGCCTTCTCTATCGCGGGACCTTTGCGCTGCTGGGAAATACCTATCTTCCTGTCAGGGTACCTGTGGTCTCTACCTCCGAAAGAGGTAGAGACTTAGCTGTTCCCCCATCCAGACGGCCTGATGGCTCCCTTCCCCGCGGTCTATCCGGTCATGCTAGGCCGGCCGCGAGGGAGTGACTGCCTTTTACAGCATCTAGGCAGGAAGTAGTCATCAGGACACTCCCCCGGAACGACCTGTCAGTCAATTGCTGCAGAACCAATCAAGACGCCTTGGAGGCGTGGTTACTGCTCTGAACAGGGTATTTAACAGAGCTTCTTTCAGTAGCTCATTGCCCTGTCGTGGTTCTAGCTTGTTCTAGTCACTCAGTGCTTGTGTATTCTATTATCCCTTTTGGTTTTGACCCGGCTTGTTTACCTTACTCTGCTTATCTCTGTTACCCTTGATTCGGCTTGTCTCTCGCTTACCTGTCTTCTGTTACCCTCGACCTCGGCTTGTCTTTAACCATTCTATACTGTACTACTTACGTTAGTCCGGCCATTCTAAGGTCCGGTATACGTATCTGGCTACTGTTTGTACTCTGCGTGTTGGATCCCTGTCCCGATCCTGACATTACGACAGGGCCAATGGATCCTGCAAGTACAAACAGTAAGCTGGCTGCTCCTGATCCTAGGTTTGAAGCCATGGATCACAGAATGGATCAGATGGCGCTTGCGCTACAGGCTCTATTAGCTTGTGCCAATAACCCACCAGAGGAGATACGTAATACCCCTGTTTCTCCTGTCGGTTCAGGTCTAGAGGTAGCCACAGTGGGTGCTTCTTCTCACATTACCCCCCCAGTACGCTATGGTGGGGCTCCTGAGAAGTGTCGTGGTTTTTTAAACCAAATTAGTATCCACTTTGAATTGCAACCTCGCTCTTATCCTACAGATAGGGCAAAAGTAGGATTTATTATCACCCTACTCATTGAGAAAGCTCTGAGATGGGCCAACCCACTATGGGAGAACGATAACCCATTAGTTTATAACTATAACGCATTTGTAGCTGCTTTTAGAAGAACATTTGACCCTCCAGGTAGAAAGGTTAATGCAGCCAGATTACTGTTGCGCCTGAGACAGGAGAACCGAACACTGGTGGATTATGCACTAGAGTTCAGGTCTCTGGCGGCAGAAATCAAGTGGAATGAGCAGGCGTATATGGATGTATTTTTGAATGGCCTATCTGATGTAATCCTTGATGAGGTTGCTACCAGAGAACTCCCTGAGAATTTAGAGGATTTAATTTCGTTCATCTCTCGTATAGATGAACGTCTAAGAGAGAGACAGAACACTCGAGAGAGGAACCAGAGACCTTCTTTTAGGTTAGCTCCCGCTTTTCCAAGTCCTGACTCCACGATATCTTTGTTTACTGAACCTATGCAGAAAGGGTATACCCGCCTCTCTGAGGAGGAAAGACAGCACAGGAGAAGAGAGGGTTTGTGTATGTACTGTGGGGCCAAGGGTCATTTACTCTCGAACTGTTCTAACCGTCCGGGAAACGCTCGCACCTAAGTCTCTCTAGAGGACAGGCCTTGGGTGTTTCTATTTTGTCCTCTACTCCTAATTATAAAGATCACAGGCTTCTGCTACCAGTTTCCTTAACTTGGGGGAAGGAAGTAGTAAGGGCTATGGCATTGATAGATTCCGGTGCTGCTGAGAATTTTATCGACCAAGCCTTTGCTAGTAAGAACAATTTCCCATCCCAGCTAACGGAGACACCTTTGGCCGTTGAGGCCATAGATGGTAGACCACTACTAGACCCTGTTATCTTTCGTGAGACCATACCCATTGAGTTAAATGTTGGTATCCTACACGTGGAGAAGTTATCTCTTATGCTCATTTCGTCTCCTTCCGTTCCCATAGTTCTGGGGTACCCATGGTTGAAAAAACATAACCCTATTATCGATTGGGAGTTAGGAGAGATACTCTCGTGGGGCCAGGGCTGCCAGGATCGGTGTTTGTGCAAGGTTTCCCCATTAGCTAATATTAACATACCGGAGAATCCCACTCAGTCCACAGAAAGACAAATACCAGACCTTTACCTAGACTTAAGGGCAGTGTTTGACAAGAAGAATGCCGATTCTTTGCCTCCACACAGGTCATTTGACTGTAAGATTAAGCTTCTACCCGGCACTATGCCTCCGAGGGGCCATGTATATCCTTTGTCTGTTCAGGAAAACTCAGTTCTAGAGGAGTATATTCGGGAGAATTTAGAAAAGGGATTCATCAGGAGGTCTTCTTCTCCGGCCGGGGCTGGGTTCTTTTTCATTAAGAAGAAGGATGGCACGCTGAGACCATGTATCGATTACCGAGGCTTGAATAAAATAACTGTCAGAAATGCCTATCCTATCCCACTGATTACCGAGTTATTTGATCGTCTTAAGGGCTCCAGAATCTTCACCAAGTTAGATCTCAGAGGGGCTTACAATTTGGTGAGAATCCAGCAAGGTCACGAGTGGATGACGGCATTCAATACCCGGTATGGCCATTACGAATACACTGTTATGCCATTTGGACTCTGCAATGCGCCTGCAGTATTTCAAGATTTGATTAATGAGGTACTTAGGGAGTTTCAGCATGATTGTGTTATTGTTTACCTGGACGACATACTAATACACTCTAAGGAGATTGAGACTCACCATAGACAGGTCAGAAAGGTATTACACAAGCTGCTGCAACATGGCCTATATTGCAAATTGGAGAAGTGCAGTTTTGATCAGTCTCAGGTAGACTTTCTTGGATACGTGATTTCTGGGGAGGGTTTTAAAATGGATCCTGTAAAACTCCAATCTATTTTAGACTGGCCCTTGCCCAAAGGACTCAAAGCTATCCAAAGGTTTATTGGTTTCTCCAACTACTATAGGCGCTTCATTAAAGGATACTCCTCTATCATTGCGCCTATTACCAATATGACCAAACAAGGGGCTGATACTAAGTTCTGGTCTAAGGAAGCTCTTGGTGCTTTCAAGACTCTCAAGGAACTTTTTGCCTCGGCTCCCATTCTAGTCCATCCTGATACGACTCTGCCTTTCTTGCTTGAGGTCGATGCCTCTGAGACAGCAGTTGGGGCTGTTCTGTCTCAAAGGTTAGGGGTGGATAAACCGTTACACCCTTGTGGTTTCTTCTCTAAGAAATTTTCTGGGCCTGAGAGCAGATATGACATCGGGGAAAGGGAACTGTTAGCAGTCATTAAAGCCTTAAAGGAGTGGAGACATTTGTTGGAGGGGACCCTACACCCTATTACGATTTTGACGGAACACAAAAACGTGTCCTATATTGGGGAGGCTAAGCGCTTATCCTCTAGACAAGCTCGTTGGTCCTTATTCCTGACTCACTTCAATTATGTACTGACTTACAGACCTGGTTCTAAAAACTCTAAAGCCGATGCATTATCTCGCCAATATGAACCTTCTACTGTACCTGAACCAGTTCTTTCTTCTATAGTTCCGAAATGCAATATCATTGCTAATACGAATCTCAGGATTCATTCTCCATTACTGGCCGAGATCATTAAGTTGCAACATCTAGCACCTAAACAGACTCCTGCGGGTCGTCATTTCGTTCCTCCTGCTCTTCAACTGGAACTTTTACAGTGTTTACATAATAGCAAGATGGCGGGACATCCTGGTATTCGCAAAACTTACGCGTTGATCTCTAAGGACTTCTGGTGGCCTGCTTTACGGAGGGATATTGAGGAGTTCATCGCTGCATGTGAAGTTTGTACTAAAACCAAACAACCCCATACGCTTCCATGTGGATTCCTGCACCCCTTGGAGGTTCCAGAAAAACCATGGTCCTGTTTGGCCATGGACTTTATTGTCGATCTACCTATCTCTAAAAGACAGACTGTTATCCTCACCGTGGTTGACAGGTTTACTAAGATGGCACACTTCATTCCCCTGCCTAAACTCCCGTCTTCTCCCGAATTGGCAGTGATATTCGCTAAGGAGATTTTTCGCCTACATGGGATACCCTCTCAAATTGTATCGGACAGAGGCTCCCAATTTGTTTCCCGCTTTTGGAGGTCCTTCTGCTCTCAACTTGGTATTAAATTAAACTTTTCTTCTGCCTATCATCCTCAGTCTAACGGAGCTGCTGAACGTACCAACCAGAAAATTGAACAATATTTACGATGCTTTGTTTCTGAACACCAGGATGATTGGGTCGGTTTGATTCCTTGGGCGGAGTTTGCACACAACAATCTCGTTTGCGATTCTACTCATTCAAGCCCCTTCTTCATGAATTATGGTTTTCATCCGTCTATTCTTCCTTCGGATTCTCCTTCCCAGGGGGTGCCGTCGGTTGATGTTCATGTTGCCAATTTGAGGAAGTTGTGGGATCAAACTCGACAAATCCTTGTGCACAACTCTATCTTGGTTAAGAAACACGCTGATAAACGTAGAAGGGCGGCTCCGGTCTTTGTTCCAGGTGATAGGGTATGGCTGAGCACGAGGAACATCCGTTTAAAAGTGCCATCCATGAAGTTCGCTCCTCGTTATATTGGACCCTACAGGGTGCTGACCCGTATCAATCCAGTTGCGTATCGTTTAGCTCTTCCTAATACCTTACGCATCCCGAACTCGTTTCACGTTTCATTGCTGAAACCACTCATATGTAACAGATTTTCCTCCACAATAGCCCCTCCTCGCCCCGTTCAGGTGGAGGGTCAGGAGGAGTATGAGGTTAACTCTATTATTGATTCTCGAATCTCCCGGGGGAGAGTACAATATCTGGTTGATTGGAAGGGATATGGTCCTGAGGAGAGGAGTTGGGTACCTCAGGAGGATGTTCATGCTCCCCGTCTCCGCAGGGCGTATCACTCTCGCTTCCCATCTCGTCCCGGTTCATTCCGCCCGGTGGGCGTATCTGAGAGGGGGGGTACTGTCAGGGTACCTGTGGTCTCTACCTCCGAAAGAGGTAGAGACTTAGCTGTTCCCCCATCCAGACGGCCTGATGGCTCCCTTCCCCGCGGTCTATCCGGTCATGCTAGGCCGGCCGCGAGGGAGTGACTGCCTTTTACAGCATCTAGGCAGGAAGTAGTCATCAGGACACTCCCCCGGAACGACCTGTCAGTCAATTGCTGCAGAACCAATCAAGACGCCTTGGAGGCGTGGTTACTGCTCTGAACAGGGTATTTAACAGAGCTTCTTTCAGTAGCTCATTGCCCTGTCGTGGTTCTAGCTTGTTCTAGTCACTCAGTGCTTGTGTATTCTATTATCCCTTTTGGTTTTGACCCGGCTTGTTTACCTTACTCTGCTTATCTCTGTTACCCTTGATTCGGCTTGTCTCTCGCTTACCTGTCTTCTGTTACCCTCGACCTCGGCTTGTCTTTAACCATTCTATACTGTACTACTTACGTTAGTCCGGCCATTCTAAGGTCCGGTATACGTATCTGGCTACTGTTTGTACTCTGCGTGTTGGATCCCTGTCCCGATCCTGACACTTCCCTAACACTTCCTCTGTTCCCATTGCTCCCTCTATTACCATTACTCCCTCCGGGGCCTCCTCTACCTCTCGCTCTGCCTCTAAAGTTTCCGTAACCTGCCCTGGGTTGGTCTCTCTCGTACTGCTCTCTTTGCGGACACTCGTTCCTCCAATGCCCTTCTTCCTTGCAATACGCGCACTGATTCCTACTCAAAGGCTCCCTATTCCATCTACTATCGCCTCTATCTGGGCCCCGTCTATCTACGCCTGCGATCGCTACAGCTAACATATCAGCCTTTTTACGCATCTTGCGCTCTTCCTCTTTCTTACTTTCTGTTTCCCTATTCATATACACTTTATTCGCTACCTCCATTAGTTGGGTGATAGACATTCCTGCAAACCCTTCTAACTTTTGTAGCTTGCGCTTAATATCTCCGTAAGCTTGGCTGACAAAGGCGGAGTTCACCATTCGGGAATTATCTGCGTCTTCCGGATTAAAGGGGGTATACAAGCGGTATGCCTCCAATAATCGGTCATAAAAGACACTGGGCGCTTCATCACTTTTCTGAATCACCTCAACTGTCTTCGACAAATTAATGGCTTTCTTTCCTCCGGCTTTCATGCCAGCAATTATAGCGTCTCTATAGGCTCTGAGTTGAAACATATCAGCACCATTTACATTCCAATCGGGATCGGTGTTGGGATAATGTGTTGCGGCCCATGCTGATGGATTGGCTTGGTTCAAAGTACGGGCTTTATCCTCTAGCGCTTTAATGGCCGCTTGATTTATTCTTGTCCTTTCCTCATTGTTAAACAAAGTCATTAATAACTGCTGGCAATCAGCCCATGTCGGGTTATGTGTCTGTACTATTGAGGTGAACAGATCAGTCATAGCTTGTGGTTTCTCAGTATACGAGGAATTGTGGGTCTTCCAATTTAAGAGATCGGTTGTTGTGAATGGGACATATACAAAGACTGGGTCAGCATGTGCCATTTGACCTGCGGCATCGATATAGGCTGACCCGGGATTCAGACGAAGAGGCATCTGATAGTGCTTTAATTGTTGGGTACCGGTCAGTTGTCGGGTTTGTATGGGGCTACGTAGAGGGGCGTCAGTTATGGGTTCCGGTCGGGGAGAGATAGGGTATGAGGATGTGGGAGCTTGGTTTTGGGAAAAGGTAGTAAATAAAACACTTCGGGTCGAGCTAGAAGAAGCTTGACCGGAAGTCTGAAGTGGCGCCAAATCAGGATATTCAGATCTAATGGGGGTTGGCTCTGATTCCGGAAGGGGAGATTTAGTACGAGAGGGGGTGGATCCTGTACTGGAGGAGGAAGCGGAAGTGGATGAGGGCAATGAGGGAAGGGTTGCAGGACTTCCTGCATTTGCGTCACTTCCTCTTAAAGGAAAGTAAGGGGGCGGCAAAGGGATCTCGGACTCAGGGGGCGTGTCCAAAATGGGCCTAACACCAGTCCTAGTGGACAAACAAGTTCTAGCCACCATGAGGCGACACTGCTCCTCGTGGCACGTCTGGATCCATTTTGGCGAGTCATTTACGGCCTGTCTCCAACAATCAATATAAGGAAACTGGCCGTAAAGTTCAGGCCTACCCGATACAGCCACGTGTAAGCGCTGTACCAGAGTTGGATCCAAACTGCCACGTGGCGTCCATGCCGCAACCAAAGTAGGCCACTCCCTAGTACACAAAGTGACCAAACGTACAGGAGACATTTTAACCCCAAAATCACAGGTTTTGAATCCCTTTTTAAAATTCTTCACCATACAACCTAAGGGATCCGGAATCGTTGACTGCGACGCACCCATACTTAACAATGGAACGTCGTCGACAACGAATACTATACACCCGTACTATTCAACAGTCACACCCGTTTCCTCTGGCAACAGCACCACGTGGTACGGTTACCAAGTGAAACGTATACAATAACACAATAAACACTCAGGGAATTCCCGTACACACACAGCTGTTACACCAGTCACTAGATAATCAATATTATGCCCTTTGGCGAAACTATACAGTCACCCACGCTATAATTCTCTATATACGAATTACCCGTCTATAACACACCCCAGTAACATCGTCTTTTACAAATAGCGGTTACAGTACGGTTAGCATAGGTCAAAGCACAAGTTAAGGTCACAATACAATTATTAGTGGTTATGGTGTTAAACATGCAATAGACGACAATGATTAGTACTTATATACAGTGTCAGTAAATATACAGGGTTATGGTACCGTGCACTATAATACAGCAACACACTATTAACACTCTCGCTAGACGGCTGAGCTCGCGCTATCTAACAAGATATACACTTTACTAAACAATCTTTATCACATTTACAATTCCCAACTAAACTATTGGCCAGTACCTATATACACCCGTTTTGGTTAGCCACACTGCCCAAGCACCACATATAGCGAGCTAGAGGACCGAATTTACACAGGCGCCTCTTAGTCGATTACTATCAAAAGTCTAGTGGGTTCCAAATTTACACGCCTTCCCACTTAGCCAAGATAGGTTGAGAGCTAGCGAACCGAATTTACACAGGCGCCGCTTAGTCTCCCGGTCCCTCCGACCTAGCGAACGTAATATACACCCTAGAACGCTAGTCTAGACAAGACACCGGTGTCCGGCTAGGGCTATTTACACAGGACCCCGCCTGACTAACCAAATCAAACGGTCTGACTAAAGAGCGTTCGATTGAGCGGTGCGCCTTCGCTCCTTCCCTCCGACAGAGGGGGCAGATTCCATACACAATTCAAACCCCTTTTGGGCCTACCGCACAATCGGTATACCCCTAGTGGGTCTGCCGTCTAAACAGCAGTTGTCTTACCTCCTCGTTCCTGAACCTGAGTTCACACTCATCGACGGGGACACCCCAGCACTTCTTACGTAGAGGCCGATGATCTCCTGGACAACAGACCAGTGGCGCCGAGACGAAGGGAGGTCCACGCAGAAGTTCAGGGGTGCAGCCGTAGAGAACGTGGGCAAAGATAGACCGTCTCACGCCTCTGCCTCTCAGCTACCGTTGAACGATGAGCTTCCCGGCCAATGCACCAAATGATACCGGAGAAACTGACGGAAGCGAAGCACAGAGAGATGGACACAGGTTTCTTCAGGAAGGAAGAGATTCTTTATTGGATCACCGATCGGGACTCAGAGGGACTAGTGTCACCAAAATACAACAAGTTCTGAGCCCCGGACAATAGTGCAAGCTCCTTATATAGGCACATAACTCCTCCCATATTAAGCTCCACCCGCACATTCTCTTGACCAATCAACACAAATAAGAATTAACTTCCTGCTTGACCGCATGGCTTGTCCAGCACAATGGAGGAGGGGAATACTACATCCTGTATTCTTGCACATGCTCCGTACACTACTGATCGTATCTTGCCTCGTGCAACCAACTGATCGATACGTCAGCATATGCACGTACACATGCCACGTGGTAATCTCGGCCTACTAAATGTATTTTTACCGAGATTCCACCACATTGCCATCTACGCATCTATGGAGAAGGCGCTTTACAGGGTCATGACGGCATCAGCTGATCTTACCATGTCTTCCACTAAAACCCCACAACATGACTACGATTCTGAGGCTTCAGAATCGCAGACACAAGCTGACCCACGACCTATCAAACGCCACTGGAAGGGTGAAAAGGGGAATGTTGTCCCGGGCAAAGGCAAGGCCCCAACCAAAGGCCATAAGCCGAACCGACCTACCCCCGCCCCACAACACTGCTACTCCTCAGATGAGGGGGAAGATCACTCGCACTCCATGGCTGTACTAGACGAGTGGAGGGTTGCAGATTCCGACTCACATGACGATGAGTGGGGCTCGGACGCCGGATCCCATACCGGTTTTTTACGAGGCACATTCCTGGATGACATCCAACTACCAGATGACCTTGCGTCTGCCCAGGAAGAGGGGGAAGCCATCCTGGACCCCACTGGGCAACGCCTCTTTGACCCTTGTAATATCAGACATCCACGCTTGGCGGACTGGACCCCCCCCCAAACACCTCTCCAAATTTATGCACCTGTGGCTCCGCAAACCGCTGTACAAAACGGTGCGTAACCGCCTACGCTCAGAATGCCCTCGCCCTTCGCTCCCTGACCATGTAGCTCAGACCCCCGAATTTGACTCATGACCACCTTCATGTCTCGGTGGTGCCGTGACCCCCGAAGAGGCGTGGAAAAAGGATTCCACGGAGTCCAGGACAAATTGCTGGACTCCATTGGCCCTCTACGCTAAAAAAGACTGGACATACCCCATTTGCAATACTTTGGGTTGTCTACTATTGCAATTGGTATGCCATCATGGGGGTAATTCTCATTCCTGGGCTACCAATACGGTCTCAAAGGCAACGTAATCAATCTGGCGCATTACAATGTGAAAAAACTGAAAAATTTAACACGCTATATTTGACCCTGTAACATCTCAAAACATCATAAAACCTGTACATAGGAGGTGCTGTTTTACACATGAGACATCGCTGAATACAAATATGTGTATTTTATTGCAGTAAAAGCAAGCAGTATTATGACATTCACAGTTAAAATGTCACGTAGAACTAAAAAATGTTTAAATATTCTTATTTTCTCCCATTTTTTTTAAATTTTATTCATATTCAATTATGTTTCATACCTAAATATTTGATGTTAAATGAAAGCCCTGTTTCCCCTCAATAAAAATATATATAGTAAGTGTGGGTGCACATAATATGAAAGAAGTGAATTACGCCTGAACAGACATATAGCGCAAATTCCAGGTTTTGTTTACATTTTGTTTTGATCACAACGTGTACATTTAGCTCAGTCCTTAAGGGGTTAAAATGGCTTGTGTGAGTGCTCACTTTTCTAGATATAGAGGACAAAAATACAAACTATGTAAACCATAGTAACATCTTCAGGACTCTCTAAAACTCATTATATACTGAGATATTAAAACCGTTTTATTTGTTACAGATTATATATATTGGAAAGAAAATAATCTGTGAAAAAAAGAATAATTTATGTAGCAATACCCTACATTATCCAAACAAAATGTAATTTAAATCAGTATGGTTCAATAAAACAAATAACAAAAAGAAGAATGCCAGCACAAAGCAACAAACAAATAAATAAACCGTGAAACTTGTTTTCATTATGCAGCATATTAAGCACATAAATATTATATGAACCAGCTCCAGAAATCTAGGCTACAATATGTTGCCAGATTAGAAAACAAGGAACTAAAAAGAGACTAATTTATGATCTATGTAAAAACATATATGAAAATTGTATGCTGAAGGTACGACAGACAGTCTTGCAAAGGGACGATAATCCAGAATCAAAACGAGCCCCAATTTTCCGTAACATATTTAAGAAACCAGTGCTAAATGTGTTATAATGAATTTATTATTATTATAAATATATATTAAGCACCAACAAGTTCCGCAGTGCTGTACAATGGGTGGACTAACAGACACATATTTGTAACCAGAATAGTTGGACACGCAGTAACAGAGGGATTGAGGGCCCTGCTCAATGAGCTTACATGCCAGAGGGAGTGGGTTATAGCTACACAAAAGTTGTAGTTGTTGAATAAAATATTGTATTTCCGTAGAACGTAATATTACAATATAGCCTAGAATATTTGAATACTGATGTAACAAGGAACAGTGATCACAGGCACATTTTCTTACTCTTGCTTAGAAAACGAAGAAATACTGTCAAATACCTTAAATATAGAGATTTTTTGCACTTGCACATTTAACTTCATATTGGATTGACAGCGTGTATGTTTGTGAGTTCCATATTAATGTAATACTGACATAACTAGAAAACATATCAGGACCCCAGGCTATGTTTGGCTGTAATGGAATTGCTTGCAAGGTCACTGCCAAAGAATCTTTTCCAATATCTAGACCATGGGTCGTCAACCTGGTCCCTACCGCCCACTAGTGGGCGTTTCAGGATTCCAGGTGGGCGGTAGGGATTTCCAGGTTGATCGGGCGGGCGGGCGCGAGCCGGCGGTACCCGTGCGACTGGGTACCGCCGTGACCATTTGCGGCCCCGGCCCGCGCGGCAAACCGCCGGGGCCGCCTTCCAAAGTGTCCATCGGGTGGCCCATGCTGTCAGGGCCACCCGATGGATGCGGATTGTAAGGGGGCCCGGTCAGCGCTGGGCGCTTTAACAGCGCGACCGGGCCCCCTGTGATGACATCAGAGCTGGGAGGAAGTGATTCCCCGGTCACTCCTCCCAGCTAAAACTGAGAGCCGCGCGGGAGGAAGCAGTTCCCATCCACCTGAGCCACCACTGGACCCCAGCAAAAGTCACCCTCCTGCACCTTAAAGGTAGGAAACAGGAGGGTGACTTAAATATAATGTGTGTGTGTGTGTTTGTAGGTATGTCTTGTGTGTGTGTATGTCTTGTGTGTGTGTGTCTGTCTGTATGTGTCTTTGTATGTATGTCTTGTGTGTGCATGTGTCTGTCTGTATATATATGTGTGTGTGTGTCTGTATGTATGTATGTATGTGTGTCTTGTCTTTGTATGTATGTGTCATTGTATGTGTGTCTTGTGTGTCTGTATGTGTGTCTGCATGTGTGTGTGTCTATGTATGTCTTATGTGTGTGTCTGCATGTGTGTGTGCATGTCTGTGTGTGTCTGTTTGTATGTGTGCCTGTCTGTTTGTATGTATGTGTCTTGTGTGTGTGTGTATGTGTGCCTGTCTGTGTCTTGTGTGTCTGTAGGTGTGTATGTGTGCCTGTCTGTGTCTGTATGTGTGTCGTGTGTGTGTCTTGTATGTATGTGTGTGTCGTATGTGTGTCTTGTGTGTGTGTGTGTGTATGTGTCTGTCTGTATATATGTGTGTGTGTGTGTCTTGTCTTTGTATGTATGTGTCATTGTATGTGTGTCTTGTGTGTCTGCATGTGTGTGTGTGTCTATGTATGTCTTATGTGTGTGTTTGCATGTGTGTGTGCATGTCTGTTTGTGTCTGTTTGTATGTGTGCCTGTCTGTATGTATGTGTCGTGTATGTGTGCCTGTCTGTGTCTTTGTGTGTGTCTTGTGTGTGTGTGTGTGTGTGTCGTGTGTGTGTCTGTATGTGTGTCTTGTGTGTATGTCTGTATGTGTGTCTTTGTGTGTGTGTCTTGTATGTGTGTCTTGTATGTGTGCCTGTCTGTTATAGTGGACTATAGTAAGTGGGCTACCTAGCTCAGCCTTCCTACTGGGCATTGCTATAAGGACGGTTAAAAAATAGAAAAAAGGGGAAAAAAAGGTGGGGAGGGGAATTGAGGAGGGAGAGGAGATGAGCTGATGCACAAATGAGAAATCATATTATGCGCAAACAGAGAAGTCGTCTGAATATCACTGAAAGAGACCTTCGTTTGTTCCTTACGAAAATCGAACCAGATATCAAATATTTAGTCTCGCAGCATCAACCTCAAGGATCTCATTAATCACTAGTAAAGGTAATTTCAATTTACTTTATTGTTTTCTCATGAAACTTTATAAAGTTAAAAACCTTATAAACCTGCATTAAGTAGAAATAAAAAGATAAATGTACGTACATTTATTTTTTTTTTTAAAACACCCTCCTTTCTTAAAAATATTCCGCATTTGCGCGAAAACTGGTGGGCGGTAAGGAAATTTTTTCAACCAAAAAGATGCATTAGTGGGCGGTAGGTAAAAAAAGGTTGACTACCACTGATCTAGACTGATTTTTTTTCTCCGTAGAAGTGGAGTTCAATTCAAAGTCTCTGAAAGGAATGGAAAAAAAGCAGACAAACAATGTAGTAGAATGAACAGCATGATTAGCTTTTATTATATATTTAATCACTGCTGTTAGCACATATACATGGTACTAAAACACCTCCACAGAGATCAACTATATTGCCTAATCATTTGCCATTTAAATGCCTTCATTAGCACAGTTCCAGATCTACGTAAACTAGTATAATAAACTATTGTTGTTCTAGGCAATCTCTTTAAAATACAGTAATATATCCATATATAAGGTGCAGAATAGTGATTAGCCCTTTCTCCTCCCTGTAACTAGACAATACATAGTTCTAGGAATACAACTGATTTTAATGGGCCAAACTCTGCCTTTTATGCACAGACCCCAGCAGGGGGGTCTCTATTGTATTCAGCACAAGCCCCTCCATGGAATCTCTGGGCCTGGGAGATAATTGCGTTAAAGACTGGTATGCTAATTATCTCCCAGGAACAGAGAGCCAAACACAAAAATATAAAAATCAGAAAAGTACCCCCAAAACATCATAAAAACATAAAACAACCCCACAAATAATACATCCACAAATAGCCCCGGTGTGAGTTCCCATGTTCTCCAAATAGCGCTCAGATCCATGCAGTGTAGGGGAAATGCCACCATGTTAAAGTTCTAACCAGTTGCTCACATGGCCCTATGCCCAAAATAGTTCCAGGGCGATTGGCGCTTTTACAGGTCAACTTTCGGGAGCTCAAGCGGCCACAATACGGGGTGCTCCATCTGGCTACTAGGTAGCACCCAGGGAAAGCTACTAATGGCAGCTGGGCAGGTTAGCTCCAAAATAGTGTCCCAGACATAGTCGGTGGGTAGAAGGCTGGCTTCCACACTCCTCTGCTTTTCACAGTCACCTATCTTGCTCCAGGATGGAGAGGTTCCAGGAGGACCCCAGTCAAGCCACAACGGCTGGGGCAGAAATGCTGAGGTTTTCCCTTGTTCCAGCTAGGAAGTGGTCCTTGGCGGGGGTACCTAGCCATGGTACAGGGACCTCCGCTACAGATGTAATCATGACAAATTGCAGGGTATGTTCCTGTACCCATGATAAACTCTATATAACATGTCTTTAACTAGTCAGAGGACAGATACATCAAAATTTTAATATTCTTAAGGGAGGTATACAGCTGCATTAATTGGTTGCATAAAATACTCTACGTTGGGGAGTTTTTACAGAGGTCACCCCTTAGGCCAATCAGAGTTACTCACCTATTTAACTTATCCCTGTCTTAAACACTTAGCACAGTCACATATATGGTGAATGTGATAAACAGATTAATATATTGAAATATTAGTACATTGGTATTGTAATAATAATTGTTTTCCTTATCTCCACCATTAGCCAAGTGTACCAAATATCCCTTGTTCTTCCTGTTGGTAGGTTGTATGTGTATATTTTATGCAAACATATAAAGTGAAAAAGAAATTAATCCTATTTAATAAGCTATAACCTATATTCATTATCATAAAAATATTCATTTTATCCATGCAGTCCCAAGGCTCAGCTAGGTTGCTAGTTTTGTACTAGTTCAGTTATGAAATGTCTTAAAATTTGGAGATTTATAAGATGAAAGTTGGAAGGAATTATTTATTAATCGGCACATTCTCACAGAACATGATCATTGCAGAAGGTGCTTTTCTAAGAATAATTTTTTTCCTAATAACAAGCTGAAATCAATAATTCAGCTTCCACAAACAGCCTTGACTCCCATACTCCCAAAAACAACCACAGCTTTTACATACACAGCCTTGCACGCACGCACGCACGCACTCACGCACATACACAACCTTCCAAACACATGGCTTCCACTCATACATTCTCCACACATAAAACCTCATTACACATACACAGAATACCCACGTGCAACCATCAACGCATGCAGATTCGTGGAGAGATAGTGGGGAATTTTAGTCAAGTTGAAAATGACACAGGAAAATAAAAATGGCAGAGAACTAGTGAGACAGAGACAATAAGTTAAATAACAGAGACACGCATGTATATGTCAGATAGAAAAACACTGAAAGAAAGAAACTTAGAGAAAAAGGAAGAGATATTGTCAAATGAAGAAACTAGGCGAATGAAATAGGAAGAGGCTAAAGAGACACGTAGGATGCATGAAGGTGTGGCAAATTCTATTTTTGCCTACAATGATAAAAATCCTTCTATCAGGCCTGTGTAGTGGTACTTATGATTGTTTTCCTGAATTTTGATTAAAAACATCACAATGTTAAAACCAGCTCAGAATTATCATTTGTGAATGCCTTATTTTTTTTTCACCTCAGTTGTCAAGTCTAATTAGAAAAATGAAAAGTAACAGATCAAAGAACACGGTGTAGTTAATAACAAAAAAGTTAAGTGGGCAGCAACATACATATACAAGCGACTAAATTTGAGTGTAAGCTCACGATATAGAATGCATGTGCGCTCCTAAATAAACAGTAAAAATAACCAAAATTGTACAAATATAAATATATTTATTATTAAATAATAAATAAAAAGATAGCTAGATAGATCTATAATTGATTAGATTAATATAATATATGATATAATATAGCTATCTAAGTATGTAAAAAACACACAATGATATAAAAATGAAACAGAATATAAATGAGAGAACTCAATAAAAGTACCTTACCTCGGTGGGGGCCCCCACCGAGGTATAAACAAGAGGAATACTCGGGAGCAGGACGAAGTCCGACGTGTGAGGTGTGTAGTGCTGGACCGCGGTCGGTATCTTCTAAAAAGACCGCGGTAAGCAGAAAAGGCACTCCAACAGGGAACACGTTGCACCACGGTCGGTGCCTTCAAAAAAGACCGCGGTGTACGGAGACCGGCCGGCGGCAAAACACGCTTCAAGTTGACAATCACGGGGATTCCTGCACCCAACCTCTTCCTGCAACAGCTGATCAGGGTGTCGAGCTAACAGCTGTGGCTTATCGACGCGTTTCGTCCCGCCCACGGGACTTTCTCAAGATGCAGAAACAGCCACAGTTCGAACTTTAAATACACCCATCAATTAGCCATTAAGTATAGAATAAGTAAACAAATAAAATTAAATAAAGATGAATAAAGATAACAACGAAAATAATAAGTGAAGCTACCCATAAAGCACACAGAGGAAAAGGGTAAACCCCTAAAACATCTATATACAAACATAAATTTATTATATAAAAGGCAAAAATGTACCAATAAGCACCTATAGTACAGAACCCATGTTACTTAAAGGGACAGATACTGATCGTGTATATAAATGACAATAAGCTTCAAGAGCGATCTAAAATCACCAGTACTTGTAATATGTAATATATCTCTCATGGTATTTACACAAAAATATCTGTACCAAACCAAAGAACCGACATAGAAATATGCAGATATAAACAAACAGACGAACCGGATGGTAGAGACCTTAGAATAAATCTGACTCTTCATAGAAGACACAGAAGAAAGGTATAAGCCCCTAAAAGTTATTTCTACCTTTTCAAAAAGGGGCCAAAAATTACAGCAATAAATGACTATAATACAGAACCCATATTATTTATAGGGGCAAACATACGTTGTGCATAGGGGTTTAGAGGTTTAGAGCGCGATCTATAATCGCAAGTGCTTATGGTATATACCCCATAGTATTAGCACAAAAACATCTGATCAGGACCCAAAACCACAGAACCAGCATAAAGGTATACAAATGTGAATGAACAGAAAAAAAAAAACAAAAAAAAACCTAATAATAAAGCCCTTAGAACAAATCTAACTCCTCATTCAGGCCGTTAGGTGTCATGGTATTCAACCTAAAAATCCACATGGATTCGCATTTAATAAGTTCCCTCTTCCTTTTAGCCATATCCTGGAATGGGGGAATATGCGTTAGGCCCAATAACCTAATGCCAGAAGGATTATTATCGTGAAAAGTAGAAAAGTGTCGAGCTACTGAAGATTTGCAATTATTACGAATTATAGCTGTTCTGTGTTCACGGAACCTGCATTTCAAGGGTCTTATTGTTTGGCCCACATACTGCCGATCACAGGGACAAATTAACAAGTATACCACAAAGGAGGTGTTACAGCTGATATCCGATTGAACAAAAAAGTATTCAGAACTGTTAAAGGGGCTGAAACTCGAGGTAGAATGCCAAATATAGCCACATGTCAAGCATTTAGTGTGACCACAGCGTTTACTTGTGAAGCCCTTTTTTGTCAGTGTCGTTTTCCTCTCTTTGTGGCATTGCAATTTGGAGGGTGCTAGAGTATTCTTCAAGCTAGGTGCCTTCCTGAATGTGACTCTTGGTGAATCCGAAATGCAAAAAGATAGCCAAGGATCTTTCCTCAAAATGGGCCAATACTTATGAAAAATCTCGATGATATCATCAAATGCTTTACTAAAAGAAGTTGTAAAGATAGGTGTTGTACCCTTACCCACTTCCTTGGTGCTGATGTTAAACTTAGCTGTCTTACATTTCAGGACTCGAACATTGTCCAAAAGTTGGAGAATCATATAGTGCTCATCTGTGTGTGATTTCTGCTCGTGATATGCACTTACGAGGGATTGCTTAGGGCTGGGAAGATCCATAACATGATTCCCAAGGGTGGAGGTATCACCATAATTATGCCCTTTCAGATAAGCGTTCGTATCTTATGCGATGGATAGGACTTTTCAACGAAACGTTGACATAGAACAAAGGATTCTCTTTCATAATCAGACAAAAACGAACAGTTCCGTCTGATTCTGATGAATTGTCCCAGGGGGATGTTATGTATCCATGTGGGATGATGACAGCTATTGGCATGTAAGTAACCGTTCACATCCACACTCTTTTGGAAAGTTTTGGTAATGATTCTGTTTCCAAGACCTGTAAGAGTTAGGTCTAGAAAATCAATTGTGGACCTGTGTTTCTTATGCGTGAAAGAAAGACCCCATCTGTTGTTGTTAATGTAGGTCATAAAGTTGTCTATATCTTTCCAATCACCCCTCCAGACAATTAGAATGTCATCGATAAATCTTCGATACAGGGCGAGCCGCTCCATCCAGTGTGGTTCCGCAAAGATCATTTCTTGTTCCCAGTGGCCCATAAACAAATTTGCGTAGGAAGGAGCGAAACTCGCCCCCATCGAAGTTCCCTTTTTCTGTATGAAGAACTTTCCATTAAATTCAAAATAATTGTGTTTCAGCATGAATTCAGTGAAACTAATAATGAATTGTGATTGTTTCTCTGGAAGGAGTGGATCTGCTCCTAGATAAAGAGAAAGGGCTTTTAGGCCCAAAGTGTGGTCAATGTTTGAATAGAGGGCTGCTACGTCTATCGTTAGCCAACAATATTGTTCAGACCATTCAATCTCCTTAACTAGGGACAACACATGTCCTGTGTCTTTCACAAAAGATGGCAAATGGGGAACATATCTTTGTAGATGGAAATCAACCCACTTGGAGATAGGTGAAATCAATGAATTTATACCCGATATTATAGGGCGGCCTGGGGGATTGGTAAGGGACTTATGTACCTTAGGCAGGTAGTAAAAAATAGGAATCTCTCCTTGTGCTGAAAGAAAAAAGCTCCTTTCTTTTTTGTCAATAGCACCACTCAGTGAGGCTGCTTCTATGAGGTCTCTCAGTTCACCCCTAAAGCGCAAAGTGGGATCACTTCCCAAGACCTCATAATAATCTCTATTTTCGAGTATTCGCTCTGATTCCTTTAGATAAGCAGCTCTATCCAACAAAACAATCCCCCCTCCCTTGTCCGCCCCTTTAATGATGAGGTTGTTATTAGTTTTCAAACTAGTGATAGCTGCTAATTCAGCTTTATCCAGATTACTGCAAACTCGATCTTTTCTCTTTTTAAGGTTATTACAGAGAATTCTCAGGTCGTTCAAGACCAAATCATAAAACATTTGGATATACGGCCCTTTATCTATCTGGGGATAATACATAGAAGGGGGTTTAAGGCCAGATGGAATAATGGCCTCTATAATGTTCGATGTATCCTCATACTGGCTTGATGGCCCTTCCTGTTCATCCAGAAGAGAAATTAAATTATAGAAGACAATTTTATCCTGTGGGGTATTAAAGGTTTTAGGGCAAACCTCCACGCCTTTAGAATCTCTGATGTTGAAGGATCTAACTACAGTCAGTTTCCTGACAAAGTAGTTAAGGTCCTTAAACAGATCAATGATATTAGGTAATCTGTCTGGGGCATATTTCAATCCTTTGTTAAGCAAGGAAATTTCTCCTATGTTGAGAGTATGGGAGGATAGATTGAACAGACCTCTCAAAGACATCTCATTTTGGCTGGACTGTTCCTTCCTTCCTCTTGTTCCCCTATGGGGGCCCCCCTCTTTTTGTGCATGTTTCTGAACATTGGGAAAGTTCTCTCCCCTACTGTTTGAGGGGGGGCCAGCTCTAAAAAATGATCACGTGTACTAGGACCATTGCTCCTATAAGGGAGATTTTGCTTGGGTTTGGCACCTAGATCAAGAACCTGATCAACTCCCCTCCCAGACCCCTCCTCCCTAGTGTTATAATGTAGATTATTTCTTCCCAACACAGTATGGTTCGGGTTGGGTGATTCGCCTTTATTACGTGAAGACGTGGGGCGGTGACTCTTCCTATATTCAAACTTAGTCCCAGTGGAAGTAGATGAACTCAGGTCATTTTTAACTGTATCAGCATAGGACCTATATTTCTGTCTCTGAATCCCTTTAGAAGGGGAATATGAGTGGTGGAAACTGGAGCGTTTTACTGATGACATAGGCTGACCCTTATTAATAGGGGTATGCCTAGAATTGTGTTTTCTCTGCCAGTTCCTTATCTGCCCATTTTGGTAATCAAGCTTATCCCTTTGGAACTTTTTGCTTTTACGTTCAGTGAGATCTTTCTCAAAACTGATCAGTCTACGATTAGTATCCTCATCTAATTTTGAGATAGCGGTAGGCTGTTGCTGGGTAGAACTGATCTTATCCTGGAGGTCATTTATTTTATTTTCAGTAATAGCGAGCCTCGACTCCCTATATCTGATAAGAATATCTATCAGTACGAATGAACAAGAATCAAGGGCGTTCAACCACTCCTGTTCCAGAGGGGTATTGTCGTTAAAAAATGGTTGTTTGTCAAATCTTAAACCCCTGGGGATACATTTATTTTCCACATATTTTTTCAAAAGAACACTATCCCACCAATCCCTCATCTCGGTCTTGAGAGTCTTCTCTAATTCAAAGAAAAGTTTATGTATATTAACCTCAGTAATTGGGGCAGTTTCTACATTCTCTGGATCTCCTACATTTAAGAGATTAACTCTCCTATCAATCCTATCTTTGACACTATGGAGATTCATTATAGAGTTCTAAATAATATAAATAAAAGGAATTGAATAAATCCGTATACGAAAAGAAAATTATATATCTAAATGGGTAGCTAAACAATACACCTCGAACATGCGCTTATATAGTAATATATGAAAAGTAACAGATCAAAGAACACGGTGTAGTTAATAACAAAAAAGTTAAGTGGGCAGCAACATACATATACAAGCGACTAAATTTGAGGGTAAGCTCACGATATAGAATGCATGTGCGCTCCTAAATAAACAGTAAAAATAACCAAAATTGTACAAATATAAATATATTTATTATTAAATAATAAATAAAAAGATAGCTAGATAGATCTATAATTGATTAGATTAATATAATATATGATATAATATAGCTATCTAAGTATGTAAAAAACACACAATGATATAAAAATGAAACAGAATATAAATGAGAGAACTCAATAAAAGTACCTTACCTCGGTTTTTTATATCATTGTGTGTTTTTTACATACTTAGATAGCTATATTATATCATATATTATATTAATCTAATCAATTATAGATCTATCTAGCTATCTTTTTATTTATTATTTAATAATAAATATATTTATATTTGTACAATTTTGGTTATTTTTACTGTTTATTTAGGAGCGCACATGCATTCTATATCGTGAGCTTACCCTCAAATTTAGTCGCTTGTATATGTATGTTGCTGCCCACTTAACTTTTTTGTTATTAACTACACCGTGTTCTTTGATCTGTTACTTTTCATATATTACTATATAAGCGCATGTTCGAGGTGTATTGTTTAGCTACCCATTTAGATATATAATTTTCTTTTCGTATACGGATTTATTCAATTCCTTTTATTTATATTATTTAGAACTCTATAATGAATCTCCATAGTGTCAAAGATAGGATTGATAGGAGAGTTAATCTCTTAAATGTAGGAGATCCAGAGAATGTAGAAACTGCCCCAATTACTGAGGTTAATATACATAAACTTTTCTTTGAATTAGAGAAGACTCTCAAGACCGAGATGAGGGATTGGTGGGATAGTGTTCTTTTGAAAAAATATGTGGAAAATAAATTTATCCCCAGGGGTTTAAGATTTGACAAACAACCATTTTTTAACGACAATACCCCTCTGGAACAGGAGTGGTTGAACGCCCTTGATTCTTGTTCATTCGTACTGATAGATATTCTTATCAGATATAGGGAGTCGAGGCTCGCTATTACTGAAAAGAAAATAAATGACCTCCAGGATAAGATCAGTTCTACCCAGCAACAGCCTACCGCTATCTCAAAATTAGATGAGGATACTAATCGTAGACTGATCAGTTTTGAGAAAGATCTCACTGAACGTAAAAGCAAAAAGTTCCAAAGGGATAAGCTTGATTACCAAAATGGGCAGATAAGGAACTGGCAGAGAAAACACAATTCTAGGCATACCCCAATTAATAAGGGTCAGCCTATGTCATCAGTAAAACGCTCCAGTTTCCACCACTCATATTCCCCTTCTAAAGGGATTCAGAGACAGAAATATAGGTCCTATGCTGATACAGTTAAAAATGACCTGAGTTCATCTACTTCCACTGGGACTAAGTTTGAATATAGGAAGAGTCACCGCCCCACGTCTTCACGTAATATAGGCGAATCACCCAACCCGAACCATACTGTGTTGGGAAGAAATAATCTACTGTTACGGTACCACCTTCCGAGCTCCAGACACAGTCGTTAGTCACTTGTATTCCCGGTTCCCCCAATAACGAGACCAAGCTCCATTATGAGGGTAAAACATGAACTGAGGACTGGATCAGCCAGCCTGCCTTTTATTTGCATTTCACACACACAGGCCACACCCAAGGGGAGGCATAAAATAACCACTGGCATCGATGGTACATCCCACACATTCCCTCCCCTTGGTGTGACACATAATCCTATTATACATACAGTTTGAAATATACTTTTATCAACTTTCATAACTTCAAATCCATCCATCATATTCACATAAGAGGCACATATTCAGATTCAGCATACTTAAAACATAAACATTCTCAAAAATCACATCAATCCCTTCAGTGAATAAAAAGTTACGCGAAAGTCCGTTTATGACCGACCGCAGGTACCTTTTCTTGCCCAAAATAGTTCCCTGGATTCGGGCTGTGCGGTCGGTCACTTGCTGGCCTAAAAATGGCTAAGTCCCGTTCGAGGTGGGTCGGTACTTCGACTTTCGTTGAACTGTCGAAGTATCGTCGATAGTACTGGTCGGCAGGTTCGAAGTTAAAATGGCCGCCGCCACGTGGTCCTTTGTCCGATGTCGGCCACCTCGAGGACTTTGGTAGCTTGGGCGCTTCATTAGTTTCCGCTGTACTTGAAATGTCATTTGTACAAAGTCACAACCCTTCGCATAGTCTCTCAGGGACCATAAGTACTGGGCAAATCAGACGAACCCAGTAGGTTTAGTCCAGACGGATGGGTCTGTCACATGGCTCCCTCCTTGTGGAACACTCCGGCAGACCCGGCTTGACCCTGTGGCGGGTCAACTTGGGGATGACCGGACTTAGGGAGAATAGGGACGTCGGTTTGCCGGGATAACCCATCCGCATTCCCATTCTGCTTACCGGGCCGGTAGCTGATAGTGAAATTGTAAGGCTGCAATGCCAAACTCCACCTCAGCAGTCTGCCATTGTCCCCAGAGACCCGGTTAAGCCAGACAAGGGGGTTGTGGTCTGTTACGAGGGAAAATTCTTGTCCGTATAGGTAAGGGCTCAGTTTCTTCAGTGCCCAGACCAGGGCTAAACACTCTTTCTCTACTGCCGCATAACTCACTTCTCGAGGTAGTAACTTTCTGCTGAGATATGCGACAGGGTGCTCTCCTCCATCCTCCCCGACCTGGCTCAGCACAGCCCCCAGTCCATACATGGAAGCGTCTGTGTGGACAAGAAAACGTTTGTTAGGGACTGGGGCAGCCAGGACAGGGGCATTCACAAGAGCCTGCTTCAGGGCCTGAAACGCGGCTTCACAAGCTGGAGACCACAGGACCTGCCTAGGTAAGTTCTTTTTAGTCAGGTCAGTCAGGGGCTTGGCAATCGTGCTGTAGTCGGGGACAAAACGTCGATAATACCCTGCTGTCCCTAGGAAGGCAAGCACTTGGGTCTTGGTGATAGGTGTGGGCCAGTTAGCTACCGCTTCCACCTTAGCAGGTTCGGGTCTCTGGCTCCCACAACCCACCCGGTGACCCAAGTACTGCACTTCTGCCATGCCTAAATGGCACTTGTCTGGTTTCAGAGTCAGGCCGGCGGCCCGAATCTTGTCCAGCACTACCCCTACGTGTATTAGGTGGTCTTCCCAAGACTCACTGTAGACCGCGATGTCGTCCAGGTAGGCACATGCAAATCCCTGGAAGCCATCGAGGAGCCTATCCACCATACGCTGGAAGGTAGCCGGAGCATTCTTCATCCCGAATGGCATAACCCTAAACTGGTATAGGCCAAACGGGGTGACGAATGCCGACTTGGGGATAGCATCCTCGGCCAGGGGGATCTGCCAGTACCCTTTACATAGGTCAATGGTGGTCAGATAGCGCCCCCTGGCAATGCGGTCTAGTAACTCGTCTATCCGGGGCATCGGGTAGGCGTCAGTGGTAGTCCGCTCGTTGAGCCGCCTGTAATCCACACAGAACCGGGTGGTCCCATCTTTCTTGGGTACTAGGACTACGGGCGACGCCCACGGACTATCTGAGTGCTCAATAACCCCCAGCCGGGTCATCTCCTGTATCTCCTTCCGCATTCCTTCTCGGACTGCTTCCGGGATACGGTATGGGGGTTGTCGTAGGGGGTTTTGTCCGGGTGTCTCGACCTTGTGTATAGCTAGGTTGGTGTACCCGGGTTCTTGGGAGAACGTCGCCTGTTTCTCCCACAGAAGCTGTCTGGCCTGGGTTTTCTCGGCCGGGCTTAGTCGGTCACCTAACTGTACGAGGCTAGTAAGGTCGGTCTGGGGATCCCTTTCTAACAGGTCAGGTAAAGGTAAGTTCTCTGGGTCGTCAGTAGCTGGGGCACAAACTGCTGCAACATCCTCGGGTCGTTCCTGATACTCCTTGAGCATGTTCACATGAAAGGATCGTTGTACCCTTTCATCCGAACAGCTGGCTATAAGATAGGTAGTATCACATACCTGAGCTAACACCTTGTACGGGCCCTGCCAAGATGCTTGCATCTTGTTTGCCTTCACAGGTTTGAGCACCAGGACCTTCTGCCCAACCTGGAAGACCCGCTGTCGAGCGCCCCGATCGTACCATCGCTTCTGTCTCCCCTGGGCCGCCCGGAGATTTTCCCTTACCATCAGGGATAGTTTCTCCATGCGGTCCCGGAGTTCCAGAACATATGGCACTATGGGGGTCCCTTCTTGCTCCGTCTCCCCCTCCCAGTGTCCTCTAATGAGATCTAGGGGTCCACGAACCCTTCTCCCATAGAGTAACTCAAAGGGGGAGAACCCAGTCGATTCCTGGGGCACCTCTCTGTATGCAAATAGCAGATGAGGCAGGAATCGCTCCCAGTCTCTGCAAGTGTCAGTAAAGGTCCTCAGCATCTGTTTGAGGGTGCCATTAAATCGCTCGCAGAGACCGTTAGTCTGTGGGTGATATGGTGAACTAAGTAGCGGGTTGATGCCGCACACCTTCCACAGTTGCTGGGTGAGCACAGCGGTAAACTGGGTTCCCTGATCAGAGAGGATCTCCTGAGGGAACCCGACCCTAGTAAAGACTTTAACCAGGGCATCAGCAACCGTCTCTGCCTCTATATTAGACAGCGCTATGGCCTCTGGGTAACGGGTGGCGTAGTCTACCACAGTAAGAATATATTTCTTACCAGATGGACTAGCCCTGGCCAGTGGACCCACAATGTCAACGGCTATGCGGGAAAAGGGCTCTCCAATGATAGGCATCGGCTGTAGCCTAGCTTTTGGATGATCTCCTCGCTTACCTACCCGTTGACAAGTGTCGCACGTGCTACAATACATCCGCACATCTCGGTTAAAATTGGGCCAGAAAAAGTTTTGGGTGATTCTATGGGCTGTGCGGTGGGAACCTAGGTGACCTGCCAATGGTACGTCATGCCCAATCCGCAGAATCTCCTGCCGATACTTTGCAGGTACTACTAGTTGTCGTTTCTGCGGAGGGGCATTCGGTTTCGGGGAAGGTTTCGGGATCCTGTACAGCCTATCCCCCACCCACTCGTAGTGTTCCCCACCTACTCCTTCTTCCCCAGCGTCGGCCCTGGCTCTGTACTTGGCTAACGTCGGGTCCTCCCTAGTTTCTTTCCCGTACATTTCTGGGGTATCCCAGCCGAACGGGGCCTGGTCTAAGGTACAAGTCGGGGTAGAGAGTCTTACCTGGGTCTCAACAGCAGGTGGGCCGGCCTCAGTGGCACGGGTCTGGGCACGGGTCGTAACAGCGTCCACTGCAGCGGGGCCCATGGGAGCAAAGGCCGAAACCAGGGGGGCCAAGTCGTTGCCAAGAAGAACATCAGCGGGTAAATCCTTAATGACCCCCACATTCACGTGTCTAGCGCCCACTCCCCAATCCAAATGTACCCGGGCCACGGGTAGACGAAATACTGCACCCCCGGCTACTCGTACTGCCACGGTATCCCCGGTATGTTGAGCTTCGGACACTAGGTGCTTTTGGAGCAAAGTCAGGGTTGCACCAGTGTCTCGTAGCCCACTGGCTTCCTTTCCGTTGACCTTTACACTCTGTCTGTGGTGTTGTCGATTGTCCTGGTGGGCAGCCTGAACAGGGTCCGCCTCATGTAATATGCCCCAGCATTCCTCTTCCTCTACACAGTGGACTGCTGGAAGAGGTGCTGGGGAAGGGGCCCCCGTGGGTTTCCTCCAGGACTGGTTCCTGTTGGCACGGTTCATCGGGCACTCCTGTCGCCGGTGCCCTAGCTGATTGCACAGGAAGCACCGAAGGGGTTCAGAGTACTCTCGGGCGTTAAACCGGGGTGGACGTTGGTACTGGGCAGCCGGAGGGGGTGCGGATTGTCTGTTTATGGGAGGCTGATACGTGGCAGCGGCTGGTTGGTATTCCGCTCGGGCTGTGGCCTTGGTGATGGAATTGTCCAGTCTGCGAGCGTCAGTGTACTCATCGGCCAAGCGAGCCGCCTCGTGTAGAGTGGAAGGCTTACGGTCTCGTACCCACTCTCTGACCCCTGTCGGCAATTTGTCGAAACAATGTTCCAATAAAAACATCTGCAGCACCTCTTCTCCCGACACCGCCTGGCATCCTGCCATCCAGTGGGCGGCTGTGCGATGTACCTTGCAGGCCCATTCCACGTACGAGTCCCCAGTTGTTTTTGCAGTGTCCCGGAACCTCCTCCGGTATGCCTCGGGTGTAACGGCATACCGGGCAAGTAAAGCTTCCCTGACGGTAACATAATCCCCGATCTCCTCATCCGGAATAGCCCGAAAAGCGTCGTTGGCCCGGCCGGATAACTTGCCGGACAGTATAGCAACCCAGTCTGCCGGGGGTACCTTGTGCAGAGCACATTGTCGCTCAAAATCCGCAAGGTACCCGTCAATCTCTCCTTCGGTCTCACTGAAGGCTTTGAAGGCCGCAAATGGCACTTTCTGTTTGTCCCCCGGGTTTGCTGTGACTGGGGCCGCTGCAGTACCGTTTTGGCGTAGCAGGCTGGCCTCCACAGCGGCTTGAACCTGGGTGATGATCTCTGCGGAGGGGTTGGGGCCATAATGGGCCAGCCGAATTCTTACCGCCCGGTCAAATCTTGCCTCCTCGGGGGTTCTGTCGTCTGGGCTGGGTCCATTGGTTCCCTCTGCCGCTGGTACTCCATCCATTTCCAGCAATAAAGCAATAATGTCCCTCTTCTTGAGGTTACTGGCCTGTCCGCCCCTTTGTTCCAATAAGTCTTTTAAGGTAGCTCTTCTCAGGTTTTGGTATTGTAGTTCCATTTTATTCTTGGTCGTAGCGGTTTCTTTGGGCGTTGAAGATCATCCCGTCGCTTGCCACCAGTTGTTACGGTACCACCTTCCGAGCTCCAGACACAGTCGTTAGTCACTTGTATTCCCGGTTCCCCCAATAACGAGACCAAGCTCCATTATGAGGGTAAAACATGAACTGAGGACTGGATCAGCCAGCCTGCCTTTTATTTGCATTTCACACACACAGGCCACACCCAAGGGGAGGCATAAAATAACCACTGGCATCGATGGTACATCCCACACATTCCCTCCCCTTGGTGTGACACATAATCCTATTATACATACAGTTTGAAATATACTTTTATCAACTTTCATAACTTCAAATCCATCCATCATATTCACATAAGAGGCACATATTCAGATTCAGCATACTTAAAACATAAACATTCTCAAAAATCACATCAATCCCTTCAGTGAATAAAAAGTTACGCGAAAGTCCGTTTATGACCGACCGCAGGTACCTTTTCTTGCCCAAAATAGTTCCCTGGATTCGGGCTGTGCGGTCGGTCACTTGCTGGCCTAAAAATGGCTAAGTCCCGTTCGAGGTGGGTCGGTACTTCGACTTTCGTTGAACTGTCGAAGTATCGTCGATAGTACTGGTCGGCGGGTTCGAAGTTAAAATGGCCGCCGCCACGTGGTCCTTTGTCCGATGTCGGCCACCTCGAGGACTTTGGTAGCTTGGGCGCTTCATTAGTTTCCGCTGTACTTGAAATGTCATTTGTACAAAGTCACAACCCTTCGCATAGTCTCTCAGGGACCATAAGTACTGGGCAAATCAGACGAACCCAGTAGGTTTAGTCCAGACGGATGGGTCTGTCACATCTACATTATAACACTAGGGAGGAGGGGTCTGGTAGGGGAGTTGATCAGGTTCTTGATCTAGGTGCCAAACCCAAGCAAAATCTCCCTTATAGGAGCAATGGTCCTAGTACACGTGATCATTTTTTAGAGCTGGCCCCCCCTCAAACAGTAGGGGAGAGAACTTTCCCAATGTTCAGAAACATGCACAAAAAGAGGGGGGCCCCCATAGGGGAACAAGAGGAAGGAAGGAACAGTCCAGCCAAAATGAGATGTCTTTGAGAGGTCTGTTCAATCTATCCTCCCATACTCTCAACATAGGAGAAATTTCCTTGCTTAACAAAGGATTGAAATATGCCCCAGACAGATTACCTAATATCATTGATCTGTTTAAGGACCTTAACTACTTTGTCAGGAAACTGACTGTAGTTAGATCCTTCAACATCAGAGATTCTAAAGGCGTGGAGGTTTGCCCTAAAACCTTTAATACCCCACAGGATAAAATTGTCTTCTATAATTTAATTTCTCTTCTGGATGAACAGGAAGGGCCATCAAGCCAGTATGAGGATACATCGAACATTATAGAGGCCATTATTCCATCTGGCCTTAAACCCCCTTCTATGTATTATCCCCAGATAGATAAAGGGCCGTATATCCAAATGTTTTATGATTTGGTCTTGAACGACCTGAGAATTCTCTGTAATAACCTTAAAAAGAGAAAAGATCGAGTTTGCAGTAATCTGGATAAAGCTGAATTAGCAGCTATCACTAGTTTGAAAACTAATAACAACCTCATCATTAAAGGGGCGGACAAGGGAGGGGGGATTGTTTTGTTGGATAGAGCTGCTTATCTAAAGGAATCAGAGCGAATACTCGAAAATAGAGATTATTATGAGGTCTTGGGAAGTGATCCCACTTTGCGCTTTAGGGGTGAACTGAGAGACCTCATAGAAGCAGCCTCACTGAGTGGTGCTATTGACAAAAAAGAAAGGAGCTTTTTTCTTTCAGCACAAGGAGAGATTCCTATTTTTTACTACCTGCCTAAGGTACATAAGTCCCTTACCAATCCCCCAGGCCGCCCTATAATATCGGGTATAAATTCATTGATTTCACCTATCTCCAAGTGGGTTGATTTCCATCTACAAAGATATGTTCCCCATTTGCCATCTTTTGTGAAAGACACAGGACATGTGTTGTCCCTAGTTAAGGAGATTGAATGGTCTGAACAATATTGTTGGCTAACGATAGACGTAGCAGCCCTCTATTCAAACATTGACCACACTTTGGGCCTAAAAGCCCTTTCTCTTTATCTAGGAGCAGATCCACTCCTTCCAGAGAAACAATCACAATTCATTATTAGTTTCACTGAATTCATGCTGAAACACAATTATTTTGAATTTAATGGAAAGTTCTTCATACAGAAAAAGGGAACTTCGATGGGGGCGAGTTTCGCTCCTTCCTACGCAAATTTGTTTATGGGCCACTGGGAACAAGAAATGATCTTTGCGGAACCACACTGGATGGAGCGGCTCGCCCTGTATCGAAGATTTATCGATGACATTCTAATTGTCTGGAGGGGTGATTGGAAAGATATAGACAACTTTATGACCTACATTAACAACAACAGATGGGGTCTTTCTTTCACGCATAAGAAACACAGGTCCACAATTGATTTTCTAGACCTAACTCTTACAGGTCTTGGAAACAGAATCATTACCAAAACTTTCCAAAAGAGTGTGGATGTGAACGGTTACTTACATGCCAATAGCTGTCATCATCCCACATGGATACATAACATCCCCCTGGGACAATTCATCAGAATCAGACGGAACTGTTCGTTTCTGTCTGATTATGAAAGAGAATCCTTTGTTCTATGTCAACGTTTCGTTAAAAAGTCCTATCCATCGCATAAGATACTGAACGCTTATCTGAAAGGGCATAATTATGGTGATACCTCCACCCTTGGGAATCATGTTATGGATCTTCCCAGCCCTAAGCAATCCCTCGTAAGTGCATATCACGAGCAGAAATCACACACAGATGAGCACTATATGATTCTCCAACTTTTGGACAATGTTCGAGTCCCGAAATGTAAGACAGCTAAGTTTAACATCAGCACCAAGGAAGTGGGTAAGGGTACAACACCTATCTTTACAACTTCTTTTAGTAAAGCATTTGATGATATCATCGAGATTTTTCATAAGTATTGGCCCATTTTGAGGAAAGATCCTTGGCTATCTTTTTGCATTTCGGATTCACCAAGAGTCACATTCAGGAAGGCACCTAGCTTGAAGAATATTCTAGCACCCTCCAAATTGCAATGCCACAAAGAGAGGAAAACGACACTGACAAAAAAGGGCTTCACAAGTAAACGCTGTGGTCACACTAAATGCTTGACATGTGGCTATATTTGGCATTCTACCTCGAGTTTCAGCCCCTTTAACAGTTCTGAATACTTTTTTGTTCAATCGGATATCAGCTGTAACACCTCCTTTGTGGTATACTTGTTAATTTGTCCCTGTGATCGGCAGTATGTGGGCCAAACAATAAGACCCTTGAAATGCAGGTTCCGTGAACACAGAACAGCTATAATTCGTAATAATTGCAAATCTTCAGTAGCTCGACACTTTTCTACTTTTCACGATAATAATCCTTCTGGCATTAGGTTATTGGGCCTAACGCATATTCCCCCATTCCAGGATATGGCTAAAAGGAAGAGGGAACTTATTAAATGCGAATCCATGTGGATTTTTAGGTTGAATACCATGACACCTAACGGCCTGAATGAGGAGTTAGATTTGTTCTAAGGGCTTTATTATTATTTTTTTTTTTTTTTTTTTTTTTCTGTTCATTCACATTTGTATACCTTTATGCTGGTTCTGTGGTTTTGGGTCCTGATCAGATGTTTTTGTGCTAATACTATGGGGTATATACCATAAGCACTTGCGATTATAGATCGCGCTCTAAACCCCTATGCACAACGTATGTTTGCCCCTATAAATAATATGGGTTCTGTATTATAGTCATTTATTGCTGTAATTTTTGGCCCCTTTTTGAAAAGGTAGAAATAACTTTTAGGGGCTTATACCTTTCTTCTGTGTCTTCTATGAAGAGTCAGATTTATTCTAAGGTCTCTACCATCCGGTTCGTCTGTTTGTTTATATCTGCATATTTCTATGTCGGTTCTTTGGTTTGGTACAGATATTTTTGTGTAAATACCATGAGAGATATATTACATATTACAAGTACTGGTGATTTTAGATCGCTCTTGAAGCTTATTGTCATTTATATACACGATCAGTATCTGTCCCTTTAAGTAACATGGGTTCTGTACTATAGGTGCTTATTGGTACATTTTTGCCTTTTATATAATAAATTTATGTTTGTATATAGATGTTTTAGGGGTTTACCCTTTTCCTCTGTGTGCTTTATGGGTAGCTTCACTTATTATTTTCGTTGTTATCTTTATTCATCTTTATTTAATTTTATTTGTTTACTTATTCTATACTTAATGGCTAATTGATGGGTGTATTTAAAGTTCGAACTGTGGCTGTTTCTGCATCTTGAGAAAGTCCCGTGGGCGGGACGATAAGCCACAGCTGTTAGCTCGACACCCTGATCAGCTGTTGCAGGAAGAGGTCGGGTGCAGGAATCCCCGTGAGTGTCAACTTGAAGCGTGTTTTGCTGCCGGCCGGTCTCCGTACACCGCGGTCTTTTTTGAAGGCACCGACCGTGGTGCAACGTGTTCCCTGTTGGAGTGCCTTTTCTGCTTACCGCGGTCTTTTTAGAAGATACCGACCGCGGTCCAGCACTACACACCTCACACGTCGGACTTCGTCCTGCTCCCGAGTATTCCTCTTGTTTATACCTCGGTGGGGGCCCCCACCGAGGTAAGGTACTTTTATTGAGTTCTCTCATTTATATTCTGTTTCATTTTTATATCATTGTGTGTTTTTTACATACTTAGATAGCTATATTATATCATATATTATATTAATCTAATCAATTATAGATCTATCTAGCTATCTTTTTATTTATTATTTAATAATAAATATATTTATATTTGTACAATTTTGGTTATTTTTACTGTTTAATTAGAAAAATGTCCTCAACTCCTGTGTCTCTGAAAATATTTGCTGATAAATAAATTATTAGTTTGGCTTTTTTACATTTTAATAACGCATAAAGCCGAAACTTAAAACTAATTTGTATACAATGTGTAAAAACTGCACTCGCTGCACAGAAAATCAGAAATAATCCTTAGACAAGTGCATTGTACATGGATAAACAAAACAACTCTGACGTATTATCTTCAATGAAGGTTATTGACTCAATTCAACACAAAAATTATAATTTTACATTGAGACGGAATTTTATTGGAAATAAGTAATCTCAATAGGAAATAAGTAATACATCTCTTTTCATAACACAGGTTAATAATTACCATTGAATAATTTAACATAAAACGTTTGTAGAAAATTGCTATGTGAATACAAAGACAATGGGAGTAATACACTAAGGTCAAAATTAAGAGAAACTAATTTAAAGCAAATCAAGTACTAGAATTTGGAAGAAATCCTCAAAATTAATAAAACCAAAATTTGCCTTAACCCCTTAAGGACCAAACTTCTGGAATAAAAGGGAATCATGACATGTCATGTGTCCTTAAGGGGTTAAATAACTTGAGTTGATATGATTTAGAGATTAATTGGCACAAATATGACCCAAAATGGGTGGACTTGCTAAGAAATTACTATGGAGTGAAATGTGAAAAATTCCCAAATTAGTGTCACAGTTTAAATTTAAAAAAAGCAAATGGCTTTGGGATGTATTCACAGTGATCAGGCACTGTTTTAAATACACAAAATAAGAAAAGTAATTAGGAAATCCTAGGATTACCTATTAACTAGAGCCAAGAATATGTTGAAATTGATCTCTCTAACCCATCAATCTCCACCCAATGTTCGAATAGTTCCTGGCCATATGCGATGTTCGGTCCGCCCCCTATTCGTCATCATTGTGTAAACTTTGACCCTGTACCTCAGTCAGCAGACACATTCCAGCCAATCAGCAGCAGACCCTCCCTCCCAGACCCTCCCACCCAGGGCTGCCATCAGAAATTTCGGGGCCCCTGACACAGCTCAAGGTCTGGGCCCCCCGGCGCCTGCACCCGAGCCCCCCCCCCGAGTCCGCCCACAGGCATGCAGTGTCTGCAGGGCCGGTGCAAGGATTTTTGCCGCCCTAGGCAAAAGTAAAGTTTGCCGCCCCCCCATGTGACATCACAGTGCGCCACCCATATGATCTGCCATGTTAACTAACACAGTGCTGCAGTGCCGCCGTGTTTACATTAAAAGGCCTGCAAGGACAGGCTATAGACACCAGAACCACTACATTAAGCTGCAGTGGTTCTGGGGACTATAGTGTCCCTTTAATGTGAGGTAAATTAGAGATTAGTGCCACGAATAATATACTAGATTGCCTACTTACAACCAGATGAGGATGATGATGGGCTTCAGCTGCCGTCTGGCTCCACTGGTCTGGTGTAGAACAGGCTCTCTGGAGGCGGTTTGTAACTGTGGTCACAAAAATCAATGTTCTGGGAGAATGGGAAACAGCTCCATTTTTTGAGGGCCCTTTACACAGGGGGGGGGGATGTCCTGATGTGTGTAAGGAATGCATTGTGTGAATCTGTGTTTGTATGTGTAAGGGCTGCAAGGTGAGTTTGTGTATGTATGGGATGCAGTGTGTGTGTGTGTCTGTAAGGGATGCACTGAGTGTGTGGAAGGGGTGCATTGTTTGTTGCTGTGTGTAAGGGATGCATTGCTTGTGTATGTGTGTCTGTGTGTAATGCATTGTGTGTTTTTCTGTGTGCAAGGGGTGCATTGTGTGTGTGATGGATGTCAATCTCTCCCCATACCCCCGTCAATTTCCTTCTTCTCCCCCTCCCTCTCATTGCCTTCTCCCCCCTCCAATTTCCTTCTTCTCCCCCTCCCTCTCATTTCCTTCCTCTCCCCCTCCAATTTCCTTCCTCTCCCCCTCCAATTTCCTTCCTCTCCCCCTCCCTCAAATTTCCTTCCTCTCCCCCCTCCCTCAAATTTCCTTCCTCTCCCCCTCCCTCAAATTTCCTTCCTCTCCCCCCTCCCTCAAATTTCCTTCCTCTCCCCCCTCAAATTTCCTTCCTCCCCCCTCAAATTTCCTTCCTCTCCCCCTCCCTCAAATTTCCTTCCTCTCCCCCCTCCCTCAAATTTCCTTCCTCTCCCCCCTCCCTCAAATTTCCTTCCTCCCCCTCAAATGTCCTCCCTTCCTCTCCCCCCACTCCCTCAAATTTCCTCCCTTCCCTCCCTCTCCCCCACTCAAATGTCCTCCCTCCCACTCCCCCCCTCACTCAAATGTCCTCCCTCCCACTCCCCCCCTCACTCAAATGTCCTCCCTCCCTCTCCCCCCCACTCACTCAAATGTCCTCCCTCCCCCCTCACTCAAATGTCCTCCCTCCCTCTCCCCCCTCACTCAAATGTCCTCCCTCCCCCCTCACTCAAATGTCCTCCCCCCTCAAATGTCCTCCCCCCCCTCAAATGTCCTCCCCCCCTCAAATGTCCTCCCCCCCTCAAATGTCCTCCCCCCCACTCAAATGTCCTCCCTCCCCCCCTCACTCAAATGTCCTCCCTCCCCCCCTCACTCAAATGTCCTCCCTCCCCCCCTCACTCAAATGTCCTCCCTCCCCCCCTCACTCAAATGTCCTCCCTCCCCCCCCTCACTCAAATGTCCTCCCTCCCCCCCCTCACTCAAATGTCCTCCCTCCCCCCCCTCACTCAAATGTCCTCCCTACCCCCCTCACTCAAATGTCCTCCCTCCCCCCCCTCACTCAAATGTCCTCCCTCCCCCCTCACTCAAATGTCCTCCCCCCCCCTCACTCAAATGTCCTCCCCCCCCTCACTCAAATGTCCTCCCCCCCCTCACTCAAATGTCCTCCCCCCCTCACTCAAATGTCCTCCCCCCCCCCTCACTCAAATGTCCTCCCTCCCCCTCACTCAAATGTCCTCCCTCCCCCTCACTCAAATGTCCTGACACCCGGCGGGCGCGCGAGGGAGCACTCTCCCTGGCTGAGTGCTTCCTCTTCAGCTCCCTCGCGCGCCGCGTACTGATGCCGGAGCCGGAAGATGACGTCATCTTCCGGCTCCGACATCAATACGGTGCACGAGGGAGCTGAAGAGGAAGCACTCAGAGGAGAGTGCTCCCTCGCGCGCCCGCCGGTTGTCAGCAGGGTCAGCCTCTGGGGGGCCCTGAGGTGACCGGCTGCTGGGCCCCCCAGGAGAAGAGGCTGGCCCAGTGGGTACATACCGGGGTCGCAGGGCCCCCTGCGACCCGGTATGTTCCCACTGAATGTGGGGCCCGGACGACCTGAGCAGTCCGGGCCCCCCAGGACCGCCGGGCCCATGACAACCGTTGCGGTTGTCATGCCCTGATGGCGGCCCTGCTCCCACCTCCTGGACAGCATCCATTTTAGATTAATTCGGAAGCTGCATTCTTAGTGAGAGGAGGGACAGGGTAGCTGCTGCTGATTTAATAGGGAAATTGATAGCTAGGCTAGTGTATTCAGTGTCCACTACAGTCCTGAAGGACTCATCTGATCTCTGCTGTAAGGACAGCACCCCAAAAAGCCCTTTTTAGGGCTAGAACATCAGTGTGCTTTTTTTTCCCTGTGTAATCTAATTGCAGTTGCCTGTCTGCCAGTGTGTGTGTCAGGCTCACAGCATATACCGTGCCCACTTGCCCAGTGCCACCACTCATATCTGGTGTCACAATAGCTTGCATTTAAAAAAAACAAAAACATTTTGGACTGTAATATAATAGCAGTCAGTTTCCTTCACACGTCTGCATTTCAGGGCCTGCCAGGGCACAGTGTCACACCAGTGCAACTCATATCTGGTGTAACAGTAGTGTACATTTAAAAAGAACAACACTTTTTTGACTGTGAAATAATAGCAGTCAGTTTCCTTCACACGTGTGCGTTTCAGGGCCTGCCAGGGCACAGTGTCACACCAGTGCAACTCATATCTGGTGTAACAGTAGTGTATATTAAAAAAAAATAGAAATTTGACTGTGAAATAATAGCAGTCAGTTTCCTTCACACGTGTGCGTTTCAGGGCCTGCCAGGGCACAGTGTCACACCAGTGCAACTCATATCTGGTATAACAGTAGTGTACATTAAAAAAAATAGAAATTTGACTGTGAAATAATAGCAGTCAGTTTCCTTCACACGTGTGCGTTTCAGGGCCTGCCAGGGCACAGTGTCACACCAGTGCAACTCATATCTGGTGTAACAGTAGTGTACATTTAAAAAAAATAAAATAAATTTTGACTGTAATAGATTGAATAGCAGTTAGTTGACTGCAAGCGTGTGTGTCAGGCATACAGCGTCTACTCTGCCAACTTCTGCCAGTGCACAGTGCCACTCATATCTGTCGTCACAGTTGCTTGCACCCATAGTACCACTTATCGAAAAAAAAATGACAGGCAGAGGCAGGGCACCCCACAGGGGCCGTCGTGGTCGTGGTGCTGTGATTCCCTTTGGCCCTAGAATAATGCCCAGTGTTCAAAGGCTACAAACCCTGAACTCGAAAAGTTCTGAGGACATAGTTGACTGGCTAACACAGGACACCCAATCTTCTACAGCTTCCGCTCGGAACCTTGACGCACCATCCTCCTCCAGCTTAGCTTCGGGCACCTCTCAAGTTACCACTCGCCCGCCTGCCGCCACCACCAACACTAGCACCACAGCCGCTTCACTTGATCTGTCAGAGGAGTTATTTACACATCAGTTGGAAGAAATGAGTGATGCGCAAACATTATTGCCAGAGGATGTAGATAACAGGGATATGTCTCAGTCAGGCAGCATGACACACATGGACGTACGGTGTGATGATGATGATGTTGTACGCGCTGCTGCTTCCTTTGCTGAGTTGTCAGATACAAGTGAAGTGGTTGATGATGACGATGCATCCGTGGATGTCACGTGGGTGCCCGCTAGAAGAGAAGAATAACAGGGGGAAAGTTCAGATGGGGAGACAGAGAGGAGGAGGAGACAAGTTGGAAGCAGGTGGAGGTCGTCGCAAGGAGCTAGTGGCACAGTCAGACAGCATGCATCGGCACCCGGGGTCAGCCAGACAGCACGCGAATCAACGCATGCTGTTGCCACCACCAGAATGCCGTCATTGCAGAGCTCAGCAGTGTGGCATTTGTTTTGTGTGTCTGCCTCTGACAACAGCGATGCCATTTGCAACCTGTGCCAAAAGAAACTGAGTCGTGGGAAGTCCAACACCCACCTAGGTACAACTGCTTTGCGAAGGCACATGATCGCACATCACAAACACCTATGGGATCAACACATGAGTACAAGCAGCACACAAACTCAAAGCCGCCATGCTCCTCCTGGTCCAGCATCCTCAGCCACGTCAACCACTGCTGTCCTCCTTGCCCCCTCTCAACCATCCGCCACTCCGTCTCTCACCTTGAGCAGTTCCTGCTCATCTGCCCACAGTCAGATGTCTGTCAAGGACATGTTTGAGCATAAGAAGCCAATGTCACAAAGTCACCCCCTTTCCCGGCATCTGACAGCTGGCTTGTCTGAACTCTTAGCCCGCCAGCTTTTACCATACAAGCTGGTGGAGTCTGAGGCGTGCCAAAAATTTGCAGTGGAAAATACCCGTCCGAAATTTCTTTGCACAAAAGGCAATCCCCAACCTGTACTCGATTGTGCAAAAGGAAGTAACGGCATGTCTTGCACACAGTGTTGGGGCAAGGGTCCATCTGACCACGGATACCTGGTCTGCAAAGCATGGTCAGGGCAGGTATATCACCCACACTGCGCATTAGGTAAACCTGCTGATGGCTGCCAAGCATGGAATGCATGGCTCTGCAGAGGAGTTGGTGACACCGCCACGACTTGCAGGCAGGCCTTCTGCCACCTCCTCTACTCCTCCTACTCCATCCTCTTCCATAACCTCCTCTGCTGAGTCCTCTTCTTCTGCTGCGTCTTGCTCCATATCAACGGCACTCCCCCAGCTCCCCAGGTAATATTCTACATCCCGGATACGGCAGTGTCACGCCGTCTTGGGGTTGACTTGCCTGAAAGCAGAGAGTAACACCAGACCAGCACTCCAGTCCGCCCTGAATGCACAGGTGGATCAGTGGCTGACTCCGCACCAACTGGAGATCGGCAAAGTGGTTTGTGACAACGGAAGAAATTTGTTGGCGGCATTGAATTTGGGCAAGTTGACACATGTGTGTAATCTGATCGTACAACGCTTTGTGCATAAGTACCCAGGCTTACAGGACGTTCTGAAGCAGGCCAGGAAGGTGTGTGACCATTTCAGGCGTTCCTACGCGCCCATGGCGCACTTTTCAGATATCCAGCGGCGAAACAACATGCCAGTGAGGCGCTTGATTTGCGACAGCCCGACACGTTGGAATTCAACACTCCTAATGTTCGACCGCCTGCTCCAACAAGAAAAAGCCGTTAACGACTATTTGTATGACCGGGGTGCTAGGACAGCCTCTGCGGAGCGGGGAATTTTTTTGCCATGTTACTGGACGCTCATGCGCAATGACTGTAGGCTCATGCGTCCTTTTGAGGAGGTGACAAACCTAGTCAGTCGCACCGAAGGCACCATCAGTGACATCATACCATTTGTTTTCTTCCTGGAGCGTGCCCTGCGAAGAGTGCTGGATCAGGCCGTAGATGAGCATAAAGAGGAAGAGTTGTGGTCACCATCACCACCAGAAACAACCTTATCAGCATCGCTTGCTAGACCTACGGCAATGCTGGAAGAGGATTGTGAGGAAGAGGAGTCAGAGGAGGAATGTGGCTTTGAGGAGGAGGAGGAAGACCAACCACAACAGGCATCCCAGGGTGCTCGTTGTCACCTATCTGGTACCCGTGGTGTTGTATGTGGCTGGGGGGAAGAACATACCTTCAGTGAGATCACTGAGGACGAGGAACGGGACATGAGTAGCTCAGCATCCAACCTTATGCAAATGGGGTCTTTCATGCTGTCGTGCCTGTTGAGGGACCCTCGCATAAAAAGGCTGAAGAAGAACGACCTGTACTGGGTGTCCATGCTACTAGACCCCCGGTATAAGCAGAAAGTGCCTGAAATGTTACCGAATTACCGCAAGTCGGAAAGGATGCAGCAGTTCCAAAATAAATTAAAAAGTATGCTATACACAGCGTATAAGGGTGATGTCACAGCACAACGGGAATCTAACAGGGGAAGAGGTGAAAGTAATCCTCCTCCTCCCACGACCACGTCGGCAAGGACAGGATGCTTTACAGACGTGTTGTTGATGGAGGACATGCGGAGCTTTGTAAGTCCTACGCATCACCACAGCCCTTCGGGGTCCACACTCAGAGAACGACTAGACCGACAGGTGGCAGACTACCTCACCCTAACTGCAGATATCGACACTCTGAGGAGCGATGAACCCCTTGACTACTGGGTGTGCAGGCTTGACCTGTGGCCTGAGCTATCCCAATTTGCGATAGAACTTCTGGCCTGCCCCGCTTCAAGTGTCCTGTCAGAGAGGACCTTCAGTGCAGCAGGAGGTATCGTCACTGAGAAGAGAAGTTGCCTAGGTCAAAAAAGTCTAGATTACCTCACCTTTATTAAGATGAATGAGGGATGGATCCCGAAGGGACTGACAGCGGGCGATACATTCGACTAAAAAAGGCCTGATGAGGGGGACGTAACAGGGATTAAACTGATAAGAATAGTACTACTTTACACACCACTCCTATCTGGTGGCATATTAGATTGTATGCGCAGTGCCCCAAATTTGAAGTAGGAGGACCAACCAAGCATCTTTTTCCATCTCCCGGTTCCTAAAATCGATGCCATATACATGTCCCCTGATAGGGGACGTAACAGGGATTAAACTGATAGGAATAGTACTACTTAACACACCTTATAATAACGCAGAGAGAGGCAACGCAGAGAGAGGAGTCTGAAGAAGAGGAGTCAGAGGAGGAAGGTGGCTTTGAGGAGGTGGAAGACCAAACACAGCAGGCGTCCCAGGGGGCTTGTTGTCACCTTTCGGGGACCCTTGGTGTTGTACGTGGCTGGGTGGAGGAAGAGACCTTCAATGACATCAGTGAGGACAAGGAACGGGACATGGCTAGCTTGGTATCCAACCTTGTGCAAATGGGGAGTTTGCGGTTGTGCAAATGGACTGTTTGCGGTTGTTTGCGGTGCGTTAAACGGGGAGTTTGGTCTGTCACTGTGAAGTGGGCATTACCCTTACACTACCTGATCAATACAACATCATACCTGATGTTTTAAAGCACGTTATTCCAAACAATTTAGGAATTTTAGGTGATTTATGCCCTTTATGGATTAAAACCAGACTCTGTATCAACTATGTAATTTTCCATGGGAGTTTTGCCATGGATCCCCCTCCGGCATGCCACAGTCCAGGTGTTAGTCCCCTTGAAACAACTTTTCCATCACTATTGTGGCCAGAAAGAGTCCCTGTGGGTTTTAAAATGTGCCTGCCTATTGAAGTCTATGGCGGTTCGCCCGGTTCGCCCGGTTCGCCCGGTTCGCTGGTTCGCGAACATTTGCGGAAATTCGCGTTCACCGTTCGCGAACGGAAAATTTTATGTTCGCGACATCTCTAATGAGGATACCTGCAGGTTCCTCACTCTAAATCCCTAGTTAATAATAGATGCTGAGTACTGAATTGATTTAATTTTATTTTAGTAAATTATGGAGAAAGAGATCATGTAGGAAACAGGTATGCAGCCGTGACTTACCAACCCTGTGTTGTCATGAACTGGGGCCTCACAGCCATGTTCTGTCTCCTTATTAGTTCTATGGTATTTCAAAGCTGTGCTAAGGAGAAAGATAGCAGATAATAAAAGGATATTGACAGGGTATGGGGTTGAGTGTACTCACACTGATCTTTGGCTGAGCTGATTATGTTGTCAGTGTACATCTAACAAGGAAGTTTCTTTGTGAAAAGATGGTGTGTGGCTAAGGGGGTGGAGTTACACTGCAAACCTATTTTATTTTTTAATCATTTTTAGATTTACTAAAGAGTCTTCATTCAATCTTTTCATTCAATATTTTAAGACACCTATGGCAATACACCTCAATACAGAATGCACTTGTCATGGTTGAATATATTTATCACGTGTTATGTGTTAAACTTATATACGTGTGTATGTGTATATATATATATATATATATATATATATAAATATATATATATATATATATATATATATATATATATATATATATATATGTGTGTGTGTTTGTATATTGTATTTTTTGTAATATTGTATCCTATTGTAAATGGCAATGTTTTGTGGACCCAGGGCATACTTGAAAACAAGAGAAATCTCAATGTATCCATCCTGGTAAAATATTTTATAATTAAAATAAAATAAAATAATTTGTGAGAACAAATACAGCATGAATATGAGGCAAAAACATATATGAGGCAAACATACATTCTGTAGGTGTGAAAAGTGCCTGAACCTTTTACTTACAAAGTTTTTTGGGTTTTTTTGTTGTTGTTGTTTTTAATTAGTATAATATGTATTTGAAATATTTGATGCATGGTTAGCCTTTATAAAAAGTACATTTATGTTTAAATTACTGTTTAAAATAAAATAAGAAAACAAAACTTGTGCGGGTCTATTTAGTCATATTTTTTTTTTATTTAACCTTTATGATTTTAAAAGAATACAGTAGAAGCAAAAAAAAACAAAACTATTTTTGTTACATACATTAGGTACAGAAGTTGCAATTTTAAGAATACAGCTTCTAAAAAATGTTTTATATAGTTAATACAATAATTTGTATTTGGGGACATATCCCTTCCAAACACAGGTAGTGAGTATGCAACTCCTAAAGGGCCTTCAATATATACAATGTATTACACACAGATTGACGCAGGGGTCAAGTCCTGGGTAAAAAAGTGCAGGAACTCACCCAAGATCCACTCCCCGCCCCCTTCCCCCCACCCCAAAATAATGATACGCTTGTATGCAGGGGCTGAGTAAGGGCACGGGGCTGAGGAGGGGGACAGGAGCTGAGGAAGAAGGACAGGAGCTTAGGGGGGGGGGGGGCATGGGCTGAGGAAGGGGACATGGGCTGAGGTAAGGGATAGGGGCTGAGGAAAGGGACAGGAACTGAGGAAAGGGACAGGAACTGAGGGGCTGAGGAAAGGGACAGGAACTGAGGGGCTGAGGAAGGGGACAGGGGCTGACAAAGGGGGCGGGGGCTGACAAAGGGGGCAGGGGCTGACGAAGGGGGCAGGGGCTGATGAAGGGGGCAGGGGATGACGAAGTGGGACAGGGGCTGAGGAAGTGGGACAGGGGCTGAGGAAGGGGGACAGGGGCTGAGAAAGGGGGACAGGGACTGGGGAAAGGGACAGGGACTGAGGAAAGGGACAGGGACTGAGGAAAGGGACAGGGGCTGAGGAAGATGGGCAGGGGCTGAGGATGAGGGGCAGGGGCAGAGGAAGAGGGGCAGGGACTGAGGAGGGGGACAGGGGCTGATGCTCGTATGCAGGGGCTGAGTAAGAGCACTAGGCTGGGTAAGGTGGACAGGGGCTGAGTAAGGTGGACAGGGGCTGAGGAGGGGGACAGGGGCTGAGGAGGGGGACAGGGGCTAAGTAAGGTGACAGTGCTGTGGAAAAGAGACAGGAGCTTAGGAGGAGGAGGGAGGCATGGGTTGAGGAAGGGGCCATGGGCTGAGTAAGGTGGCAGGGCTGAGGAAGAGGGACAGGAGCTTAGGAGGGGGACAGAGGCTGAGGAGGGGGGCAGGGGCTGATGAAGGGAGCAGGGGCTGAGAAGGGGACAGGGCTTGAGGAGGGGGACAGGTACTGAGGAGGGGGGGGGCAGGGACTGAGGAATGGGACAGGGACTGAGGAGGAGGACAGGGACTGAGGAGGAGGACAGGGACTGAGGAGGGAGACAGGGACTGTGGAGGAGGACATGGACTGAGGAGGAGGACAGGGACTGAGGAGGGAGACAGGGACTGAGGAGGGAGACAGGGACTGAGTAATGGGACAGGGCTTGAGAAGGGGGACAGGGCCTTAACTAGGGGGACAGGGACTCGGTAAAGAGACATGGACTTAGGAGGGAGACAGGAACTGAGGAGGGAGACAGGGACTGAGGAGGGAGACAGGGACTGAGGAGGGGGACAGGGACTGAGGAGGGGGACAGGGACTCAGGAAAGGGACAGGGACTGAGGAAGGGGGGCAGGGCCTGAGGAAGGGGGACAGGGCCTGAGGAGGGAGACAGGGCCTGAGGAGGGGGGCAGGAACTGAGGAAGGGGAACAGGGCCTTAAATAGGGGGGCAGGGACTCAGGAAAGGGACAGGCCTGAGGATGGGGGCAGGGAATGAGGAGGGGGACAGGGACTGAGTAAGGGGATAGGGCTTGAGGAGGGGGGCAGGGACTGGGGAAAGGGACTAAGGAGGGAGACAGGGACTGAGGAGGGGGGACAGGGCCTTAAATAGGGGGACAGGGACTGAGGAGGGGGGCAGAAACTGAGGAGGGGGGACAGGGCCTTAAATAGGGGGACAGGGACTGAGGAGGGGGACAGGGACAGGCCTGAGGAAGGGGGACAGGGCCTTAAATAGGGGGACAGGGACTCAGGAAAGGGACAGGCCTGAGGAGGGGGACAGGGACTGAGGAGGGATAGGGCTTGAGGAGGGGGACAGGGACTGAGTAAGGGGATAGGGCTTGAGGAGGGGGACAGGGACTGGGGAAAGGGACTAAGGAGGGGGGCAGGAACTGAGGAGGGGGGACAGGGCCTTAAATAGGGGGACAGGGACTGAGGAGGGGGACAGGGACTCAGGAAAGTGATAAAAAACAAACAAAAAAACCTAAAGTGCCCCCCCCCCCCTCCCTGAGGCTTACCTTGGGCCAGGAGGGGTGGGACAGGATCTGGAACCTGCAGACTGCAGTCAGTGGAGTAAGCCGGCCTCTCCTGATGATGTCAGGAGGAGGGGGCGTGACTTCCTCTGCTCCCCAGCGGTCCTGTGAGAAGAGCAGAGAAAGTCACGCCCCCTCCTACTGACATTATCAGGAGAGGCCGGACGACTCCACTGACTGCAGGGGGAGAGGTGAGTTTAAAAATCCGAGTCCCCAGTCAGAGGCAGGGGATTCGGATTTGTCCTCCCCCTGCTCTGGCAGCCGCTTGTGCCAGCCCTGGGTCCTGCAGGACTAGTAATGGGAACGGCGTTCCTGCTGTGGAAAAAGTGCAGGAACGCCATTCCCACGCGTTCCTGCAGGACTCGAGCCCTGGATTGACGCAACAAAAGGCGTAGGGGACAAGGTAAATTAGGTTTAACAAGTTAAATATCATTTTGATTTTGAGTTTGGGAGAGATCATTTACAAAACCTGTTTGCACTTTGAACATTTTATGGTATTAGCTTCACAAACAGACTTGAAAAATGCAAGCCAGAATTAATTTGAGCTCACAAATAGATTTTTAGAGCAAAAACAGGTGCTATGCCATGGCAAATTGCTATAAAAGTAGCAATCACCATAGAACCAAGTTGAATGCGTCTTAACTTTTAACTCTTCGCCCCAGACAAAGCACTTGTTATGCTTTGATGAACCTTCAACATAAATAAACTCTTAATTCTTTGAACATGTGATTGCAAATCTCAAAAGAGTTCTAGCTCATTTAGAATCAATACTGTGACCTAGCGTACAGCTTAAACAGGTCAAGAATCCTTTGTAAGTCGTTCAAGAATTCTTTTGGCATGTGATGCATTGATTCCAGAAAGAATGTGATCTTCAGAGCAAACATGTTTAAATTACATCTCCATGTTTGCTTTGTAAAAGTTTTCTTTATAACCTAGAAGTTAGCATTTTAGATATTAAGAAATTATGTTTTAACTGAATAGATTATTCATTGAATATTAATTATAAATAATGTCTAAATATAAATAGTTTTTTAAATAAAATAACTAACATGTCACATATGTCATATGTAAAACCTATTATGAGACTTGCCTTTCATCCACCTTACCAGAGGTAGATGTTTTTCTATTAAAAAAGCAGATGCAAGCTGCATTGAGTGAGGAAATGAACACAAAATAAGTGAAATTAAATGCATACAGGATTATGTACTATAAGGAGAATTCAAACTGAATTCAATCAGATGTAAACAGAAAAAAGTATAATCACTAAAGATATAAGAAACGTATAGCTAGAAGTGATCCCAGGTGTACTTCACAACCACCTAGAAAAATATACAACTAAACAAAAAAGTGGAAAACACCCAGAATACGTAATATAAATATAAAATGGAACAACCTGAATTCAAGTTGAATATCCGTGAATATGGTCTGTATAAAAAAATCAGACAGCTAACATAGCGTAAAATAGTATAAAGAGAATAATATAAATAAATGTTAATATAGATACACTCACAAACAAATGTGAAATCAGGCTTGTCACCCTCTCAGGGGTAATATGATGGATATGAGCTTGTATATCTTCCAATGAAGCCAATGAAGCATATAGAAATAAAGGAAATCAGATATAGTGAAATTTGTTATAATAATACAAAATCACATTTATTGGTTGCCAAACGCGCATGCATGAACGTAAAAGACCGAAACCTGGAAAGGGCAAAAAGCATAGGGCGAAAATCGCCTGAACAACTGGCATATATGAAAAAATATAATGATATAATATATAGTGTGGTGCCATCAGGGTAGTATATACACTATGCAACAAAACCTAATAACAGGGTAGATACAAAAACTGTTTAATGTAGATAAATTAAAATATCTATACATATGAAAATGAAGTGCATATGCATAGAGAATACCTGTATAGAAAATTACTGAAATATTTTCCACTATTAAATGGATTGTAAAATTATATAATAAAATTAATATAACTCTCCATACATATAAAAATATATAAAAAAAAATATTCTGACATGTATATAAACATATTCACATGTATGTGTATTAAATATTCTAACATGTATAAAAATATATATTCATATGCATGTGTATCATACTCTGCTGCACCACACTAAGTAATACATACCAACACCCACTTAAGAAATATAGTCATAACATCCATAATATATAAAAATATATTGAACATAATCGTGAATAAAGTTAATATATATATATAATGCATACTTATTAGAGAAACAAAAAAATAAAGTATATACACTAAGAGAATACACGTATACTGAGATAGTTCCAGGTGAACTTCACAACCACCTGTGGAAATATATAGCAAATAGACAAAAGTGGAAACCACCCAGAATACGTATAGTGGATAAAATACAAAAGGACAACCTGATATAGGTCAAATTTCCTTGAATGGAATCTGTGTGAAAATTGAAAACACTTTCATAGCGTAAAAAAGTAAATATAAGTAGTGTTTAAAGTGAGATTAGAAATGCACTCACAAACAAACGATTATTCAGGCCTTTCACCCTCTCAGGGGTAGTGTGATGAGTAAAGATATCCTCCGACACGATATATGTGGATGTAAAAAATGCAATATAGTGAAGTATGTTTAGAAATATATAAATTCACATTTATTCATTGCACTTACAAATTAGCAGCATAAAAAAGGCATCTCTCCATAAACATATGGAACTCCTGGTGATGATAGTCGAGTATCCACAATCCAGAGTCAGGGAGAAGATACAGCATTCAGATAAAAATAAATAAAAACAAATATAAGTACATCAGAAGTATGATAATATCCAACGCGTTTCGTCCTATTGGATGTCGGACTTCTTCAGGGATAATTGTGGATCCACTTCTGAGGGTCTTTATACCCTTCAACATCATCTTCTTGATCCGGTACACATGTAATCAAACATGCGTTTCACTGTGAACCGCAGAAATCCAGCGCGGAATACAAGGAGCTTCTCAAACAGTTCCGGGTAATAGTGCGCATGCGCGTAATGACCGCGCATGCGTCAACTAAAAAGACCATTGCCTGTAGGGGACAAAAGGCATAGAAAGGCGAAAAAACGCCTGAGAACAAAACCGAGCACATATTGCTACAAATTCTAATAGAGTGGCCAAATTGCCTAAATATTACAGCATACATTCTAGATATATCTCTGAATCTCAATATATATACACATTTTATTTGTATTACGAACATGAGCACAAGATTAATATAAAATATACTGCATAATATAAATTATATATGTATATACAATCATATGTAAATATAAGGTTATAGATAAGGATGGATATAGAATCCAACTAATATGAACCCAATTAAAGGGACATATAGCCCCATAATAAGTTATTGGTGTGCAGGAATTAATGAATGTAAATTTAATTATAGGGTTCTTATATGTGAAACAGAGTTGGGCTCAATTAAAGGGTCAATTAAAGGGTCATGTATACCCGTCATATGTTATTGATGTGCAAGGAATTATGGGTGTAGATTAAATTGATTGTAGGGCTTCCTATAAGTGAATCAGGAAATTAAACTATAGTAAGGTATAAACATAAAAAATAATAAGCATAAAAAATATAAAAAATATAAAAAATATATATTCCACATATTTACATATAGGTTAATATATACATATAAACAAAGAAAAGAAAAACCATGGCATCTTATTGAAGAGACTTCGACCACGAAGAGAACCCTTAAGGAAAAATGATTAGATGAGACCCTGTAAATCTATTTCTTGGTTAAGTCCCACATTCAAGGTTTTTAGATTGAAAATCCACCAAGCTTCCTTCCTAATTAGCTCCTGCAGTTTGTCTCCCCCTCTCCATCCTAGTTGAACTGAGTCTATTCCATAAACTTGCAGAGTGTTCCAAGAGAATGAGGGACAAGAATTACAGTGTCTTGGTACACTATGGTCAATTTTATTTTTGCGTATGTTGTTGTGGTGTTCCAATATTCTGATGTGTAACTTTCTGGATGTGCGTCCGACATATTGGGCACCACAGCCACATTGCAACAAATAGATTACAAAAGTAGAAGAACAATGAATATAGTTTTTTATTTTATATGTTTTTTTCGTGTATGTACCAGTGAAATCCTGGATTTTCCTTTTGAGGTGTTTACAAGTAGAACAGTGGCCACAGCTGTAAAACCCTTGTATTTGGGTCTTAAGAAAGTTATTACAAGAAGGAGTGGTGGGCAATAAACTGGGTGCCAATTTGTTCTTTAGATTGCTAGATTTTTTATAGATTACTGTAGGAAAATCCGGTAATACATCTTTTAGGATCTCATCTCTCTTTAAGATGTACCAATGCTTTTTAAGGATTTTTTCTACCTGTCTAGCTTGGGAGTTGTATTGTGTGACAAACGCAAATTCAAATTTGCTATTAGTATCTTTTTTGTTGCTATTATTCTTTCCTCTATCTGTATTGTCACTTTTCTCCTTATTTTTATTTTTCCATCTGAATCTATTTTTTATTTTTTGCTCAGCTGTTAATAGTTCCAGACCCTCTTCATTTTTGTTAGTTAGCAATAATAATCTGTCAGAATTTAGTACTTCAGATTTAGATGTCTCCATTTTTTTCACATTATACCCTTTGTCAGTATATCTTTGTTGTACAATCTTAGACTGTTCTAGGAACATATGGTTGTCTGTACAGTTCCTTCTGAGCCGGGTAAATTGGCTCTTAGGAATGTTGGAGAGCCATGGAGGGTAATGAGTACTGGAGTTCTCGATGGCTGTGTTGCAGTCTGTGGGCTTGAAATACGTCTTGGTTTTTAGTTTATTTTGTTCTACATATATAGTTAAATCCAAGAAATTTATAGTGGAGTTACTGGATATCGAAGTGAATTTTAAATTATATTCATTGTCGTTAACTTGACCCAAAAATAAATTAAGGTCTTCTATAGAACCATCCCAGATGATCAGGACATCGTCGATGAAGCACCGCCACAGGACCAAACCACCCCCACCATGGTCCGCCAACTTGATGTGCTGTCGCTCCCAATGGGACACATACAAGTTGGCAAAACTGGGGGCAAATTTTGTTCCCATGGCGACGCCGCACCGCTGAAGAAAAAACTGACCATTGAACCAGAAAAAGTTTTTGGCGAGTACAAATTGAATACAACTCACCAGAAACTCAATCTGGGCTTCCTCTAAAACTTGTGGTGATCTAAGGGTATCTTGAATGCAAGCAATACCTTTCGCGTGGGGTATATTAGAGTATAGGGCTGTAATGTCTGCTGTCGCTAGAATATAAGAGGATTTCCACTCCATAGATTGTAAATCTTGCAGAATATGCCTGGTGTCTTTGATAAAAGTATAGTGTAATGGGACATAAGGCTGTAAAAATAAATCCACATATTCTGATAATTTGCATGACAAGGAATTGATTCCACTGATAATGGGGCGTCCTGGGGGTTTTTGAGTGTTCTTGTGAATTTTTGGCAAAAAATAAAAAACTGCCACTTTGCAATTTGGGTTAAAGATGTATTTAAACTCATCCTGGTTTATAATATGATTATTAAGACCGGTGGTCAATAGTGTATGTAATTCTGCCAAAAATTCAGAAGAAGGATTTTTTTCCAAAATTTGATATGTGTTAACGTCATGTAAGATATTATAAGCTTCCTGTAAATAATAAGTTTTGTTCATAATAACAATCCCCCCTCCCTTGTCAGCTTCTTTTATAACCAAATTGTGATTTTCTGTAAGTGTGGTTAGAGCTAGCTTTTCTTTTTTGGTAAGATTGGGTTTAAATTTACTGTCCACAATTTTGTTTAAATCTTCCTGTACCAAGTCATTAAATACCTCCAGGAATTTCCCCTTGGCCGCCCATGGAAAAAAATTTGATTTGGGTTTCAAAGAGGTATGAATGATTTTCGATTCCGTATCTGGTACCTTGTTCTCTATATTTGAGTCTAATGGAGTTTTACTTAGATATGGCTCTGAGTTGATCAAGTTCATTTCCTTACTTTTAAAGAATCTCTTTAATGTTAATTTTCTTAAGAATTTCTGGTTATCTAGATAAAGGTTAAAGGGATTACAATTGGAAGACGGGGCAAAATTCAAGCCTTTCTTTAATAATGACAGTTCTTGCGGTGAAAGGGATATGTCAGAAAGATTAAAGATGCCTTCAAATTGGTTTAATTTTGTCTGTGTGAGAGGTGGAGATGAGGGTCCTCCTCCTCCACCTCCAAGTGTGGTCTTTTCTTTGTGGGAGATTTTAAGTGCTGGAATCTGTTTTGAGTGTGTATAGAAAACTGGGTTGGATTTAGTTTTTGGTTTGGCTCCTTGCCTAAAAAAACTTCCTGGTTGTTTTTAGAATATCTGGAATGATTGGGAGAATAGCTACCTGCTGTTCGTGTGGGGTATTTTTTATACTGTGTAGGATTGACATTATCATGTGAATTTTTTCTAAATTGAGGTTTAGAGAATGAATTGGAATTAGAGTTGGAAAAACGTCTTGTGTTTAGTCTTTTTGGATTGGGATCTTTGAATCTAGAGTTAGGTTGATTTTTATACGAGTATCTAGAGTGCCCCTGTTCAAGTTTTTGCCTGGGCCAATTTCTTTGATTGCCTTTTTGGTAATCATCCTGATCCCTCCTAAACTTGGTGGACTTAGTGTTTGAAATTTTATCATCAACAGCTTTTATTTTCTCTTTTAAAATTGTGTAGTTGTTTTCTACTGCTTTAAGTTCTACATGCAAAGAGAGTTCATTCTCTATTTTGTTAATTTCATCCTCTAGTGATTTCAAAGATCTTTTTTGGTAATTAATTAGACCAGTCATATATTTTTTTGAGCATTCATCATTGGCATTATGCCAGTCCTGCATTAGTAATTTATCCTCTAGGCCAAAAGCTGGCATTTTAAGTATTCTTAAACCACGTGGGATGATATCGTAAGCTAAATACTGTTCTAAAGATGTAATTTCCCACCATTTGCGAGTTTCTTTCTCTAATAGACGTTCCAATTGGATAAATTTGTGGTTTAGGGAACTGTCTATAGATTTATTCCCCCCTCTAAATAAGGTATCAATCCTCAGTTTTCTGTCATGTCTCATCTCATCATAAACATTTTGTGCGGTTGTGAAGTTCACCTGGAACTATCTCAGTATACGTGTATTCTCTTAGTGTATATACTTTATTTTTTTGTTTCATTATTTGGTCACTTCACTATTGTATATCACTATTGTTATGGCCGCACAAAATGTTTATGATGAGATGAGACATGACAGAAAACTGAGGATTGATACCTTATTTAGAGGGGGGAATAAATCTATAGACAGTTCCCTAAACCACAAATTTATCCAATTGGAACGTCTATTAGAGAAAGAAACTCGCAAATGGTGGGAAATTACATCTTTAGAACAGTATTTAGCTTACGATATCATCCCACGTGGTTTAAGAATACTTAAAATGCCAGCTTTTGGCCTAGAGGATAAATTACTAATGCAGGACTGGCATAATGCCAATGATGAATGCTCAAAAAAATATATGACTGGTCTAATTAATTACCAAAAAAGATCTTTGAAATCACTAGAGGATGAAATTAACAAAATAGAGAATGAACTCTCTTTGCATGTAGAACTTAAAGCAGTAGAAAACAACTACACAATTTTAAAAGAGAAAATAAAAGCTGTTGATGATAAAATTTCAAACACTAAGTCCACCAAGTTTAGGAGGGATCAGGATGATTACCAAAAAGGCAATCAAAGAAATTGGCCCAGGCAAAAACTTGAACAGGGGCACTCTAGATACTCGTATAAAAATCAACCCAACTCTAGATTCCAAGATCCCCATCCAAAAAGACTAAACACAAGACGTTTTTCCAACTCTAATTCCAATTCATTCTCTAAACCTCAATTTAGAAAAAATTCACATGATAATGTCAATCCTACACAGTATAAAAAATACCCCACACGAACAGCAGGTAGCTATTCTCCCAATCATTCCAGATATTCTAAAAACAACCAGGAAGTTTTTTTAGGCAAGGAGCCAAACCAAAAACTAAATCCAACCCAGTTTTCTATACACACTCAAAACAGATTCCAGCACTTAAAATCTCCCACAAAGAAAAGACCACACTTGGAGGTGGAGGAGGAGGACCCTCATCTCCACCTCTCACACAGACAAAATTAAACCAATTTGAAGGCATCTTTAATCTTTCTGACATATCCCTTTCACCGCAAGAACTGTCATTATTAAAGAAAGGCTTGAATTTTGCCCCGTCTTCCAATTGTAATCCCTTTAACCTTTATCTAGATAACCAGAAATTCTTAAGAAAATTAACATTAAAGAGATTCTTTAAAAGTAAGGAAATGAACTTGATCAACTCAGAGCCATATCTAAGTAAAACTCCATTAGACTCAAATATAGAGAACAAGGTACCAGATACGGAATCGAAAATCATTCATACCTCTTTGAAACCCAAATCAAATTTTTTTCCATGGGCGGCCAAGGGGAAATTCCTGGAGGTATTTAATGACTTGGTACAGGAAGATTTAAACAAAATTGTGGACAGTAAATTTAAACCCAATCTTACCAAAAAAGAAAAGCTAGCTCTAACCACACTTACAGAAAATCACAATTTGGTTATAAAAGAAGCTGACAAGGGAGGGGGGATTGTTATTATGAACAAAACTTATTATTTACAGGAAGCTTATAATATCTTACATGACGTTAACACATATCAAATTTTGGAAAAAAATCCTTCTTCTGAATTTTTGGCAGAATTACATACACTATTGACCACCGGTCTTAATAATCATATTATAAACCAGGATGAGTTTAAATACATCTTTAACCCAAATTGCAAAGTGGCAGTTTTTTATTTTTTGCCAAAAATTCACAAGAACACTCAAAAACCCCCAGGACGCCCCATTATCAGTGGAATCAATTCCTTGTCATGCAAATTATCAGAATATGTGGATTTATTTTTACAGCCTTATGTCCCATTACACTATACTTTTATCAAAGACACCAGGCATATTCTGCAAGATTTACAATCTATGGAGTGGAAATCCTCTTATATTCTAGCGACAGCAGACATTACAGCCCTATACTCTAATATACCCCACGCGAAAGGTATTGCTTGCATTCAAGATACCCTTAGATCACCACAAGTTTTAGAGGAAGCCCAGATTGAGTTTCTGGTGAGTTGTATTCAATTTGTACTCGCCAAAAACTTTTTCTGGTTCAATGGTCAGTTTTTTCTTCAGCGGTGCGGCGTCGCCATGGGAACAAAATTTGCCCCCAGTTTTGCCAACTTGTATGTGTCCCATTGGGAGCGACAGCACATCAAGTTGGCGGACCATGGTGGGGGTGGTTTGGTCCTGTGGCGGCGCTTCATCGACGATGTCCTGATCATCTGGGATGGTTCTATAGAAGACCTTGATTTATTTTTGGGTCAAGTTAACGACAATGAATATAATTTAAAATTCACTTCGATATCCAGTAACTCCACTATAAATTTCTTGGATTTAACTATATATGTAGAACAAAATAAACTAAAAACCAAGACGTATTTCAAGCCCACAGACTGCAACACAGCCATCGAGAACTCCAGTACTCATTACCCTCCATGGCTCTCCAACATTCCTAAGAGCCAATTTACCCGGCTCAGAAGGAACTGTACAGACAACCATATGTTCCTAGAACAGTCTAAGATTGTACAACAAAGATATACTGACAAAGGGTATAATGTGAAAAAAATGGAGACATCTAAATCTGAAGTACTAAATTCTGACAGATTATTATTGCTAACTAACAAAAATGAAGAGGGTCTGGAACTATTAACAGCTGAGCAAAAAATAAAAAATAGATTCAGATGGAAAAATAAAAATAAGGAGAAAAGTGACAATACAGATAGAGGAAAGAATAATAGCAACAAAAAAGATACTAATAGCAAATTTGAATTTGCGTTTGTCACACAATACAACTCCCAAACTAGACAGGTAGAAAAAATCCTTAAAAAGCATTGGTACATCTTAAAGAGAGATGAGATCCTAAAAGATGTATTACCGGATTTTCCTACAGTAATCTATAAAAAATCTAGCAATCTAAAGAACAAATTGGCACCCAGTTTATTGCCCACCACTCCTTCTTGTAATAACTTTCTTAAGACCCAAATACAAGGGTTTTACAGCTGTGGCCACTGTTCTACTTGTAAACACCTCAAAAGGAAAATCCAGGATTTCACTGGTACATACACGAAAAAAACATATAAAATAAAAAACTATATTCATTGTTCTTCTACTTTTGTAATCTATTTGTTGCAATGTGGCTGTGGTGCCCAATATGTCGGACGCACATCCAGAAAGTTACACATCAGAATATTGGAACACCACAACAACATACGCAAAAATAAAATTGACCATAGTGTACCAAGACACTGTAATTCTTGTCCCTCATTCTCTTGGAACACTCTGCAAGTTTATGGAATAGACTCAGTTCAACTAGGATGGAGAGGGGGAGACAAACTGCAGGAGCTAATTAGGAAGGAAGCTTGGTGGATTTTCAATCTAAAAACCTTGAATGTGGGACTTAACCAAGAAATAGATTTACAGGGTCTCATCTAATCATTTTTCCTTAAGGGTTCTCTTCGTGGTCGAAGTCTCTTCAATAAGATGCCATGGTTTTTCTTTTCTTTGTTTATATGTATATATTAACCTATATGTAAATATGTGGAATATATATTTTTTATATTTTTTATATTTTTTATGCTTATTATTTTTTATGTTTATACCTTACTATAGTTTAATTTCCTGATTCACTTATAGGAAGCCCTACAATCAATTTAATCTACACCCATAATTCCTTGCACATCAATAACATATGACGGGTATACATGACCCTTTAATTGACCCTTTAATTGAGCCCAACTCTGTTTCACATATAAGAACCCTATAATTAAATTTACATTCATTAATTCCTGCACACCAATAACTTATTATGGGGCTATATGTCCCTTTAATTGGGTTCATATTAGTTGGATTCTATATCCATCCTTATCTATAACCTTATATTTACATATGATTGTATATACATATATAATTTATATTATGCAGTATATTTTATATTAATCTTGTGCTCATGTTCGTAATACAAATAAAATGTGTATATATATTGAGATTCAGAGATATATCTAGAATGTATGCTGTAATATTTAGGCAATTTGGCCACTCTATTAGAATTTGTAGCAATATGTGCTCGGTTTTGTTCTCAGGCGTTTTTTCGCCTTTCTATGCCTTTTGTCCCCTACAGGCAATGGTCTTTTTAGTTGACGCATGCGCGGTCATTACGCGCATGCGCACTATTACCCGGAACTGTTTGAGAAGCTCCTTGTATTCCGCGCTGGATTTCTGCGGTTCACAGTGAAACGCATGTTTGATTACATGTGTACCGGATCAAGAAGATGATGTTGAAGGGTATAAAGACCCTCAGAAGTGGATCCACAATTATCCCTGAAGAAGTCCGACATCCAATAGGACGAAACGCGTTGGATATTATCATACTTCTGATGTACTTATATTTGTTTTTATTTATTTTTATCTGAATGCTGTATCTTCTCCCTGACTCTGGATTGTGGATACTCGACTATCATCACCAGGAGTTCCATATGTTTATGGAGAGATGCCTTTTTTATGCTGCTAATTTGTAAGTGCAATGAATAAATGTGAATTTATATATTTCTAAACATACTTCACTATATTGCATTTTTTACATCCACATATATCGTGTCGGAGGATATCTTTACTCATCACACTACCCCTGAGAGGGTGAAAGGCCTGAATAATCGTTTGTTTGTGAGTGCATTTCTAATCTCACTTTAAACACTACTTATATTTACTTTTTTACGCTATGAAAGTGTTTTCAATTTTCACACAGATTCCATTCAAGGAAATTTGACCTATATCAGGTTGTCCTTTTGTATTTTATCCACTATACGTATTCTGGGTGGTTTCCACTTTTGTCTATTTGCTATACTTATTAGAGAACCTACAAAGAAAACAATGCTGTTAAATAAGACCTTGTAGATCAATTTCTTGGTTAAGTCCTAAACTTAAGTTTTTTTAGATTAAAAATCCAAAAAGCTTCCTTTTCAGCTAACTCCTGCATTTTATCTCCTCCCCTCCAACCCAATTGGACCGAATCAATTCCAAAGGCTTGGAAGGTATTCCAGCAAAATAAAGAACAAGAATTACAGTGTTTTGGTACACTGTGGTCAAGTTTGTTTTTCTTTATATTATCAAAGTGTTCTAGAATTCTGATATGCAATTTTCTGGACGTGCGGCCCACATATTGGGCCCCACAGCCACATTGTTGCAGATAGATAGCAAAAGAAGAAGAACAATGGATATGTTTTTTTATAGTGTAGATTTTTTCAGTATATGTTCCCACAAAATTATTAATTTTCCTTTTTTGGTGTTTACAGGTAGAACAACGGCCACAACTGTAAAAACCCTGTATTGGGACTTTTAGAACATTATTATAAGAAGGTGTTATAGGCAATAAACTGGGCGCCAATTTGTTTTTTAAGTTAGTTGATTTCTTGTAAATTACTGTTGGAAACTCAGGTAACATATGTTTTAAAATATCATCTCTCTTCAAGATGTACCAGTGTTTTTTAACTATTTTTTCTACCTTTTTTGCTTGGGAATTGAATTGTGTTATAAAAGCAAATTAAAATCTGTTGTTAGTGTCTTTATTTCTATTTTTTATGAATTTATTTTTCAATTTATTTTGAATAGTTGTATTTTCGCTCCCATTTTTATTTTCCAAAAATAGTAATCTATCCGAATTTAATATCTCGATTTCTGTTTTTTCCATTTTTTTAATATTGTAACCCTTATCTGCATATCTTTGTTTAACGATTGTGGATTGTTCTAGGAAAACTTGGTTGTCTGTACAATTCCGTCTGAGCCGAGTAAGCTGGCTCTTGGGGATGTTGGAAAGCTAGGGGGGATAATGAGTACTTGAGTATTCAATTGCTGTGTTACAATCGGTGGGCTTGAAAAAAGTGTTAGTTTTTAACTGATTTTGCTCTATGTATATGGTCAGGTCCAAAAAGTTTATGGTTGAATTACTAGACACGGAAGTAAATTTTAAATTATATTCATTATCATTGACTTGACTTAAAAACAAATCAAGATCCTCCAAAGTACCATCCCAGATGATTAATACATCATCTATGAAGCGCCGCCATAGGACCAAACCGCCCCCATCGCGATCCCCCAATCTAACATGTTGTTGCTCCCAGTGGGATACATACAGATTGGCGAAACGGGGGGCAAATTTGGTTCCCATGGCGACGCCACATCGCGTGAGAAAGAACTGACCATTAAACCAAAAGAAGTTCCTCGTAAGAACAAACTTTATACAGCTAATTAGAAACTCAATTTGGATATCCTGTAAGCCTTGTTGGGACTTAAGTATGTCTTAAATACAAGAGATAACCTTTTGATGAGGGATGTTGGAATATAAAGCTGTAATATCTGCAGTAGCTAGAATGTATGAGGGTTTCCAACATATAGTTTGTAAATCCTGTAAAATATGTTTCGTGTCCTTAATGAAGGTGTTGTATAAGGGGACATACGGTTGCAGGAACAAGTCCACATACTCAGATAAGTTGCAAGACAGAGAATTAATACCGCTGATAATAGGACGGCCGGGTGTTTTTTTTAACATTCTTGTGAATTTTCGGTAGAAAATAGTAAACTGTCACTTTGCAGTTAGGGTTATAGATGAATTTAAATTCATCCTGGTTGATGATTTCTTTCTCCAAACCTGTTGTTAATAATGTGTTTAATTCTACCAAAAATTCAGAAGTTGGATATGTATTTACATCATTTAAGATATTGTAAGCTTCTTGTAGGTAATAGGATTTGTTCATAATAATGATACCTCCTCCCTTGTCGGCCTCCTTTATAACCACATTATGGTTCTCTGTCAAGGATTTTAATGCTAATTTTTCTTTTCGAGTAAGATTGGGTTTAACTTGTTGTCTGAAATTTTATTTAGGTCCTCCTGTACTAGATCATTAAATACTTCCAAAAATTTACTCTTTGCTGCCCAAGGAAAGAAATTAGATTTTGGTTTTAAAGAGGTATGTATAATCATGGGTCCTGTATTAGTAACCTCATTAACATTATTAGTTATACTTGTAGAACTAGGTGTATTTAACTCAGCATTAGTCATGTTTATTTCTTTACCTTTGAAGAATCTTTTTAATGTTAGCTTTCTAAGAAATTTTTGGTTATCCAAATAAAGATTGAAAGGGTTACAATTAGAAGCGGGGGCAAAATTTAAACCTTTTTTCAATAATGACAATTCTTGTGGTGAAAGAATTAAATCAGATAAATAAAAAATACCATTCGAATGATTTAATTCTGTCTGTATGAAAGGTGGAGTGCAGACTCCTCCTCCTCTTCCACCTCCAGGTGCGGTCTTTACTTTATAGGAGATTTTAGATTTTGAAATCTGTTCTGTGTATGTATTGAATATTGAGTTTGGTCTAGTCTTTGGTCTCGCTCCTTGCCTAAAAAAACTTCCTGATTTCCTTTAGAATATCTAAAATCATTTGGAGATTTTTTTGATTGATGACTGTTAGAAGTGTGAGGGTGAGATTTTGAATTATATGTAGAGTTAGAACTATCTTGTAGAGTTCGATTAGAATAGGAATTAGAGTGGGAATAGGAATTAGATATCGAAAACCGTCGTCCAAAAGATTTATTTGGCTGAGAGTTTGTAAATCCAAAGGTTTTTTGATTTTGGGCAGAATAATTATTAGAGCGCCCAAAATCCTTTTTAGATTTGGGCCAATTTCTTTGGTTTCCCTTTTGATAATCATCTTGATCTCTCTTAAATTTAGTAGATTTTGTATTTGAAATGTTTTCATCCACAACCTTTATTTTATCTTTTAAGATTTTGTAATTATTTTCCACCGCTTTGGATTCTGTATGTGTAGATATATCAATCTCCACTTTATTAATTTCTTCCTCTAATAATTTTAAAGATCTCTTTTGATAATTAATTAGGCTAGTCATATACTTCCTAGAACACGCGCATGCGTTTTTCAACCCGGCACTATTGTGAACAATCTCGGACATTTTCGCGCTGTTTATGCGCTCCACGGATGAAATGCATGCTAAACGCCAAGTGTTCCGGATCAATGGAGATTAGTTACGGTATTTATACCAGTGAGGATGAGTATGGAGATATTACTGAAGAAGTCCAGCACCTTATCGGACGAAACGCGTTGGATCTATCTCCTGTGTATTTTATTCTTAATTTTATTTGTATTTTATTGTTTGTCCGGTTTTTGTCTGCCTCTATATTATTGCTCCTGGATTCCTACTGCAAGATATCTAATACCATCATTCAGGAGTTACATGATTATATGGAGACATGCTACTTTTATACCTTCTATGTCTAAGTGCAACCAATAAATGTGATTTTGTATTATTATAACAAACTTCACTATATCTGATTTCCTTTATTTCTATATGCTTCATTGGCTTCATTGGAAGATATACAAGCTCATATCCATCATATTACCCCTGAGAGGGTGACAAGCCTGATTTCACATTTGTTTGTGAGTGTATCTATATTAACATTTATTTATATTATTCTCTTTATACTATTTTACGCTATGTTAGCTGTCTGATTTTTTTATACAGACCATATTCACCTATATTCAACTTAAATTCAGATTGTTCCATTTTATATTTATTTTACGTATTCTGGGTGTTTTCCACTTTTTTGTTTAGTTGAATTCAATAAGAATTTTACATTTAAGGCCAGAGTAGACAATATTAAAGCATAGCTGACTTAGAGAATGTTTTCCAGTTTGCTATTTTCACCTTAAATTTGAAATTCTATTTGAATTCACTTTGGATTTTCCCTTTAGTGAATAACCCTGATATTCTTAATAGCTGCTTGTTGTTTTCTTCCAATAAGAAGACATTTGCAACTGAGTTCATGGTAATTTGCAGAAAATACATGAGATATATGAAATACATGAGACTGTGCTTGAGACTCCTATAAAACATACTTTTAGGAGTAATATGCTCTATAAATTCCCATAACATAGCTCATCTTCTAGTTTATCCACACACATCCCCCATAAAGGTTGCATTAAGTATAGTGATTAAAGTCTTAAATATGTATAGAAATGCATGCAGGGGAGGTCATCCCTACGTGGGGATGGTGTCCTCAAGGAGGGCAAATGAAAGAAGACTGGAGACAGAGGATTGGCGGGCCAGAGGTGGGTGTTCAGAAGAATAAAAAAGATGAGGGCATGGCAGGATCAGAGGTGGCCGGAGTATATTATGTATTTTAGGTAAGAATATTTTAAAACATTAGATTGAATACATTAGAGTTTAGCAACCGGTGTGCCACAGCACTGTGCTAGGAATGCCGCTACCACCAGATGTTCTGGATGTCTCGCTGTGCAAGAAGAATGGCTCCTGTGAGCAGTTCTGTAGTTCTGTGCTAGTTGTACCTCTGCTGTGCAAGAAAAATGGTTCCCAAGAACAGTTCTACGGCTCTGTTAAAAATTGTTAGACCTAGTACCGGGAACACATAGTATACACATAGTATTCTAAGTGCACATTCAAGACAGGTAAGGAGTTCACAGCACTTTTCCCAGGACTAGTTGAATGTTGTGTAATATGTATTAATGGGCACACTGACTTGACTGTGATATTTATTAATGGGCACCAAAAATTTGATATTTATTAATGGGCACACTGACTGTGGTATTTGTTAATTGGCAAACTTTTGGTGGTATTTAATAATTGCAAACTTACTGTGGTATTTATTAATGGCCAAACTGACTGTGTGATATTTATTAACTGGCAAACGTACTGTGATATCTTTAATTGGCAAACTTACTGTGGTATTTATTAATGAGCAAACTCACCGTAGTATTTTTTTATGGGCACCTGGCTTGGCATATGTTTATGGTAAAACTGCCTATGGCATGTTCTGTGGGGCAAAGTGACACTATTAATCCTATTTTTATATATATATTTATATATTGTTTGTGGAGTGGAGCAGAATTTTGGAAAGACTTTTGGTGTGCCTTGGGTGAGAAAAGGTTGATGAGCACTGGAATACATAATGTATCTCTGTGATATATGATGTAGTCAATGCATTTGCAAGTGATTTATGTTAAAGGGACATACATCCCTTGACAATTTATTTTTAAACCAACAAGCAAAAGCTTTTACACAAATATACAAACTAAAATAAAACAAAAATGTTTGAAAAGTATGCAATAAATGTTGATGAACTTACTATAAACTTTGTCAGTTTGCTTTTTCTGGCATGCCTATAAGCTAGGGGAGTTTCTTCGGTTTCCCTTCCTTATATCCTCCCATTCCACTCCCATTTCCCCATCTATTCATGCTCTAGTGTCAGTTCACATAAATTTACATGGGCGCTCGTGGCTTTTGCAAACAGGAAAACAAAGGTACTAGGAGTTAGGTAAACAATAGTAGCGAACTGCTTCTCTGCATCTTTTTTTTTTTTTTTTTTACCCGCAGTCTTGGTCTTTGAAATTACTGTATGACCTTTTAATTTGCTGTTTCAGTCATCGTTACTGTTCCATTTAGGAATTTTCTTCAGAATTATTAATAATTTTTAATAGTCCTGAAGACTATATGAACATTTGTTTAACCCCTTAAGGACCAAACTTCTGGAATAAAAGGGAATCATGACATGTCACACACGTCATGTGTCCTTAAGGGGTTAATACTTCAGAGACATGCTATGCATCAAAATGTAGGTCTGGGTCTTGTGATTCTCACAATATAAAGCTCTATAAAGCTCTTTTTAAATACGACAGTTTAAAGATGGCAACCGCCAAAATACTCTGACCTGTGCCCAGGCTGCAGCAGCAAGTGATGTCATAGACAGGGCCTGCTAATGTTTTTATAAATGTATGTTTTAACCCCTTAACCCCTTAAGACCGCAGCCAAATGTACAAGTTGTGAACCAAAAAAAATGTAAACAAACCACAGATTTTGACTATATGTCTGTTCAACAATAATTTACCTCTTTCATATTAAATGCACCCACACTTATTATATATCATTTTGTTCAGGGGAAACAGGGCTTTCATTTAACATCAAATATTTAATTTCTAAACTGCGACTGTGCCTTCATTTTTAACCCCTTAAGGACCAAACTTCTGGAATAAAATGGAATCATGACATGTCACACATGTCATGTGTCTTTAAGGGGTTAAAAGTGTTTGTGCATGCTGGTTTAAAAAAAACAAAAAAAAAAAACAACTGTCAAGTGATGCATGTCCCTTTAAATATATATGTATATGGAAATCATTATTATCTAGAATTATTTAGTACAAGACAGCAAAAGAACAAAATTATTTATATGAGTTGAATGATTATTGTTATGCATTTGCTTTATGTAAAAATATAATGTGTTTTTAACCATGTTATTTTAAATTCAGACGTTATTGTAGAACACTAAATAAATGCACATGATGCAGTAAAACAATGATTATGTTGCACAGCAGGTTTACTTGCTAACACCATTTTTTATGTTGTTTACATTTATTAGTCTAAAAAAGGCAATTATTCTCTTATTTTATTAACTTATACCAATTCCAAGAAAGAGCTACTTTCTTTTCTGGATGCAAATTTAATCTAATATAAAAGAGATTTTATGGAATCTATTACAATCTATTACCGTCAGTAATGTTCTTACCGTGCTGTAACCAATAGCAGATTTTTAATTTCTTCCTAGAGACTACTGTCTAATAAAACAAATGTTTATTGTTTTCATTATACCATCAAGAAGTCTCTAATTGCTTGAGTTTGGTGACAGAGTTTGCATTTGTAAAGCCACCTTAGGATAAAAAACATTTTATGAAATCATGTGACAATGGTTGTGTTATGGATTTTCAAAATAGCATATGGTTTATGGCAGGGAGAGAACATCTTTATGGTTCATCTTGTTAAAGCATCTGACAAAAATCCATGTTTCATTATTTCAAATTGGAAAATATCAGTAAGGAGGCTTGCTTCCTGATGGTTTGTTTGGCAAGCGAAATAGCAGGTGTAAAATATTTTCTCATGAGATTGTCAAAATTACCTTGTACAGATGCAAAAAGAAGTCAATGTTCAAGAAATACTTTTTTCTAGACTGGAAATTGGAAGAGGATATTAACAAGAGAGAACCCCCCCCCCAGAATGAATAAGTTAGTTTTAGAATAAGTTAGTTTTAGAAGAATGAAATATGATTAGAATAAAGCGGTCATAATAAATTTTTGATTTAGAATTTTTTATTGGATTTGATCTTAAAGGAACACTATAGCGTTGGGAAGGCAAATTTATTTATAACTCTCTAGTGTCCCCTTACCTATGTTGGTGTCCCCTTTGTAGGTGTCCCCCCCAAGGTAAGCTTTACTCACCATATTCCCGTGGCATGCTGGGCTCCATGTCGACACTTCTCCTCTTCAGCTGTGATCATCATAGTTGATATCTCAACCTTTTCAATGATTCAATCAATGATTCATCAATCAATTATTCAATCAATGATTCATCAGGAAACTTACACATTGTTGTTACTCTACTTATTTAGACAGATGCTGGTACTGAGGTGACTTACCCCTCTCCCCAAATAAATTACTTTCAAAAATGTATCGCAAAAAACAAATCAAAGGGCTTTGAAGGGACACTCATAGTCCTGAGCGTGCACCCCGGTCTGAACATCAAGGTGAACCCCACAGAAGATACTCCATTCTGGGACAACAGGCACAAGCACCAAGCCTACAGATTTTCAAGAAACACCAGGGACTCCATTTACACCCAAGCCCACAAAAGGGGTGATATTATTCGGCTGAGATATCATTCAAGGACTATTTAAAAAAAAAAAAATATCCTTTTTATTTTCAATTTTTGTGATACCTTTTTCGGTTCGGATCGGTACAGTTTGGAAGGTTTTGAATGGTCCAGCCTATTCCAGCGAGCGTTTCCACTGCAAGTTGGAACGCCTGGAGGCTTTGCGTGGTTTACGCCAAATGCCTAGTGTGGCATCACACTAGGGCGACAACATACGTGACGCTACAAATAATAATAATGGAGGTCATCCAGCAGCTCGTCTTTGCTCTATTTGGCTTTTGGTCCTTTGAAATCAATGTACATGTTGCACTTTATGAGAGAAGGTTGCGAGCGGCGAAGAGAAACACAGCAGAAAAGAGAAGAAAACTTATGGCTTGGGTCTTGAGCCGGGAGGAGAAGTACACCTTTGTGTGGCAAAGACAAAGACGGCAGCGCTATAGGGTAAGCAACTTTATGCCATTTGTCATGTAGTTCTGCACGCATTAAAAAATAAAAATAATACAGAATATGTAAAAAATCGAATATAAGATGGGAAGGATATACATTATGTATTTAACAACATACATGTTGCACACATTTGTAAAAATCAAGAATTACACCTTATACATAAATACTCCTTATGTTATTTATGTTGCTCGCTTTTATACATGATGCTATCTGTCCGTGTAAAGTATTTTATGTTGTATTATTAGTGATATGGTAACATCTGTCCTTTTTTTTTTTTTTAGATGCTTCTCCTTTTGTCAAAACAGCGCCGCCGACCAGTCATTTGGGTTCTCCGCTGCGCCAATGAGTGGTGGGATGTGACCGTCCCTGGATTCACACACACACAGTGGGTGCACAATTTCAGAATGTCGGAGGAAACATTTTTATACCTTTGTGCAAAGCTACGTCCAGCGATGGAGAAGCAAACCACCAACTTCAGAGCCTGTTTGCCTGTGAGGAAAAGAGTTGCCATTGCACTGTGGAAGCTGGCTACCAACAGTGAATACAGAAGTATAGGTCATCCTTTTGGTGTCAGTAAATCATCAGTGTGCCGGTGTGTGCAGGACTTCTGTAAGGCTGTATGCACATTGCTAGCTCCTGAAATTATTCATTTTCCGGACTGGCAAAAGCTTAAAGACATGGCTGACTACTTTGAGAACAGGTGGGGCCTTCCACAGTGTGTTGGTGCTATTGATGGGTCACACATACCAATAATAGCCCCACAAGAATACCAGACTGACTACTTCAACAGAAAAGGCTGGCATTCCATCATCCTCCAAGGAGTAGTGGATGGAAAAGGACTATTCTGGAGTGTGAACATAGGAAAGCCTGGGAGCTTGCATGATGCTCGGGTTCTACGACTGTCCACATTTTGGGATTGGGTTGGCCAGGGAGGCCTGTATCCTGTTTGCACTAAGAACATTGGGGGGGGGGGTGAATGTTGGCTATTATGTGCTCGGGGACTCTGCCTACCCTTTACTGAATTGGCTCCTGAAACCATTTCCTGACAATGGCCGCCTGACACCAGAACAACAAACCTACAACAAGAAAACATCCAGGGCACGGGTCGTAGTTGAAAATGCATTCGGAAGACTTAAGGGTAGGTGGCGTTGTCTTATGAAGAGGAATGACAGTGACATTGCACTTGTCAAATCCATGGTGCTTACTTGCTGTGCTCTTCACAATCTTTGTGAAAGACATGGAGAAGACTTCCACCAGGATTGGAATACGTCTGCAGAAGAGTCAGGACGGGTAATTACACAGGATAGCGAAGAAGAGTGCAGTGAAATACGTCAGGCTCTCATGCGGCACCTCAACATTTAATTTCTTACCCTGGTTTTATTAACGTTTTATTACGGTTTTATTAAAGTTTTAAGAACGTTTTAATAAAGTTTTACATTTAATCAGACACACACAAAAAGTCTCTCCTGTTTTTATTCAACTAAAAAAGTGATCTTTCAAAATATACTTACAAGTACAGAGTAAAACAATATATTTACAAATAAACCTTTTTTACAAAAAACAAAAATAAAGAAGTGTACAGGTCCTGTGCTAGCTGAAAGGCACTACTGCCTGGGCGGTGACCTGGGATCACGACTGCCTCCCAGCACTTGAACAAGCTGCCCAAGGACACCAAGGAAGGCCTGGTTGAAGGTAGCCAACTGCTCCATTTGCTGCCGGGTGATTTCTGCCTCCTGGCGCCTCGCTTCCTGGGCATCCTGACGCAGTGCCTGAAAGTGCCGCTCAGAAAGGTTCTCCATCCTTTCCTGCTGCCTTTCCTCTGCTGCCCGCATATCCTCCATGACTTTGCGCAAATCAGGCTGAAACCGTCTCCTATCACCTGGAATATACAAAAGACCATAATAGTGTTTTTTTTTTGTAGCAATTGGTACAAAAAACAGGTGGATATATATTATTTAACGTAATGTAAATAAGGAAAAGATGTAACACATAAGAACAGTATAAGCACAAAGTAAAATAAACACACTAAACACAATATACTTAAGATAAGCTCAAAATACAATGCAATTTAAATAGCAGTATATACAGACAGTGTACAATTATGATTATGGATTTAATTATGCAAACAAACATATGCTTCTACAAATGCTTCTACATATAGAAGCATTTTGAGTGAGTTCACAGTTTGCTGTAAATTAAAAGTTAGGAAAATGCACAATTACAATTTTCACTCTGAACATCACGTCTTACCAGTGTGCCGGGGTGCATTGGGCATACTCTGTGTTTGGGTCTGTGGTTGGGTCGGTGTTGACGTCATCGTACTGGTGCTGCTGAACGACGTTGATGGACCATCGTCAGAAACATAAGAAAAGCTTGAGGTATCATTGGAGAGTCCTTCAACTGTATCTGAAAATGCACAGATCAATAGTTCAGTACACTGTACAAATAAAATGTGTTTTTTGGTGCAAATAGTTAATGGTTTTGTGCAGTGAATCTATAAATGGTTAGCAGAGCGAAAGCCAATGCAAAGTAGGAAAAAAAAATCTTACCAATGGGTTCTATCATGGATTCGAGAAGTGCAGATGCAGAGTCCAGACCTCCCTCCCTGCCTTGGTTTGCCGGCCTATGACCGTAAATGGCATCCATGGCGTCGTACCAAGTACTTCGACTGTTTCCACTACGGCTGTTGGCATTTTGGATCTGGACTACCCGTATGGGTGGGAACAGTCTGATATGTTTCAGATAATGGCACAAGATGAGCTAAAACCAGCTTGAGATCTGAGCGGGGACCCACCGAAGGGCAGACTATTTCAGCTGCTGCCTGTTCTCAGTATACTTTTGCTCCCTGTTTTTTTGCTCTCCAGGAATATAATATGTATACCAAGATACAGTTTAATGTCTTCAGAGTACACTAGGGCTTTAAGAAGCTTGGAAATTTCCATCCACACACAATTAGGTAGCCTTTTATATACCGTATATACTCGAGTATAAGCCGACCCGAATATAAGCCGAGGCCCCTAATTTTACCCCAAAAAACTGGGAAAACTTATTGACTCGAGTATAAGACTAGGGTGGGAAATGCAGCAGCTACTGGTAAATTTCTAAATAAAATTAGATCCTAAAAAAATTATATTAACTGAATATTTATTTACAGTGTGTGTATATAATTAATGCAGTGTGTGTGTGTGAGTGCTGTGTGTGTGTATGCAGTGTGTGTGTATGCAGTGTGTGTGTATGCAGTGTGTGTATGAGTGCAGTGTGTATATAATGAATGGAGTGCAGTGTGTGTGTATGAGTGCAGTGTGTGTATAATGAATGCAGTGCAGTGTGTGTGTGTGCATGAGTGCAGTGTGTGTGCATGAGTGCAGTGTGTGTGCATGAGTGCAGTGTGTGTGTAGGAGTGCAGTGTGTGTGTGTAGGAGTGCAGTGTGTATGAATGCAGTGTGTGTGTGTATGAGTGCAGTGTGTGTGTGTATGAGTGCAGTGTGTGTGTGTATGAGTGCAGTGTGTGTGTATGAGTGCAGTGTGTGTGTGTATGAGTGCAGTGTGTGTGTGTATGAGTGCAGTGTGTGTGTGTATGAGTGCAGTGTGTGTATAATGAATGCAGTGCAGTGTGTGTATATGAGTGCAGTGTATATGAGTGCAGTGTGTGTGTGTATGAATGCAGTGTGCATATAATGAATGCAGTGCAGTGTGTGTATGAGTGCAGTGTGTGTGTATGAGTGCAGTGTGTATGCAGTGTGTGTATAATGAATGCAGTGCAGTGTGTGTATATGAGTGCAGTGTGTGTGAGTGCAGTGTGTATGAATGCAGTGTGTTTATAATGAATGCAGTGCAGTGTGTGTATGTGCAGTGTGTGTATGTGCAGTGTGTGTGTATGAGTGCAGAGCATTGGTGGGGGGTGGGCATTTTATTAATTATTATTTAATTATTATTTTAATATTTTTTTTAAATGTTATTTTTTTTTATTTTATTATTATTTGTATTATTATTTTTATGTTATTATTTTAATTATTTTTTGTTTTATTATTAATATTTTTTCGTCCCCCCTCCCTGCCTGTTAGCTGGCCAGGGAGGGGGGCTCTCACTCCCTGGTGGTCCAGTGGATGGGCTGTAGGAGGGGGCTGTCAGGAAGCTGTTACTTACCTTCACAGCAGCTCCTGTCAGCTCCCTTCTCTCTTCTCCGTCCGTGCAGCTCCCAGGTCAGCTCCCTCTGCAACTCTCGCGGCCGCGCGGAGCGTTGCCACGGTAACCCGTGGCAACGCTCTGACCCCGCGGCTCTCGCGAGAGTTGCAGAGGGAGCTGACCTGGGAGCTGCACGGACGGAGAAGAGAGAAGGGAGCTGACAGGAGCTGCTGTGAAGGTAAGTAACAGCTTCCTGACAGCCCCCGGTCCATGTCTGTATTATGGCAATGTAAATTGCCATAATACAGACAACTGACTCGAGTATAAGACGAGTTAGTGTTTTTCAGCACAAAAAATGTGCTGAAAAACTCGTCTTATACTCGAGTATATACGGTAGTTTAAATGGGGATAGGCAACTTTGGCACTCTATCTGCTGTGGACTACATCTCCCTTGATCCTTTGCCACCATTATGGCTTTAGAGCCTCATGGGAGATGCAGTCCACAAAATCTGGAGTGTGAAAAGTTGTCTACTTCAATCTATGCTATCATGACAGTCTTGTCTGTTAGATAACTATCCCAAAATGTTAAGCCTCTTCTTTAACAAGCAGGATTTTATTGTGCTATTGTTGCTAAAATTACTACATATTGATATTTTGAGCTGCATGTAAGTTAACATTCAGACATTCAATATATGCTGTTATTTTATCTGGATATTTAAATTTTTATATGCAGCTTCAGGAACACATACCAACATCTAGTCAAAGTCAAACCATTTCAGTGTGTGCTCATTTAAAACTGGCTCATTACACTGAAAATGAGCAAACGTGTATATCTTGCAAAGCCTAGCAATAAAATGGCTAATTAGCTGAAGACAGTCTGTGAAAATGTCACCCAAAAAATAAACAATAACAAGTGAGACAAATAATAATATAACAACATTCTGATTAACAACTGATTAACACCTACTAATTAAATATTTTGTTCATATATGATATATATACATATATCAAACTCAGGCACCTGTGGGAAAACCTCCGGACAAACTGTATGTGTCACCTCAGTTTCGAAAAAAGGTATTAGATATGTTCCATGACAACCTCACAGCGGGCCATCCTGGAGTCCATAAAACTCTCTCTGCCATCTCCAGGAGATTTTGGTGGCCTGCTCTTAGAAACGATATAAAAGATTATGTTGGGGCATGTCAAATATGTGCCGTTTCTAAAGTTCCTCCTAGGTCACCTCCTGGACTGTTACAACCACTGCCCATACCTAGTGCTCCATGGACCCACTTGGCCATGGATTTCATTGTGGATCTACCCAGTTCAAACGGGTTTAAAACAGTCCTTATGGTTATTGATAGATTCACGAAGATGGCACATTTTGTCCCACTTAAAAAATTACCATCTGCTCAAGATCTAGTTCAAATATTCTTGAGAGAGATCTTTCGGTTGCACGGTGTACCCAAAAGCATAGTATCTGACAGAGGTACCCAGTTTGTTTCTAGGTTTTGGCGTTCCTTTTGCAAACAATTGGGCGTCGAACTCTCCTTTTCGTCAGCATATCACCCTCAAACAAATGGAGCAGCAGAGAGGGCGAATCAGTCTTTATAAGCCTATTTACGCTGCTTTATAAATGCCAATCAATCTAACTGGTATGAGCTCTTACCCATGGCTGAGTTTGCCAGGAACAACGCCACTCATGAATCTTCTAATCATAGTCCATTCTTTGTAAATCAGGGTTATCACCCCGCTGTTTTTCCTTCTGCATTCTCAGACACGGAAATCCCTGCTTTGAACACCCGTTTAGAATCGATTCATGATACCTGGGATTCCGTCCATTCAGCTCTGCAAAAAGCCTCATTACGAGAAAAGGTCCAAGCTGACAAGAAACGGGGCGCTAATCCTGTCTATCTTCCAGGTGACAGGGTGTGGCTCTCCACAAAACATATCAAGCTTAAGGTCCCGTCCATGAAATTTGCCCCTCGATACATAGGTCCCTTTCGAGTTACCCAACGTATTAATCCAGTGACCTATTCTTTGGCACTACCGGCTCATATGAGAATAGCGAATACTTTCCATGTGTCTCTGCTCAAGCCCCTTACTTGCAATCGCTACACCAGGATATCCACTCCTCCTCCGCCCTTGGTAGTGGGTGATCAAGAAGAATACGAAGTCCGTTCTATCATGGACTCCAAATTATCCAGAGGTGTCTTGTCCTATCTCATTGACTGGAAGGGTTATGGTCCCGAGGAACGTTGTTGGGTTCCTGCTGACCGGGTCCATGCGCCCCGTCTTATCCGGTCATTTCACAACCGCTTTCCTCTTAAGCCGGGTCCTTCCCGCCCGGTGCGCGGTCTTCGAGTGGGGGGTACTGTTGCGGTCACCGGCCCGCCGAGCCTCACGGTCGTGCCCGACCGGCACGACCGCACCGACTACACGAGCTTACCTGCTCGTCGGCGAGCCGGGAACCGCGCACTTAGTTCTTCCGGGCATCACGCCTGAATCCAATATGGCGCCGACCACGTGGTCGCGTCTATGGATAGCCCCGCCCCCGAGAATTATACTAACGTGTGCGTGACGTCACGACGTCAACGCACACGCACGTTTTGGGGTCAGAGGTCGCCCTCTGACCAATCACAGCCTAGAGAGGGGTATTTAAACCTCTAGCTTTTCCCAGTACTTTGCCCTGTCGTGGTTTCAGTTTCCTGGTTTCCTGAAAGTGCTATTTTCGTGTTTCTGATTTCCTGGTATCCTGATCCTTGGCGTTTCCCTGGTTATTCTGATCTCTGGTTTCCCTGACTTGGCTTGTTTAATCGGTATTGAGTATTTTCTGGCTTCCTTGACCTCGGCTTTCCCTTTGACCATTCTCTGTCTCTAGCGTATTAGTCCGGCCATTCTAAGGTCCGGTTTACGCTCTATCCTGTTATTTTTCTTTTTCTTACTTATGTATATGTTTACATAGTTTCTGCGTGCTGGACCTCATTACTAGCCGTGACATTAATCCTGGTTATTCACTAAAGTGAGAATTCAAAGACAATTTCAAATTTAAGGTAAAATAGTTACTCTGGACTTAAATTTGAAATTCACATTGAATTCCCTTTGAATTCTCACTTTATTAAATAACCCTGAATGTTTGACTCAGCTATGGAAGTTGGGCAATGACAAGCCGGCAAACTGTGAACACGGTAATTGATCAAAACATAATTGTGCACAGCGAAAAAATTATTTTTAGCTGAACCATTTTCTTGAAAATAGATGCATTCTTGGAGGGAATCCAGAATTTCGTCTGTTTGTCAGTTTGGCTTTGCAAAATTTTCTTACCGAAAACCACATTTAGAAACAAATCAGACAAACCAAAATGAAACGAAAATGGATGTATATATTTTGCAGCACTCTGACAGAAAATTTTTCCAGCAATTTGGTTCATAGATCAAATGAGGAAAAAGTAACCAGCAGAGAAAATAACATGAGTATAACAAAAAACAAAACAAAAAAAACCTATATTTATATTTGTATTAAATATATCATATACAAGTATAGAAATATTGCAATGTTTTTCTACTCATTAATTTATCCCTCTCTTGCTCACTTCTCACTTAATCCAACTAAAATTAACATTTAGTGACTGTCCCCTAGCCATCAATCATGTTTTTTTACCCATCAATCATCTTTTCTGGAGTCACGGATGGAATTCAGAATCATGAATCATATGTTTGGTCATTGCACAGCTTGTTTGGCTTGTGATTTGGCTACATTTCAGCCTGAAGTTCAGGAATTTAACTGATCGCCTGATTGGACAAGATTTGAACCAATTACAGTACAAACGAAATGAAAGTCCAAGTTTAAATCACAATATGGTGGTCAATAACCTTAAGTGTATCTGTTCTGCTTCATGTGCGTAGGTAGAGGGTAACTGTGTATAGGCATAAAACCGTTACCATTGATAAACCCACCACTTATTCACAAAATGAACCACAACAGAATTGCTTTGGAGTAAATATGCCACAGCTTTATTATAAATATATAAATATTAAAACTTCAACTTAACATAAACACTATATTCATAATTACTCAGTAAATAGATATGTTACTGAGTACTACCTTGCCAACCAAACATAACTTAGGGCAGCTGCCCCTCCCCCCTTGTTCCAACCGGTACAAGGTCTTTTCTTGGGCCTTCCATTTCATAATGCTAACCACTAGCCACTTATTATGTTACGTAATGTGACCCACGTACCTCTTCCTAGAACGTCCGTCTTGGATTTCCGAATTAAAAACCTCACTGCATCCACTTCGCCAAAGACCTCACCAAATAACAAACCCCCAGGGACCAATTTGGATGGGCTCATAAGCTCGCCTACCCACATGACCCCGAAAAAGACGAAGGAGAACGCCAACCGAAATAACACGACCTTAAATGGGGAGAAACAAACTAGTGGCAGAACTGTAAACAAGCCCACCATAAGAGTGCCTGAAACCGACCTCCGAGAATCCGAAAGCTTGGGCCGCTTACGCCATCCCCTCATAACCAATGAAACCAGAACATCCTTTGTGATTTCCGAAACCCTTGCGAGCTTAAACCAAAGGCTCAGTCCAAACAACTTCCCAAACACAGCCAAGGAGGAACATCCCGAAGCTTCCAAGAACCAAATTAGCTGTAACAAACCTTACACACGCTCACCATCTAACCAAAAACAACCGAGCTGCCTCTCAAATTCTACCCACTCTCTCCATGCTTTACCATAATGCTGCCGAGTAGATTCTGAGACCAAAACCCAGATCCAAGGCAATATTCAGTCAGCCCAAGGCCCCACATGTCCACTGGGCATGGAAAGCCTACCTCGTCCACCCCTGGCGCCGCCGCCATAAATTCCGCCACCAAAAATGAGAAAGAGCATACACTGTAACATTAACAACCCCAGGCACATGCACAGCCCTACAATACACATTCAGAAGCAAACAGCGCAGCACCTGGCACCGTAGAAGACGAACTACTGGAGGGGAAGAAGCAGACAAATTGTTGATGGCCTGCACGACCCCCATATTATCACATTGGAAGACCCTCCTTCAATCCCTGAGAAGATCACCCCATGATAGGAAAAGCTCTAAGAAAACAAAGTTCTTAGTCAACCCTGCCGAATACCAAGATTCTAGCCAAGATTCGACACACCAAAGATGGCCCTGAAACTCAACGCACCTGTGGCATCGGTGAACAGATGGAGTTTGGCATTGGGCACCTCAGGTGCCTGCCAATATGACAGACTATTAAACCCGTCCAAGAAAATGGACCAAACCTCGCGCAATGGGCAAGTGATATGCAAATAATAAGTCCACCCCTGCGGTCCTTCCAATAGGGATAGATGGGCACACAAATTGCAGCTTACCCAAGAGCGAATGCAGGTGTCATAAATCAAATCTCCCAGAGGAACCCTGCGGCAGAAACCAAGCCGCACAGTTCCAAAACCTTATCCTCTGGCAAACGACATTCCCCAGCAACTGAATCAATTTCAATCCCCAAGAAGCTCAAACAAGTGGAACGACCTGCCGTCTTGTCCGGGGCAATTGGGACCCCGAAGAACCGAGCAACCGATTTCAGTTTTCGGAGAAGGTGTGAACACACATTCGAACCAGCAGGACCAGCACACAATAAGTCATCAATATAATGCAACAGCGAGTTACACGCTGCCCCTTCCTGCACCACCCATTCCAAGAATGTACTAAAGCATTTAAAATAGAAGCAGGAAATCAAACAACCCATGGGCAAGCACAGGTCCATATAATAACAATCCTGGAAGGAACAACCAAATAGGTGATGGCAATCAGGGTGGACTGAAAGCAGCCGAAAGGCAGCCTCTATATCCACTTTTGCCATAGGAGCCCCTGGGCCTGCCACCCGAACCATACGAACCTCCGTGTCAGTTGATGCATATGACACCGTACACAGCTCCTCATCAATATCACTATTCACCGAACCTCGGAAGAGGCAAGACAAATGGTGAATCAGCCAAAACTTACCCAGCTCCTTCTTAGGCACCACCCTCAATGGGAAGACACATAGGTTAGGGAGTTGCGGGTCCGAGAACGGGCCAGCCATCCATCCAAGAGACAGGTCCTTATTAAGCTTGGCAACCACCACCTCGGGGTGATCCTGAACCGACAAATCCCAGAAGAATCCCTCACCCGATGGGGAATCCAAAACCCATCACGGAAACCCCTGAGGAGTAGCTTTGCTGCCCTGCAGTTCCTATAACGGCTTAGCCACGGGAGCATCGTGTTGGCGTCCACTGGTGTCCTCGCCTTTCGAGACCACGGTATCCCCATGCTCACCGGCCTTACCCCTCTTGAAACTGCAGGAGGTTGAGTGAGAACCCCCACACCCGGAGAATTCATGCTTAAACTTGCAACTGCTCCCACATTTACACTGACTTTCATTGTATTGCCAGCAGCAACCAGTGCGCCTGGGCAAGGCCGATGCAGAGGAGTGTCCCACTTCGCCACCCCCCCTGAGAAAGGATGACATAGCACCCTGATGCGAGCCCGGGAGACTCATAATGGCCAGCCATAAACCAATATCCATTTGATCCCAACCAACGGACGGGCGAAACTGCTTATCATTGAGGTGATGGCAATCAGGGTGGACTGAACCCTCCATATACCCAACATGCAGTTCAGACCGTCTCCCGATAACAAAACAGGGCAAAGCATTTTTCAGGTGCCTTTTCCTCTATAATACTGGAACGTTCTGGGGATCTTCCGATACTGGAACTTGTCCTTGTCGGAGTCCTTAGACTCCTTATCAGGAGGGGGCCTGACCAGTACATATAGGCCGCACCACGGGAGCGAGAGATTCTGAGACCACTGAGGCAGAGGCTAATGGCGTCCCACCCGGAACGGGCTCCCCCCCAGAAGAAGTAACCAAAGAAGGGTCCCACCCCGCCCTAACCTGCGCAATGAAGGGGCCACTGAATTACTCTCCCATTTATCCAAGAGCCCCCTCAGACACCTCATCAATGAACCACAAGCCTCAGAACTGACCGGAGTTGCAGAGCCATAACCACCTCCATCGGGAGCGATACCGGTGTAGCACTTAATGAGGCCTGGAACATGACCCGGTCGGGAGCCACCTGGGAGAAAGAACAGGTGAAATCACATTCCTCCCCCCTGACCCAGAATGGCAGGCCCACCCCAGGAAGGCAAGGGATGCCGATAGGTCCAGTCAACACCCACCAGGGAGAGAAGGAGGCTAGCAGAGCTACTACAGGAAGAGGTAGGAGACAGAGGCCTCAAACTACTCCCAGCCACCACTCCCACTTCAGGAGGGGAGGCCTCTGCCCCCCAGGAGACACCCTTGAGCCTACTCACCTGCCTGGAGGCCATTCCACCACTCCGCCCGCCTGGGCCCGGGGACCCATGTTGAGGGTCCGCCAATGAAGACAAGGCCTCCGGAAAACCTGCAGCAGCCGCGGAAGGAGATTCAGCCTGCACAGGAGCACTACCAGTCTGCATAGGTGCGGGCCCGCTGGCCTGGGAAGAAGGACTGCGTGGGGCTGGAGATGCGGAGGATAAGCGGCCGCGGACAGCAGCACACAAGGGAGGTGAAGCACTCCTGAGCCCAGGAGGTCCCGTAGCTTCTCCTTGAGGGGCAAAACGTTCCGGTGGCCAAGTTCGCCTCTGGGAACATCCGCTACCGCCGGAGGCCTGAAGACAAGCCAGCTGAGCCTGCAAGTGCAGACCCCATCTTATAAGGCCTCAGACCTGAGGGCAGAGAGGACAGCTTCGATATCCACACCCTGGAAGGTATAACAAGTGCAGGAACCAGCAATTACCAAGCTGCTACCAACTGATAATTAATATGGCTGCTATCCTGTAAGATGGTAACCTATTTAAACTATCCCACCCATCTACCCCTTACTACTCCACCCACTGTCCTAGGACCACTTTACCACATTCCTCTGTATACACTACCCTCACACTCACATGTCCCTGTTCTTCCTAGGCCTTGCCTGGCTCCTCATGGTCTTACAACTTATTCTGCTAAAGAGTGTACAATTCCATATTTATATTGTGCTAGCAAAATTGGTAGCAAATGTATCGAATTTTGAAAAAATTCTAAATACAAAATGGCTCCTCCAACACCTGTAAATCATTGCCTATATACTGAGGATAGGTAAGCTTATAAAACTCTGAAAAACCTCTCCGGGAGTTCTCCTGTTTAGTTCAGGAATTTTGTAGGCAGTAACAATGCTACCAAAACTACTTGATAATAGTGCTGTTTTCTATCTGGTTCTCACAGCAATCAACCAGACACTTGATGGAGTGAGCGAGGAATATAACTTTATTGGGAAACACCTGATACTTGTACACACTCTGGTCTAAAATGTATATACACGAGAACCACTCACATATTGCCCATATTGCCCATTTGTTCTCTATTGTTCCTATTGTTCTACTGTTCCGTGGCATTTGATAGTCTATTGTGTTCAGATTGTGTAATTTGATAGATATAATTTCACTCTCCCCTTGGCTACCCAGTTATTTCCCTTAATAGTCAATTGAACTCCCTTAAATCCTATTCTACATGTTATTGGATAGTTTTCTTTCTGCCTCCTCCATGGTGTGAGTGTCAGGATTACAAGTTGATCCAGCACGCAGTACTGTGTCACACTGAGGACTAAGGATAATATATAACCAGACCTTAGAAGGGCCGGACTTAACATCTCCAAGAATAGTCAAAATACTTGCCAAGGTCAGGGACACAGAATCAGACACAAAGATGAGGGAAAGCCAAACGTCAAGGAAACCAGATATCAGGGAAGTCAAAATAAAGCCAAATTCAAATACCAGAAAATCAAGATCATGAACGCACTCTCGGAAAACCATAGGCATGAAACCATGACAGGGCAATGAGCAAGAGGAGAATTGGGTTTAAATACCCCTCCTGTGGATCTGATTGGCTGTAACCAGCCTTTGACCCCAAAGGCAATTACCAGGTTTCCATGTGAATGATTGCTGCTCAGCACAACTTTTCCTGTCAGGACAGTAAATGCCATTAAGCACATTTTTATGTGCGGATGAATACGTGACAGTAAGTTTGGAAAATTCTGGTCACCAGGAGTAGAAGCGACAAATTATGAATTTGCCACCTGATGCCACAATGTCTCACTAGCCATGGTAGGTGGGGAGCTAATGTGGCTACATTAAAACCTTCAAGTGGCGGGGAAATGCACCAGGAATTTTATGTTTTTGGGGGGGAAGCAGAGGACAACCATTATAAACAAACATTGTTTTTCATTAGTAAAATAACAAGAAACAAGAGCTTTTAAATAAAGAATATAAATGTAATATGGACTGGTCTAGCACTGGTCAAACTTACCATTTCCATGCAATTCCAACACTCATGCACATCCAAATCATACATTATCTTCAAATGCACCTCGAAAACTTACACCCTATATAAAAAAAAAAAAGTGACATAACATTCCACTAATCATATTTTAATGGTATTTAAAATCTAGTCTTCCTAACCTATGGACATTTTTACACATGTACATAATTTAGAGAGGTGATGTGCTTTAAACCAGGAAACAACTGTGAAAGGAGGACATGAGGTAAACACAGAATTAGAGTACAAACATACACATAACTAGAGAAATAGGTCCACAAGACTGGGAGAGAAAATGAAAATAAAGAATTTTAAAATAAAACTTAAAGCGTTGAGGTGGAGACAAAAAAATGTGAGTAGGTAAGTCAACTTAGGATGAAGGGCTCACTGAAGATCTGTAATGTGTTCTACTATGGAAGCTATTCATTCCTCCCTAACTGGACCACAATGCCTAGAATTCTACGAAATGGTGATCCATTCCCTGGCCACATTCATCCTTTTGAAGGTGGCCCGAGGGCACCTGTAATCCTGCTCCCCTGAAAAAGTATTTCCCCTGATGTGTGTGTGGGGATGTATGAGTAGGTATATATATATATATATATATATATATATATATATATATATATATATATATATATATATATAAGTTTTTTTTGTGGAGGCTTTAACTGTATAGATGTACATGGCCAGGAGTTTATATAGGGTGTATGCATTTGTCACTATGTGTGTTTTGCAGGGTATGCATCTGTTTATATCTGTTTATATATGCAGAAGTAAAGAGTATTGTGTAAGTTGATGGGTCTATTACTTATCTTTGCTGGATGGATGTAGGGTCTATGCAAAACTATTTTGTGCCCTAGGCAAGACTAGCCACTTACGCCACCCACCCAAAAACAAAAATTGCCAACTTTGTCTCTTTCTTCCCCTAGCCCTTTGTGTGTCTCACTTTCCATTATTCAGCCAACTTTGTGAGTCTCTTTTTCACCACAGCCTTTCTGTGTAGCTCTTCTCTTTCTCTTCACAGCCCCTCCATATGGCTTTTAGTCCCTTTCAGCCCCTCTGTGTGTCTTTGCCCCCCAGCCCCTCTGTGTGTCTCTTTTTCCTCCCCAGCTCTTATATGTGCCTTATTGTCCTCCCCAGCTGCTCTCTGTGTCTCTCTGTTCCTCCCAGCCTCTCTGTGTGTCTTTGTCCCCCTAACACCTGTGTGTCTCTTTTTCCCCTTCTCCTCAGTGTATCTCCCCCCCCCAACCTGTGGTTTTTTTCCCCCCAGACCCTTTGTGTATCTCTCTTCTTTTCCCAGCCCCTCTGTGTGTCTCTTTGTCCCTCCCAGCCCTGTGTGTCTTTTTGTCCCCCAATCTCTTTGTGTGTCTCTTTTCCCTTCTACAGTTCTACAGACCCTATGTGTGTCTCTTCCCCCAAGCACAATTGAGGGTCTCTTTCTCCCGCCCAGCCCCTTTCTGTGTCTTTCTTCTCCCCCAGCCCCTCTGTGTATTTCTTTGTCCTTCCCCCAAGCCATCAGTGTGTCTCTTTGTCATCCTGCTAGACCCTCACCATGTCTATTTCCCCCCTAGCCCATCTGTGTGCCTCTTTGCTCCCCCTCAGCCCTCTCTGACTCTCATCCCCCCTTAGCCCTCTGTATCTTCCAACCCCCTGAGCCATCAGTGTGCCTCTCCCTCCAGCCCTCTGTAGGCCTCTCTCCCCCCAGCCCTCTGTTGGCCTCTCTCCCCACCAGCCCTCTGTGGGCCTCTCCCCCCCAGCCCTCTGTTGGCCTATCCCCTCCCCCCCAGCCCTCTGTTGGCCTCTCCCCCCCCAGCCCTCTGTTGGCCTCTCCCCTCACCCCCAGCCCTCTGTTGGCCTCTCCCCTCCCCCCAGCCCTCTGTTGGCCTCTCCCCTCCCCCAGCCCTCTGTTGGCCTCTCCCCTCCCCCCCAGCCCTCTGTTGGCCTCTCCCCCCCCACCAGCCCTCTGTTGGCCTCTCCCCCCCCACCAGCCCTCTGTTGGCCTCTCCCCCCCCCAGCCCTCTGTTGGCCTCTCCCCCCCCCCAGCCCTCTGTTGGCCTCTCCCCCACCCCAGCCCTCTGTTGGCCTCTCTTCCCCCAGCCCTCTGTGTGCCAACTGCATGTTGTGACCAGCAGTAAGGGAGCGCCATGTTGTAAGCTCCCCTGCTGCAAATCACCCAGGCATTGCAACATGCAGGCTAGTCCGCCCTATGCGGCTGCCTAATCCGTCTAGCGGTCATGTCGCTCCTGGATGTCTGGCTGAATGTCTGGTTTGCTATCCATATACCATGATTATCAATCTTACATCGCACATTCCCATGGAATGCATTATACCTACAGTAGTATAGATATAGTATAGTATATTGAGTATAGTATGATACAAATGTATTTGTTTGTTTAATAGAATCTTTATGGTAAATTAATGCGAGTTAACAAGACATAAAAATACACACAGGTGGAAGTACAAAGTACAACAATATCCATGTACAAAATTCAAGAAGATAAAGTCAAACATATGTCTTTACAAAACAGTAAGCTGGTGAGCATTCTCCCAGTCATATAGCTAAAGCATTGTAATATTCCCAATAAGCAAATGATAACAAACCCAATAAAACACGATGAAATAGTAATAATTATAATAAAAACTAAACAAGAGTAAGTAAATGAAGAAATTGTCAAGTGGGTGACAATTCTAGATGTTGATGAGTACACAGAGCACAGAGGATGTGCAGAATATCTGTATAAACACACACACTTGTAGATAGAGAGTTAGAGATATATAGAGAGAGAGATAAATAGATAATCAGTTTAATGAAACTGTAACTCAGACACATCTCACTCACATGAAATCCATAATTACAGTATGGATTTCAATATGTTATTATATAAGACAACGATTATAGATTGCCCTATTATATTGATTATGTATAGATTATACGTCACATACACACATCTATTAGTATAATACAGAAATAGTATATATCCCTTAATCTCTATCACGTTATCTGTTCCCAGCCCAGTGAGATGTACAGAGCACGAGTCTCTCCCTGCACAGGGGTTGGCACTGACTGTCTGGCACATCCCACTCTTCGTACTTTCATACCAGCCGCAGTGATTGGACGAGGGTAGCCAGCGGGGCGACTTCCAGTAGCCGGCCGGCCACCGCTGTGACTCAGCTTGGGAACTTGTCTGCACCCCCCAAAACGCTGACCCGGAGCAGTCGCCAGCCTCGGGGACAGGGCGAGAGAAGGCAACGCAGTGCGCACACACACAGCCTTTGCACAGCCAGCCAGCCAGCCTATAATCTGTACCCAGCACAAACCAAGCCTGCTGGGAGAGCTGTAACCTCCCTACCATCCATCCCTTCATCCAGCTGCAAGCCTCTGTCTGTGGAGTATAGAGCTCAGCATCCTTCATCTGCCCAGGATTTCAGGACTGCATTTATAAGCCATTCTAACCAAGGTTCATCTGCTGACTAGAGCTGGCACACAGGTACCATTTTCATTTTGCCTTATCCCTAGGGATATCTGCATGCAGAGGGGCAGGTGTCACCGCTCACCAGTCCTCAACAGGGGCTGGCAGACCCCAAATGTTTGTGATGTTTACTTCCCTTCAGTCGCGTTACATGGTAAATATATCTTAGTATTTTACACCTTTAAACCATCATTTACATTATAAGGTTAAATACATTTTAGTTTATTAGAACCCTAAACCATCAGTCACATAACATTTTTAAAATATGTCCCAGTGTATTAAAACACAAAACCATAATTTACATTAAAATGTTAAATATATACCAGTGTATTAGAACACCAAACCTTTTTTCTTATAGAATGAAGCCATGTTGCTATGTCAAAACAAGGCTAAAATTTGCCATTTAATTTAAATTTTTTACAATTAAAACAGTGGTGGGTTCTGCAATGCAACACACAGCCCTCAACATTCACTATGGCTTTATGCAGCAATGCACAACTTCAGGAATTACCAAGAGGTTAACCCATTCATTGCCAGACCCTTAAGCAATACCCCAGGCAACTGAATAGTTCAGAATCAATACTAGAGAATCAGAGTAGAATTGCAGACTGGAGTAGAAAATATATTATTAATATTATTTTTATTATCAATACTATTATTATTATTGTTGTTATTATTCACTATTACAGTATGAGCCTTATTTTTAATTGCTGCACAGATAGGTTATATTGTTAGAGGTGTAAGTTGACAGTGCTGGCATAGTGAATGGCTGTCTGGAATCTGCATTCAGACCAGTGCTGTAACATGACAGAGGACAGAGATGGATGAAACAGGAATATAATATGGTGATGATTTTAAGTAGAACAGTGTACATTTCAGTAACAAAACACAAACCGCAGTCACTGGCAGCTGTTTCAATTTGTAAACAAACAAAACAGTATTTAATATTGGTTTACTACATACCATAGGGCAAAGGATATTTTTGTTTTATACATTTATAGTTATATTCCTCAATTTGTACATCATATCAAATTTCAGAATTTTATAAATTAAAAGCGAGCATATGCTAAAATATGGGTCATAGTGATTGTTGCAATTTATATTTGTATATATTGCCACTGGTTTCTATAAGATACATTGCTCTAATATATGCTACAGCTGGACTGACTAATTATCCATTACTGTAATTCTTTTAGATTGTAAGCTTCTTTGAGCATGGTCCTCAATAAACTCTTATCTCCAGTTACCATTTGTTCTAGTTTGTAACTTGATGTTATACCTTTATGTTATAATTGTAAAGTGCTGGATAATTTGCTAATGATATACTAATAATAACGATGAGTACTATCATTAATCTTTATAAAGTGCTAACATATTTTAGAGCACTCTACCATAATTGAAAGGTGTTAATAGTCCTATTGATTAGAAGTACTGATAGAGCACCTGCTTTTTGCTTATGCATGGCGTTTTCTAAACTGGTGAAAGGTATCTTAGGCTATCGGTTTAAGACATGATATTAGTTGTGGCAAATTCTACTATAATTATTATTATTATTATTATTATTATTATATTATTTATAGAGCGCCGTCAAATTCCGCAGCACTTTACAATGGGTGGACGAACAGACATGTAGTTGTAACCAGACAAGTTGGCCTCTTGACAAGTTGACACACAGGAACAGAGGGGTTGAGGGCCCTGCTCAATGAGCTTACATGCTAGAGGAAGTGGGGTAAAATGACACAAAAGGTAAGGATAGTATTAGACTAGTGACAGTTGCAGAAGAGGAATCAGTTGGGAGCTATTAAGAGTTTAATTGATACGCTTTTATGAAGAAGTGGGTTTGTAATGATTTTTTGAAGGAGTGGAGACTGGGTGAGCATCTAACAGAGGAGGGAAGCAGTGTGTGCTTGTAATGGAATAGTTTTCACATTCATTGAAATCAAGAATGAACAATGAAATGTAGTATATAAATTTACTACCCTCAAATAGTACTCTGGAGGCCTTTAAATATTGACATCTATTGTTCTCTGTATAGATTATTTGTCATCGAGAGCAGTCCTGGTTAACTTTTCCACCATATCAACCATAGATCTCTAAGATTATTTTGTGTAAGGTCTCAGTTTAAATTAATTACCGTATATACTCGAGTATAAGCCGACCCGAATATAAGCCGAGGCCCCTAATTTTACCCCAAAAAACTGGGAAAACTTATTGACTCGAGTATAAGACTAGGGTGGAAAATGCAGCAGCTACTGGTAAATTTCTAAATAAAATTAGATCCTAAAAAAGTTATATTAACTGAATATTTATTTACAGTGTGTGTATATAATGAATGCAGTGTGTGTGTGTGTATGAATGCAGTGTGTATATGAATGCTGTGTGTGTATGCAGTGTGTGTATGAATGCAGTGTGTATATAATGAATGGAGTGCAGTGTGTGTATATGAGTGCAGTGTGTGTATGAGTGCAGTGTGTGTATAATGAATGCAGTGCAGTGTGTGTATGAGTGCAGTGTGTATATAATGAATGCAGTGTGTGAGTGCAGTGTGTATATAATGAATGCAGTGCAGTGTGAATGCAGTGTGTATGTATGAGTGCAGTGTGTATGTATGAGTGCAGTGTGTGTGTATGAATGCAGTGTGTGTATGCAGTGTGTGTATGAATGCAGTGTGTGTATATGAGTGCAGTGTGTGTATATGAGTGCAGTGTGTGTGCATGAGTGCAGTGTGTATATAATGAATGCAGTGCAGTGTGTGTATATGAGTGCAGTGTGTGAGTGCAGTGTGTATATAATGAATGCAGTGCAGTGTGTGTATGAGTGCAGTGTGAATGCAGTGTGTGTATGAGTGCAGTGTGTATGTATGAGTGCAGTGTGTATGTATGAATGCAGTGTGTATGCAGTGTGTGTATGAATGCAGTGTGTGTATATAATGAATGCAGTGTGTATGCAGTGTGTGTATGAATGCAGTGTGTGTATATAATGAATGCAGTGCAGTGTGTGTATGAGTGTGTGTATGAGTGTGTGTATGAATGCAGTGTGTGTGAGTGCAGTGTGTGTGTGTGTGAGAGTGCAGTGTGTGTGTGTGAGTGCAGAGCATTGGTGGGGTGGGCATTTTATTAATTATTATTATTTAATTATTATAATATATATTTTTTTAATGTTGTTATTATTTTTTTCTTATTATTATTTTTTTATTTTCTTATTATTATTTTTTTATTATTTTTTCGTCCCCCCTCCCTGCTTGTTAGCTGGCCAGGGAGGGGGGCTCTCACTCCCTGGTGGTCCAGTGGATGGGCTGTAGGAGGGGGGCTGTCAGGAAGCTGTAACTTACCTTCACCGCAGCTCCTGTCAGCTCCCTTCTCTCTCCGCCGTACGTGCAGCTCCCAGGTCAGCTCCCTCTACAAGTCTCACGGCCGCGCGGAGCGTTGCCACGGTAACCCGTGGCAACGCTCTGACCCCGCGGCTCTCGCGAGAGTTGCAGAGGGAGCTGACCTGGGAGCTGCACGGACGGAGGAGAGAGAAGGGAGCTGGCAGGAGCTGCGGTGAAGGTAAGTTACAGCTTCCTGACAGCCCCCGGTCCTTGTCTGTATTATGGCAATGAAAATTGCCATAATACAGACAACTGACTCGAGTATAAGACGAGTGAGTGTTTTTCAGCACAAAAAATGTGCTGAAAAACTCGTCTTATACTCGAGTATATACGGTATATATTTAAATGTTTTTAGAGTTTAGAAGCTAAGCAGACCTGTTTTAAGGTCAATCTACACTTAAAGAACTAGGAAAATGGAGTGAAAATCCAGACTACTCAGAAAGGTTAGGCACTAGTGAACTTAAGTTTTAGGAGCTGCAGTGTATTGGATCTCTCAAACTCAAGGTACTAGAGATCTCAGATTGGTGTTGTAAGACACCTGCTAATGACTTGGGATGGTCGAAAAGTTTATACTTGAAACCTTATTAAAAAAAAAAAAAAAAAACTATAACAGGGCATAGTAGTGTTGAGAGGTATCTCCCATTGATATATGAATACAATTGCCATAATTTCCTGCCTGGGATTATGTGAGTTGTAGTTCAAGATCCATAACCGTAAAAATATTTTTGCTGCCTCTTGTCTCATATGTTCAGAATGCAGACACTTGTAAAAAGAGCTGGGATCTGTCACTTCTCTGGAATTTTACACTATTGAATAAAACATAGAAAATTGTCTTTAACATGTTAATATTTTTTTGGTTTAACTTTTGCATGCTTTGTATTCTTTTAAATTTATTTTAAATATTTAGAAACGTGCTTAATCCAGTTCAGTTCTGGCACAGTCAAGCACACATTGCTCTGGAGCACGAGAAACAAAAACAATGGGGATTTATGTATAAAGAGCATTTTGTACCTGCTTATGTCTTTTTGTAATGTGTTTCAATTTTGCTCCACTTTTAAAAAACATTTTTTTGTGTTACAAATTTCCTCTTCCTCCGATAGCATCACTTTCATTTTTTGCTTTTTTTGTTTTCAGTCTATATATAAAAATAAAGGGTCAATTTCACACCCATATTTTTCTAAAATGTTGTAGTCAATTTGGTGGACCCAGGAAAAAAAATCTTTATTTTTTTAAAAAAGATTTTGAAAATTAAAGTACAATACAGCAGTGTATTACTGTATAATAATATGAATATGAACTTAATTAATAGATACACTTGTGCACAAACAATAACAAAAAAACACCCATCATTAAAAATCAAAGTGTTTGCTGGAGAACTGGACTACATTTATAGTTATATCAATATTGAACTTAATCCTTAAATTAAGGCCTTAATATAAAGCAAGTGCAAGTGTATGAGTCTCCTCAAGGCAATAATGGTTGAGCCTCCTAATATCTAAATTCCAGATAAATGTCCTACTCAAAGGACCACTATAGTGCCATGAAAACAAACTAGTTTTCCTGGCACTATAGTGTTAATAGGTCCCCCCCACCCTCATGGCCCCCCTCCCGCCGGACTCTAGGGGAAGGAAGGGGTTAAACGCTTACCTTTCTCCAGGCTCCCTCTGCGCTGGGGACTCTCCTCCCTCTTCCGACAAATGCACATGCGCGGCGCGAATTCAATTAGTCCATAGGAAAGCATTTCTCAATGCTTTCCTATGGACGTCAGTGTCTTCTCACTGAAGCGTGGAAGCGCCTCTAGTGGCTGTCAATGAGACAGCCACTAGAGGCTGGATTAACCCTAATGTAAACATAGCAGTTTCTCTGAAACTGCTATGTTTACAGCTGCAAGGTTAACACTAGATGAACCTTGCACCCAGACCACTTCATTGAGCTGAAGTGGTGTGGGTGCCTATAGTGGTCCTTTAAACTTGATTCCCTAAATGGAGAGGTGCCTAGAGGCTATAATAAAGAAAATGGAAAACATTGTTTCGATCAGTGTTTCCCAAACCGCAAGACCCATCAACAGTCCAGGTTTTGAATATAATTGGTAAATACATAAATCCTGTACTGTTGGTGGGCAATGAGGACTGGTTTGGGAACCACTGATTTAGACAATATGTCCCTTATGGTATGCACCCAAAATGCAGGAGGTTGACACCATCTTTTAATTTCCAGTATCATTGACTTATAAGATTTAATAAGTATTGGCTTTTTTTTTTTTTATAAAACCACAAAGGGAAAAGAATGGCTAGAGCACCAAACTAAAATTGCCTACTCAATTTGAGTTCTTAGCTCTGCCTTACTTGGTAATACCTTAGAATACATAATCTAGTTGCTAGTTGAAACAATGTATCCAGAGCATTAACAATGTAGGACTGAAAGGGATAGGAAGCACAGATGGGTCATCAAAGTATGCAATCCTTTAATAGTTGAATCCATGAGGAGTACAACTAAACAATGCTTCAGTCATATGCGTTTGAGCATCCACCTATCCTGCAGCTATCTGCAATTACCTTATAATCCCTAGTATTAATGATCAATAAAATAAACGTTTGGTAGATGTTAACTTCATCACTCAGCATGAGATAACAAGGAAATGGATGAACCAAACTAAAGCAGCTAATTTATAACTAGTATCATACAATAACACATAGTTACATAGTTTCATAGGCTGAAAAAAAACCATGTGCCCATCAAGTTCAGCCTTCCTCACATCTGGCTTTTGCTGTTGATCCAAAAAAAGGCAGGGGGAAAAAAAACAGTTTGAAGCACTTCCAATTTTGCAACAAACTAGGGGAAAATTCCTTTTAGATCCCAGAATGGCAGTCAGATTCATACTTGGATCAGAAGCTATTACCCTACAGTTGAAAAATGTTATATCATTGTCCGAGAGTGTGTTCCTGAGCGTTTATTTCTGGTTTTTGACTTTGGCTTTGTTTGACTTCCCTGTATTCTGGTATCCCCGACTTTTGGCTTTCCCTCATCGTGGTGTCTCATTCTGTGTCCCCGACCTCGGCAAGTATTCTGTAATCCTGTTTGTGAATATATTTCCACACAATGTATTGCCCCCTGATATATTAGTATAATGTTATCATATCCCCTCTGAGGCAACGTCTTTCTAAACTAAGTGGTTTAAATTTGTTAACCTTTCTTCATAGTTAAAATGTTCCATTCCTTTTATAATTTTGTAGCCTGTCTTTGCATTCTTTCCAGTGCCAAAATATTCTTCTTTAGAACAGGTGCCCAAAATTGCACAGAATATTCAAAATGTGGTCTTACCAGTGATTTATAAAGAGGCAAAATGATATTCTCATCCTGAGAATTAATGCCTTTTTTATGCATGACAATACCCTACTGGCCTTAGCCACTGCTGATTGACATTGCACATCGTTGCCTAGTTTGTTGTCTATAATAAATCCCAAATCCTTCTTGTGTGTGGTTATCTCTAATTCACTACCATTTAGGGTATAAGTTGCTTGTGCATCCTTTACCCCGAATTGCATAACTTTCTCCTTTCTACATTAAATTTCATCTGGAATTTGAGTGGCCAGTCTCCCAATCTAAATCCTTCTGCAGCAAAGTAATATCTTGCACGTATTGTATTACTTTACAGAGTTTTGTGTCATGTGCAAACACTGAAACATAACTTTCAATGCTTTTTTCAAGATCATTTATAAACATGTTAAAGAGAAGCGGTCCCAGAACAGAACCCTGAGGGACACCACCATTAATGTTAAAATGTACCATTAATGACAACTCTATGTACTCTATTTTTAAACCAATGTTCTACCAGAGAACAAGAATTGTCATCTAGACCAATTTCTTTGAATTTGAACACTAATCTATTGTGTAGAATGGTATCAAACGCCTTGGTAAAATCCAAATAGATCACATCCACTGCAACACCCTGATCTATACTTCTACTTACTTCTTCGTAGAACACAATCAAGTTAATTTGACATGACTAGTGATGTACCCAACCGTTCGCTGGCGAATAGTTCCTGGCGAACATAGCGTGTTCGCGTTCGCCACGGCAGGCGAACACATGCGCGGTTCGATCCGCGCCCTATTCGTCATCATTGAGTAAACTTTGACCCTGTACCTCACAGTCAGCAGACACATTCCAGCCAATCAGCAGCACACCCTCCCTAGCAGACCCTCCCACCTCCTGGACAGCATCCATTTTAGATGCATTTGGAAGCTGCATACATTTTTTTTTTTTTTTGCAGTGCATGGACGTATAACAAATGAGCATGTGGCACCCCAACGGCATTCCTCATGCTTTTCAAGTAACAATTGTAACAATAGGGTATGTTAATACCCTAGTCTGCGCGGAGCCCTCCATGGGTGAAGATGGATTAATTTTTATTTTGCGCTCGGGTTTTTTTATTTTATTTTTAAGTTCGACGGGTATGATGGCTTTTTATTTGCCCTTTTGCGGCTGAAAAATGAAGATTTTAGAAAAAAGAAGACGTTGAATAGTAAGTTGAATTTTACTTTACAGGGTAGTAATTTTATTCCCCCCTCACTATTTTTTAGGGTGAGGGGGGTAGGTAGGGGCTTTTTTATTTGGATGTGTGACTAGGGGCTTGGGGACCCCTAGTCACCTTTGATGGGGGAGGGGGGATTTTCATTTAGGGCCCCCACCCGCAGCTCAGGGGTGGGGGCCGGGGGGAGGACAGTAGGTCCCTCCCTCTTATTGTAACTTAGGACCCCCACCTGCCGCTCAGGGGTGGGGGCGGGGGGGAGGACAGTAGGTCCCCCACCCATTATTCTTTTATATGGCCCCCACCCGCAGCTCAGGAGCCATGTTACTCTGTATATAGAGGGAGCCATGTTTACACTGTTTATAGAGGGAGCCATGTTACTCTGTATATAGAGGCAGTGGCGTACTAAGGGGGGGCGGCGGGGGCGGTCCGCCCGGGTACCACTCACTAGGGGGGTGCCCGGGGCGAACTTTCACAGGAGTGGTGAAATGCCGCCCTGTGTCTTGTGTAAAGGGACCGGCCGCTAATAAGACTATCTACCCGAGTGTCAGGATCGGGACAGGGATCCAGCACGCAGAGTACAAACAGTAGCCAGATACGTATACCGGACCTTAGAATGGCCGGACTAACGTAAGTAGTACAGTATAGAATGGTCAAAGACAAGCCGAGGTCGAGGGTAACAGAAGACAGGTAAGCGAGAGACAAGCCGAATCAAGGGTAACAGAGATAAGCAGAGTAAGGTAAACAAGCCGGGTCAAAACCAAAAGGGATAATAGAATACACAAGCACTGAGTGACTAGAACAAGCTAGAACCACGACAGGGCAATGAGCTAATGAAAGAAGCTCAGTTAAATACACTGTTCAGAGCAGTAACCACGCCTCCGAGGCGTCTTGATTGGTCCTGCAGCAATTGACTGACAGGTCGAGTGTCCTGATGACTACTTCCTGCCTAGATGCTGTAAAAGGCAGTCACTCCTTCGCGGCCGGCCTAGCATGACCGGATAGACCGCGGGGAAGGGAGCCATCAGACCGTCTGGATGGAGGAACAGCTAAGTCTCTACCTCTTTCGGAGGTAGAGACCACAGGTACCCTGACAGTACCCCCCCTCTCAGATACGCCCACCGGGCGGAATGAACCGGGACGAGATGGGAAGCGAGAGTGATACGCCCTGCGGAGACGGGGAGCATGAACATCCTCCTGAGGTACCCAACTCCTCTCCTCAGGACCATATCCCTTCCAATCAACCAGATATTGTACTCTCCCCCGGGAGATTCGAGAATCAATAATAGAGTTAACCTCATACTCCTCCTGACCCTCCACCTGAACGGAGCGAGGAGGGGCTATTGTGGAGGAAAATCTGTTACATATGAGTGGTTTCAGCAATGAAACGTGAAACGAGTTCGGGATGCGTAAGGTATTAGGAAGAGCTAAACGATACGCAACTGGATTGATACGGGTCAGCACCCTGTAGGGTCCAATATAACGAGGAGCGAACTTCATGGATGGCACTTTTAAACGGATGTTCCTCGTGCTCAGCCATACCCTATCACCTGGAACAAAGACCGGAGCCGCCCTTCTACGTTTATCAGCGTGTTTCTTAACCAACATAGAGTTGTGCACAAGGATTTGTCGAGTTTGATCCCACAACTTCCTCAAATTGGCAACATGAACATCAACCGACGGCACCCCCTGGGAAGGAGAATCCGAAGGAAGAATAGACGGATGAAAACCATAATTCATGAAGAAGGGGCTTGAATGAGTAGAATCGCAAACGAGATTGTTGTGTGCAAACTCCGCCCAAGGAATCAAACCGACCCAATTGTCCTGGTGTTCTGAAACGAAACAACGTAGATATTGTTCAACTTTTTGGTTAGTGCGTTCAGCAGCTCCATTGGACTGAGGATGATAGGCAGAGGAGAAATTCAATTTGATGCCTAGTTGGGAGCAGAATGATCTCCAAAAACGGGAAACAAATTGGGAGCCTCTGTCAGAGACAATTTGGGAAGGTATCCCATGCAACCGGAAAATCTCCCTGGCGAATATCTCCGCTAATTCGGGCGAAGATGGGAGTTTAGGTAAGGGAATGAAGTGAGCCATTTTAGTAAATCTGTCTACCACAGTGAGGATGAAAGTGTGCTTTTTAGAGATAGGCAAATCAACAATGAAGTCCATTGCCAGACAGGACCAAGGCTTTTCAGGAACCTCTAAAGGGTGCAGAAATCCGCATGGAAGCGAATGGGGTAGCTTGGTCTTGGTACAAACTTCACATGCCCCGATGAATTCTTTAATATCCTTGCGTAAGTCAGGCCACCAAAAATCTTTAGAGACCAGCGCATAAGTCTTGCGGATACCAGGATGCCCAGCCACCTTGCTGTTATGGAGACAGCGTAGCACCTCCAGTTGGAGAGCGGCAGGAACGAAGTGTCGATCCCCAGGAGTCTGTTTGGGTGCCAAATGCTGAAACTTCATGATCTCAGAAAGCAATGGAGAGTGAATCCTGAGATTCGTGTTCGCGATGATATTCCCCTTAGGAACTATGGAGGACAGAAGTGGTTCAGTTATAGTGGATGGTTCATATTGACGAGACAAAGCATCGGCTTTAGAGTTCTTAGAACCAGGTCTATACGTAAGTACATAATTAAAGTGAGTGAGGAACAAAGCCCAGCGAGCCTGCCTGGCGGACAAGCGCTTAGCCTCCCCAATATAAGACAAGTTCTTATGATCCGTTAGGATAGTAACAGGGTGTAGTGTCCCTTCCAGTAAATGTCTCCACTCCTTTAAAGCCTTAATGACCGCTAACAGTTCCCTCTCCCCGATGTCATATCTGCTCTCAGGCCCAGAAAATTTTTTAGAGAAGAAACCACAAGGGTGTAACGGTTTATCCACCCCTAACCTTTGAGACAGAACAGCCTCAACTCCTGTCTCAGAAGCATCGACCTCGAGCAGGAAAGGCAGAGTCGTATCAGGATGAACTAGAATGGGAGCTGAGGCAAAAAGTTCCTTGAGAGTCTTAAAAGCACCAAGAGCTTCCTCAGACCAGAACTTAGTATCAGCCCCTTGTTTCGTCATATTGGTAATAGGCGCAATGATAGAGGAGTAACCCTTAATGAAGCGCCTATAGTAGTTGGAAAAACCAATAAACCTTTGGATAGCCTTGAGTCCTTTGGGCAAAGGCCAGTCTAAAATAGATTGGAGTTTACCAGGATCCATTTTAAAACCTTCCCCAGAAATCACGTACCCAAGAAAGTCTACCTGAGACTGATCAAAACTGCACTTCTCCAATTTGCAGTATAGACCATGTTGCAGAAGTTTGTGTAACACCTTTCTGACCTGTCTATGGTGAGTCTCAATCTCCTTAGAGTGTATTAGTATGTCGTCCAGGTAAACAATAACACAATCATGCTGAAACTCCCTAAGTACCTCATTAATCAACTCTTGAAATACTGCAGGAGCATTGCATAGTCCAAATGGCATAACAGTGTACTCGTAATGGCCATACCGGGTATTGAATGCCGTCATCCACTCGTGACCTTGCTGGATTCTCACCAAATTGTAAGCCCCTCTGAGATCTAACTTGGTGAAGATTTTGGAGCCCTTAAGACGATCAAATAACTCGGTAATCAGTGGGATGGGATAGGCATTTCTGACAGTTATTTTATTTAAGCCTCGGTAATCGATACAAGGTCTCAGCGTGCCATCTTTCTTTTTAATGAAAAAGAACCCCGCCCCGGCCGGAGAAGAAGACCTCCTGATGAATCCCTTTTCTAAATTCTCCTGAATATACTCCTCTAGAACCGAGTTCTCCTGAACAGACAAAGGATATACATGGCCCCTCGGAGGCATAGTCCCGGGTAGAAGCTTAATTTTACAGTCAAATGACCTGTGTGGCGGCAAAGAATCGGCATTCTTCTTGTCAAACACTGCCCTTAAGTCTAGGTAAAGGTCTGGTATTTGTCTTTCTGTGGACTGAGTAGGATTCTCCTGTATGTTAATATTAGCTAATGGAGAAACCTTGCACAAACACCGATCCTGGCAGCCCTGGCCCCACGAGAGTATCTCCCCTAACTCCCAATCAATAATAGGGTTATGTTCTTTCAACCATGGGTACCCCAGAACAATGGGAACGGAAGGAGACGAAATGAGCAGAAGAGATAAATTCTCCACGTGTAGGACGCCAACATTTAACTCAATGGGCATGGTTTCACGAAAGATAACAGGGTCTAGTAGTGGTCTACCATCTATGGCCTCAACGGCCAAGGGTGTCTCCCTTAGCTGGGATGGGAAATTGTTTTTACTGGCAAAGGCTTGGTCGATAAAATTCTCAGCAGCACCGGAATCTATCAATGCCATAGCCCTTACTGCTTCCCTCCCGCAAGTTAAGGAAACTGGTAGCAGAAGCCTGTGATCTTTATAATTAGGAGTAGAGGACAAAATAGAAACACCCAAGGCCTGTCCTCTAGAGACTTAGGTGCGAGCATTTCCCGGGCGGTTGGAACAGTTTGAGAGTAAATGACCCTTAGCTCCACAATACATACACAAACCCTCTCTTCTCCTGTACTGTCTTTCCTCCTCAGAGAGGCGGGTATACCCTATCTGCATAGGTTCAGGAAGCAAAGATACCGTGGAGTCAGGACTTGGAAAAGCGGGGGCTAACCTAAAAGAAGGTCTCCGGTTCTTCTCTCGAGTGTTCTGTCTCTCTCTTAAACGTTCATCTATACGAGAGATGAACAAAATTAAATCCTCTAAATTCTCAGGGAGTTCTCTGGTAGCAACCTCATCAAGGATTACTTCAGATAAGCCATTCAAAAATACATCCATATACGCCTGCTCATTCCACTTGACCTCTGACGCCAGAGACCTGAACTCTAGTGCATAATCCACCAGTGTTCGGTTCTCCTGTTTCAGACGCAACAGTAATCTGGCTGCATTAACCTTTCTACCTGGAGGGTCAAATGTTCTTCTAAAAGCAACTACAAAGGCGTTATAGTTATAAACTAATGGGTTATCGTTCTCCCATAATGGGTTGGCCCATCTCAGAGCTTTCTCAATAAGTAGGGTGATAATAAATCCTACCTTTGCCCTATCTGTAGGGTAAGAGCGAGGTTGCAATTCAAAATGGATACTAATTTGGTTTAAGAAACCACGACACTTCTCAGGAGCCCCACCATAGCGTACTGGGGGGGTAATGCGAGAAGAAGCACCCACTGTGGCTACCTCTAGACCTGATCCGACAGGAGAAACAGGGGTATTATGTATCTCCTCTGGTGGGTTATTGGCACGAGATAATAGAGCCTGTAGCGCAAGCGCCATCTGATCCATTCTGTGATCCATGGCTTCAAACCTAGGATCAGGAGAGGCAAGCTGACTGTTTGTACTCGCAGGATCCATTGGCCCTGTCGTAATGTCAGGATCGGGACAGGAATCCAACACGCAGAGTACAAACAGTAGCCAGATACGTATACCGGACCTTAGAATGGCCGGACTAACGTAAGTAGTACAGTATAGAATGGTCAAAGACAAGCCGAGGTCGAGGGTAACAGAAGACAGGTAAGCGAGAGACAAGCCGAATCAAGGGTAACAGAGATAAGCAGAGTAAGGTAAACAAGCCGGGTCAAAACCAAAAGGGATAATAGAATACACAAGCACTGAGTGACTAGAACAAGCTAGAACCACGACAGGGCAATGAGCTAATGAAAGAAGCTCAGTTAAATACCCTGTTCAGAGCAGTAACCACGCCTCCGAGGCGTCTTGATTGGTCCTGCAGCAATTGACTGACAGGTCGTTCTGGGGGAGTGTCCTGATGACTACTTCCTGCCTAGATGCTGTAAAAGGCAGTCACTCCTTCGCGGCCGGCCTAGCATGACCGGATAGACCGCGGGGAAGGGAGCCATCAGACCGTCTGGATGGAGGAACAGCTAAGTCTCTACCTCTTTCGGAGGTAGAGACCACAGGTACCCTGACACCGAGTTTCCCATCCAGCAGCAGCAGGGTCCTCTGTTCTCGCGATCCGCGAGAGCGTTGCCGTGGGTTGCCATAGCAACACTCTCGCGGATCGCTGCATACACTCTACACACACTGCATACACTGCACACACACTATGCACACACTGCACACACTGCACACACTCTACAAACACTGTACACACTTTGCACACACTGCATACACTATGCACACACTATACACACACACACTACACACACTGCATACACACTGCACACAATATACACACACTACACACACTGCATACACACTGCACACACTATACACACTGCACACACTATACACACACTGCAAACACTATACACACACTGCACACACTGCATGCACTACACACACTGCATACACACTATAACACACACTATACACTATGCACACACTATACACACACACTATACACACACTGCATACACTATGCACACACTGCACACACTGCACACTCTATACACAGACTGCACACACTATACACACACTGCATACACTTCATACACTATACACACACTGCATACACATACATTTAAAAAAATTGCAGTTGTTTTTTACATTTCAAAGTTGGGGAGGGGTGCCAAATAAAGGATCCGCCCGGGTGCCAAATGCTCCAGGTACGCCCCTGTATAGAGGGGAGCCATGTTACTCTGTATATAGAGAGGAGCCATGTTTACACTGTATATAGAGGGAGCCATGTTACTCTGTATATAGAGAGGAGCCATGTTTACACTGTATATAGAGGGGAGCCATGTTACTCTGTATATAGATGGAGCCATTTTATTCTGTATATAGAGGGAGCCATGTTTACACTTTATATAGAGGGAGCCATGTTACTCTGTATATAGAGAGGAGCCATGTTTACACTGTATATAGAGGGGAGCCATGTTACTCTGTATATAGAGGGAGCCATGTTATTCTGTATATAGAGGGAGCCATGTTTACACGGTATATAGAGGGGAGCCATGTTACTCTGTATATAGAGAGGAGCCATGTTTACACGGTATATAGAGCCATGTTACTCTGTATATAGAGAGAGCCATGTTACTCTGTATATAGAGGGAGCCATGTTATTCTGTTTATAGAGGGAGCCATGTTTACACGGTTTATAGAGGGAAACCATGTTACTCAATATAGAGAGGAGCCATGTTTACACTGTATATAGAGGGAGACATGTTACTCTGTATATAGAGAGAAGCCATGTTTACACTGTATATAGAGGGGAGCCATGTTACTCTGTATATAGAGGGGAGCCATGTTACACTGTATATAGAGGGAGCCATGTTACGCTGTATATAGAGGGAGCCATGTTTACTCTGTATATAGAGGGAGTCATGTTACTATCTGAGGTGGTTAACTATGATTGGCCCTGGCATGTTTGTTAGTCTGGCCTGCATGGTTGTCTGGCATGAATAAAAGTAGCATGTTTCAACTATATTAGTAGTTAGACTAGTGTGCACTAAAACATGTGCAAATGGGGAGTTTGCGGTTGTGCAAATGGACTGTTTGCGGTTGTTTGCGGTGCGTTAAACGGTGAGTTTGGTCTGTTACTGTGAAGCGGGCATAACCCTTACACTACCTGATCGATACAACATCATACCTGATGTTTTAAAGCACGTTATTCCAAACAATTTAGGAATGTTAGGTGATTTATGCCCTTTATGGATTAAAACCAGACTCTGCATCAACTATGTAATTTTCCATGGGAGTTTTGCCATGGATCCCCCTCCGGCATGCCACAGTCCAGGTGTTAGTCCCCTTGAAACAACTTTTCCATCACTATTGTGGCCAGAAAGAGTCCCAGTGGGTTTTAAAAATCGCCTGCCCATTGAAGTCTATGGCGTTTCGCCCGGTTCGCCCGCTGGCGAACATTTGCGGAATTTCGCGTTTGCCCTTTCGCGAACCGAAAATTTTATGTTCGTGACATCACTAGACATGACCTGTGCTTCATAAAACCATGCTGATTTTTGCTGATAACTACGTTCTTCTCAATAAATTCTTGAATATTATCCTTTAATATAGTTTCCAGGCCAGGATTTTGAACCCTTTTTGACATAAAGCTAGTTGTTACAGACTGTCCTGATTGCTCAATAAAACATTGCATTCAGAGCAATATTGGTCTATATTGGGGTCTTTGAAAACAATACAGGGGGACCTAGAGTTCAACTCAAATAAGCTATCCTAGAGCAGCTGAATAAATCTAAATTGAGATCTAATATCTGACTATCACAGATTCTGATCTGCTCTACTAGGTCCTCAATTAAAGGCCTCTGCACAAGTCCATAACCAGCCTATCCAATACCCTTATAACACCCACATTACCTCACAACATGCCCAAATGTGATAACGTGAACGGTATGATCAGCCCGATGCTCATTTTGGCACTCAACTATGACTAATTCAGTCATAAAAGTGATCTAATGTCATGTAAGAATGATAGTTCAATAATTTGAGACAGATGCAATAAGAAATCCTATCTATGATACATAGTAGGCAATGATGAAATACACACAGTCAGTTAGGTGCAGTGCATGTATACAATAAGAGGAAACTAATTTTGGAAGCTGCCCCAGGGAGAGACTGGTCACTGTTAAAAAAAATAAGCAGTGACAATGACCACAAACCAGAAGGTGTACTGCTCAGCACGCTGTAGAAGTAGTAGAATATTTTAAGCTGACTAAATATTTAAGTATATTTGATAATTATCTGATAAAGAAAAATGCATCTCCTCAAATACTCACAATAACCATTTGTACCAAATCCCTTACTTGTTGTTTTCCCAAACAAAAATGGAATTAATTGATTAGCAGCAGTTGATCAGTGTTTTAAATGAGAGAGCAGAAATGGAAACAGGTAAAATAGTACTTCTGTAGGTGTAAAGGGAACTGAAAAACGTAATCAAATTAATAAAGCTTATATTGACTTTCTTAAATTTCCTGTAATGGGACATGACCACCATATGTCAACTGGGGTGCTTTTGCCAGACTCCGCCAGTGGTCAGAAGCATGAGGACAAGGTATCTGTAAATGAGAGGAAGTCATATCCTAACTGAAGAGTAAATTTTTAAAGGGACACTCCAGGCACCCAGACCACTCCTGCCCATTGGAGTGGTCTGGGTGCCAACCCCCACTACCCTTAACACTGCAAGTGTAATTAGTGAAGTTTTTCATTGGCGGAGCCTGATCCAGCACCGAGGGATATCGGCGCTGGATATAGGTATATCACTGAAGGGGTTTTAACCCCCTCAGCAACCTGAGATGGGAGGTGGGAGGGAGAGGGGACCTGCACTAACAGGAAAACAATCAGTTTCCTGGCACTGGAGAGTCCCTTTAACAACTACTACAAATGTGGTATTTTGAGTTATTTGGTGTTCTTTGGTGTAACCACTTTATATAGGCAGGGCTTAAAGTAAACAGAAACAGGCCAAGGTCATGGGAATCAAGAAGTCAGACTAGTCGCAGTCGGTAAAATGAGCCAATAGGTTGATACAGGCAGCTAACAACGCTTAGTTAGGACAAGCCGAGGTAAAAAATCAAACAAACAGACTGACAAAGTCCCATGCAGAGTAATTTAATTCAAGTTCAGCTCTGCTTGGTAGATATTGAAACAATTTGTTATGCAGAGGGCAGGTCAGAATGGGCAGGAAGGACAGTAATAACTGGTGATCTATCCCACTCCTTTCTTGCAGCAAACATGACACTTTCTCTGGGTCTTCTTTTTACATGGTGTGGGGGGGATTCGGGAAGGAAAATGTTTGTCACAAAGACTTTGGACATCTCCTGATTTAAAGTAGGAGGATTGGGGAGGTGGGTAAATAACATATGGGATAAAAGTTTCAACATAAATTCAAGGTAGGGTAGGGTTTAGTTATGGCTTCTTTTTTGTAGAGCGCATAGGAATTTAAAATTGCAGTCTTGCTCATATAGATTGCAATTTTCTTGTACCAGGTCCTACTTTTTCGGTTCACCAACGGCTATTCAATCTTTCTAATTTGCCTGCTGCTGCAGGTTCACAAAGAGCACACAATGCAATTGCAGCAGCAGGCAAGTTGGTTGAGCAGTAGTTGGTCAGATACAAGTAGAATCTGACCTAATATTGCTGCAGCAGCCAGATGAAAGAAGTGAAACCTTCTAAAAAAAAGATACACCATGTAAGCAATAATTGAGTTTCATTAAATATAATACGATTTTAAAAAACAAGAAGTGAAAATGTAATTGCAGTTATCCTTTAAGACTGAGAATGTTTGGGAAGCCCTAAAATGAAGGGACAATTGTGGCTATAGTGCAAAAAAAGCCAACTGTCAAAATCATTTTTTTTTTTTATCAGAGTTATATTAAGTGGCAGAAGCTACCAGACTTGTGCATGGAAAACATTTTTTCGGTTCTTTCAAACATTTTAGTCTCTGTAGAATTTCAGTTTAAGTCCGATTCCAAATTCTGTGAGGTGGTCAAACTTGCTCAATTTGTCAAAGGCATTTGATTAGCAGTACACGTCTGCTACAGAGTCTCATGGCTGGACTGGGGATACAAAATAGCCTTGGAAAAAAATGTGTACCAGCCCCATAAGTCATTGTGCCATGTAGTGTGGGTATGTCTGTATGTGTGTGTATATATATATATATATATATATATATATATATATATATATATATATATATATATATATATATATATTGTCTTTATTATCTTTTTACCTTTCTGATGAATGGTCCTGTAGTGAACTAAAACGTCAACCTTTTTGTATTGGACGACCTGGACATACACACACACACACTTTTTTTTCAATCCAATACAAAAAAATGCTTTATTATATATATTATTGGTATGTTTATTTTTTACACTATATAAATATTGGTCCTTTTAGGATAAAAATAAATCCATTAACAGTAAGCATACATACATGCAGGTACAGACAATGTCACTGCCACAAGTTAATTTATACACAGGCTCACAGACAGACAATCTCATTGATACACATAAGCTCACTGACAAAAACACAAGCTCGCTGATGCACACAAATAGGCTCACTGACAGATCATCTCACTAACAAACAGGCAAGCTTACTGGTATACACACAAAAACTTACTACAGACAAACTCATTGATATACAAACAGAAGCATACTACAGAAAAACTTACTGTCACATACACACATGACCACTACAGACAAGCTTACTGAGACATACAAGCTCACTACAGACAAGCTCACTGTGAGTGACGCACATGCTCATTAAAGACAATCTAACTGACACACAAACACTGATACATACATGCTCACTACATACAAGCACACTGACACTCTTACATGCTCACTGCAGACAAGCTCTCTGATACACTTACAAGCTCACTGCAGACAAGCTCACTGACACACACATGCTCACTGTCACACATGCTCACTACAGACAAGCTCACTGATGCACACAAACTCACTACAGAAAAGCTCAGTGACACACACATGATCACTACAGACAAGCTCATTGACACACATAGGCTCACTACAGACGAGCTCACTGACACAGATATTCTTACTACAGACAAGTTTAATGTCACACACATGCTCACTACAGACAAGCTCACTAAGACACACACACATGCTCACTACAGACAAGCTCACTGTCACACATACAAGCTCACTACAGACAAGCTCACTGACACACACATATTCTCACTACAGACAAGTTCACTGACACACATACAAGCTCACTGCAGACAAGTTAATTGTCACACATGACCACTACAGACAGGCTCACCGACACATACAAGCTCACTACAGACCAGCTCAGTGACACACACTTATGCTCACTACAGACAAACTTACTGATACACACACATGCTCACTACAGACAAGCTCACTGACACATATGCTCAGTACAGACAAGCTCACTGGCACACACACACAAGTTCACTCACTAGCAGGCAAACATACAAAACCACTATCATGGGCTGAAGCTTACCTGGCACTGAAGGCTGTGGGAGCACTGGTAGGTGAAGTTGCTATTTTCTAGCCTCTTACTGTCAGCGAGGTCAGCAGATTGAGTGTGAAGATGAAGCTTAATTGTGAGGGTGGAGCTTGCATGTGAGAGGCAAGGGGTGTAGCATGGGCACCAAATTGCTGGGAATTGTGAAGAGAGACTTATAGATCCCCCTTTGCCCATAGGGAGCCTAAATGTAACCGCACCAGTCCCCAGGCATATCCCTCCTTAATTCCCTTAGACTGACACAGGCTTTCACAGCCGAGGAGGAAATCATTTAAAGGGCATTAACATAATGATAGGGCCATCTGACTGGCCCCAGGTGCTGCAGTCCACCGGGAAATCTCCCGGTAACCCGATGGGCCAGTCTGGCCTTGCTTAGCCTCTGTGTGTATGGTATGTATTAGGCAGCGTGAATGTATGTATTGGGCTGTGTGTATGGCTGCATGTATTGTATGTGCGTTTTTATATTGGGCAGTGTTTCTCTTTTTTCCCCGTAATGTCTGCTCATTGTGTCTCTCTCCTAAAATATCTCTCAGTCTGTCTTTGCTTTTTATCCTTTCCAGAATTGTCTCCTTGGTCTGTTTCCATGCCCTAAATGTCTCCCTTGTCCATCTCCTTTCACTAAATGTCTTCCCAGTCTCACTTGTCCATCCCTCTTCTCTACATTTCTCCCTAGTCTGTCTCTGCTTCCTAAATGTTTTCCCAGCTTGCCAGACATTTTCCACTAAATGTCTTGACCTGTCTCTCTTAAACAAGAACAGGCAAGTAGACACTTGAGAGTCTATTCACTAAACACTGATTTGAAAGAGCTTTTAAAATGTAATTCATAATAGAAGAGTTGAGATGGTGACTTCATGCACTTCTTCTTTATTGGCCTAATTGTTGCAAGTCACATTTCAATTCATTAATGAATAGACAGGAAAGAGAAAAGAATAGAAAATGACAAAATACATTAACAAGATTGATTTGTCACTATGTGAGAATTGTTGGAGATTCAAAATTATTTCAAAGTTAATTTCAAATGTTAGGTCAAAGTAGCCAAATGTGGAGAAGGTTTCCATTTTTATTTTTGTTTGTTTGTTATTTTTTTGTTTGGGGGGCGGGAGTGGGGGGGGGGGGGGACTGTTACATGACAAATTCACTTTTAATTCCTAACCATCCTTACTTTAGTGAATAACTATATCTGAATAAATAGAGACAGGCTAAAGGGAATCAGTGGCATAGCATGAGCAGAGAAATCCTGAACATAGAGATTGCAAGCTTCAGGAAAGAGAACCAGAGGAGAATGATTGGGATAAAAGCTAATGAGAGAGAGAATACACAGATTGTCAAGAGAGAAGAATGAGCACTGTGGAGAAAAAAAGGAAAGACGAAATAGCTGATTTAAAAGAATTCTCCAACACAGCTACAGTCACAGTTCAGCGATTGTTGCTTACACTTTGCAATTTGTTTTTCAGTTCACTGCGGTCCCGAGTTTCGTGAATAAACTTCGGAGAGAATGTAGTTGGAAAAATTAATCTTTGGTTAAGGCAGTAGGAAGGAATGCCTGCACACCAACATTGGGAGGTGTGAGATGGGATGGTTGGGTGAGCTTGAGACAGGGCACAATGTGTGTCACCAGAGTAATACTCAGGGCTCGAGTCCTGCAGGAACGCGTGGGAACGGCGTTCCCGCACTTTTTTTTAGTGCAGGAACGCCGTTCCCGTTTATGGTCCTGCAGGCACTCAAGGGGCGGCAAAATATGCCGCCCCCAAATGTCCCCGTGTTCCCCCTGTGGCCGCCTAATGGCCACCTGAAGGACCCCCCCGGCCGGCTCTTGTCTCGCTGTCAGACGCGGCGAGGGAGCTGTGTACTCTCTGCTCCCTCTCGCCGTTTGCTGATGCTGGGAGCCGGAATATGACATCATTTCCGGCTCCCGGCATCAGCAGGCAGCCCGCGCGGCGAGAGGGAGCATAGAGAACACAGCTCCCTCGCCGCGTCTGACAGCGAGACAAGAGCCGGCCGCACTGAAGCCCCACTGGACCCCAGGGACAGGCCCATGCCAGCTCTCAAGGTAGGGAGGCTGGGTGGACATCTTTAAATAAAAAAAAAATATACAGATAATTTTTGTGTGTGTCTGTGAGTGTATGTGTGTGTGTCTGTGTATGTGTCTGTGAGTGTATGTGTCTGTGAGTGTATGTGTGTGTATGTGTGTGTGTCTGTGTATGTGTCTGGGAGTGTATGTGTGTGTGTCTGGGAGTGCGTGTGTGTGTGTGTATGTGTCTGTGAGTGTATGTGTGTGTGTCTGTGTATGTGTCTGGGAGTGCGTGTGTGTGTGTGTATGTGTGTGTGTCTGGGAGTGTATGTGTGTGTGTATGTGTCTATGAGTGTGTGTGTGTATGTGTCTGTGAGTGTATGTGTGTGTGTCTGTGTATGTGTCTGGGAGTGTATGTGTGTATGTCTGTGTATGTGTCTGGGAGTGTATGTGTGTGTGTCTGTATGTGTGTCTGGGAGTGCGTGTGTGTGTGTGTATGTGTCTGTGAGTGTGTGTGTGTCTGTGTATGTGTCTGGGAGTGCGTGTGTGTATGTGTGTCTGGGAGTGTATGTGTGTGTGTGTGTATGTGTCTGGGAGTGTGTCTGTGTATGTGTCTGTGAGTGTGTGTGTGTGTGTATGTGTCTGTGAGTGTATGTGTCTGGGAGTGTATGTGTGTGTGTCTGAGTGTATGTGTGTGTCTGAGTGTATGTGTGTGTGTCTGGGAGTGTATGTGTGTGTGTCTGTATGTGTCTGGGAGTGTGTGTGTCTGGGAGTGGGTGTCTGTGAGTGTATGTGTCTGGGAGTGTGTGTCTGTGAGTGTATGTGACTGTGTGTGTGTGTGTGTGTCTGAGTGTATGTATGTGTGTACGTGTGTGTCTGTGAGTGTGTGTGTGTGTGTCTATCAGTGAGTGAATGTGTGTGTGTGTCAGTAAGTGTATGATTGTGTGTGTTTGTCGGTGAGTGAGTGTATGCCTGTCTGTCAGTGAGTGTGTATATATGTCTGTCAGTGTCTGTGTGAGTGTATGTCTGTGTGTGGGTGTCTGTCAGTGAGTGAATGTATGTCTGTCAGTGAGTGAGTGTATGTCTGTCAGTGAGTGAGTGAGTGTATGTCTGTCAGTGAGTTTCTGTGTGTGTCAGTGAGTAAGTGTGTGTCAGCTTGTGTGTCTGTCAGTGAGTGAGTGACATGAGAGGGCAGCAAAATGGATCTTTGCCTAGGGCGGCAGAAATCCTTGCACCGGCCCTGCCAGAAGGTGGTCCTCGAGGAGTGAATACTGTAAGAAAAGCTGGCAATATGTTCTTAATGTGACAAATGTTTTGACCAGGGCTCGAGTCCTGCAGGAACGCGTGGGAACGGCGTTCCTGCACTTTTTTTAGTGCAGGAACGCCGTTCCCGTTTATGGTCCTGCAGGCACTCAAGGGGCGGCAAAATATGCCGCCCCCAAATGTCCCCGTGTTCCCCCTGTCATGGGGGGCCCAAGAGGTGGCCTAATGGCCACCTGAAGGACCCCCCCGGCCGGCTCTTGTCTCGCTGTCAGACGCGACGAGGGAGCTGTGTACTCTCTGCTCCCTCTCGCCGCGCCGTTTGCTGATGCTGGGAGCCGGAATATGACGTCATTTCCGGCTCCCGGCATCAGCAGACAGCCCGCGCGGCGAGAGGGAGCATAGAGAACACAGCTCCCTCGCCGCGTCTGACAGCGAGACAAGAGCCGACCGCACTGAAGCCCCACTGGACCCCAGGGACAGGTCCACGCCAGCTCTCCAGGTAGAGAGGCTGGGTGGACATTTTTAAATTAAAAAAAATATATACAAATAATTTTTGTGTGTGTCTGTGAGTGTATGTGTGTGTGTCTGTGTATGTGTCTGTGAGTGTATGTGTGTGTGTCTGTGTATGTGTCTGGGAGTGTATGTGTGTGTGTCTGGAAGTGCGTGTGTGTGTGTGTGTGTCTGGGAGTGTATGTGTGTGTGTATGTGTCTGGGAGTGTGTGTGTGTCTGGGAGTGTATGTGTGTGTATGTGTCTGGGAGTGTGTGTGTGTATGTGTCTGTGAGTGTATGTGTGTGTCTGTGTATGTGTCTTGGAGTGTATGTGTGTATGTCTGTGTATGTGTCTGGGAGTTTATGTGTGTGTGTCTGGGAGTGCGTGTGTGTGTATGTGTCTGTGAGTGTATGTGTGTGTGTGTCTGTGTATGTGTCTGGGAGTGCGTGTGTGTCTGGGAGTGTATGTGTGTGTGTGTGTGTGTCTGTGTATGTGTCTGGGAGTGTGTCTGTGTATGTGTCTGTGAGTGTGTGTGTGTATGTGTCTGTGAGTGTATGTGTCTGGGAGTGTATGTGTGTGTCTCTGAGTGTATGTGTGTGTGTCTGAGTGTGTCTGGGAGTGAGTGTGTGTGTCTGTATGTGTCTGGGAGTGTGTGTGTCTGGGAGTGTGTGTGTCTGTGAGTGTGTGTGTGTCTGTGAGTGTATGTGTCTGGGAGTGTGTGTCTGTGAGTGTATGTGAGTGTGTGTGTGTGTGTGTCTGAGTGTATGTATGTGTGTGTACGTGTGTGTCTGTGAGTGTGTGTGTGTGTCTGTGAGTGTGTGTCTGTGAGTGTATGTGTCTGTGAGAGTATGTGTGTCTGTCTGTGAGTCTGTGTGTGTGTCTGTGAGTGTATGTGTGCACCTGAGTGTGTGTGTACGTGTTTATATATGCATACAAGTTTTGTCTTTTTCTGTTGGTGGGGTGAGGGTGGAACTCAAGTGAGTTCCCACACTTTATTCCCCAGGACTTGACCCCTGGTAATACTCATCCCTTTTTCCACTGAAGGAGCTTGTCTGACTGGCTCCTAACCTACAGGATCTTGCAGGTAGCACTACTGAAGCACTCTCTGCAGGGTCCTAGTTTATGCTGCACTGCACAAGCGCATTGAATGATCACTGTTGGAAAAGGAGCAATGATGGATTGTCAGTTTTCACGTGATGAACACAGGGATCGTCTGGTATTTAGCTTTTGCTATTTTGAAAGCTTTATACCAATATTTTATTATGCTGCAGGTGTAAATTTACTATTCTCCAATACCACAAGCCAAACAAGTAAACCTCACAGATCTTTTAAAAGAAACACAAGCGTAAATCTTTTTCTTGCTTGTGCTGGTATTTACATGCTTATAGGGTGCATTTGTATATACAGACACTCCTCACTTGCCGACCGGATTCCATTCCTACAACCCGATCTTAGAACTAATTGGTCGGTAAGTGAGGAGGTAAGGGATTCCCTGCTCTGCTATGTTCTTCTATGTTCAGGGAAATGTCCTTGAACATAGACAAACTCAACAGAGATGGGAATCCCTCTAATCTATGTTTGGGGACATTTCCCCGAACATAACTTAAGGGATTCCCCGCTCTGGTGAGCATGTCTGTGTTCAGGGACATTTCTCCGAACATAGACGAACACACAAGAGCAGGGAATCCCTCTAATCTATGCTAAGGGAAATTTCCCCGAACATAGATTAGAGGGATTCCCTGCTCTGTTGCGTTCGTGGATGTTCGGGGAAATATTCCCAAACATAGAAGAACGCAGCAGAGCAGGAAATCCCTCTAATTCCCACGACGGCTCGCACTTATCACCCAGCGAGAGAGCTGGTCGTAAGTGCAAGCCGTCGTAAAGCAGGTAGGTAAAACGAGGACCACCTGTACTTTATATGTGAGATTCATGTGCTTCTAATATTTATTAGTCATCTCCAGAATCCCAAAGCAGCTACTAGGATCCATTCATTTTAATTTTTTTTTGCACTGACACATTTATTCACAAAAATGAAAATTCTAATTAATTAAAATCCAAATTGCAAAATCTAGGCTAAAGTAGTCAAGCTGTGCCTCTAGATAAGAGGGGTAGTATTTACAGATCAGCTTTGTTTGCCTACATTTTTCTCTGTGAGACAAAATTATCTGCAATTCAGTTTAGCAGATATTCCTTAAAGACTCCATGGATTCTATATGCTGCCACATAAACAAAAATAGAAAGCCCAGCATGACAGAGTGCATAATTCATAACAATTCAGCATAACATCAGCCTTTAGTATAGCTGAGATAAAAGCCAAACAAGGACATAATTTCCTTTAATCAGGTTGTTCTAGCTCTAGCACATACAGTGATTGTGCAACTACTTGCAAAGAGAGGATTGTTACATTAAGAGCAAAGGTTCTTCAAATGATGTTTTACATTAATTCACCCTCTTTCCAGGTTGTAAGTTAGGTTGTAAATTACCACAGATCATATATTTGCAAAATATTCTACAATAATAGGTTCACTTTAAAGAGGGACTGTCACATCCTTACTGTTAAATTTATACTCAATTGGCAATTCATTAATCCCAGTTTGTAGTATAGAAAATAAGATAAAAAGAAGTGTTTATTATATATAACAAATAAATAAAAAAAAATATTTAAAAATATACATTTTTTCACCCCTCTTGGGTGGTATATATTCGTTTTGTGTTCCTTATTCTCTGGTCCTCTACCAGAGGCCTGTGAGTCGGAGGGTTCTTTCTGCACAGTATCTTAGCTGTTCCTAGAACTACACTTCTTCTGGTCAGCGATCTCAGATGTCCCACCTGGAATCTGTTGAAGCCACTGCCTCAACTTGAGGTTCACAGCTCTGAGCGCTCTGTTGTGGCTGTGACTGAAAGATCAATATTAATATTTTAATTAATATATTATAATAATTAATCAGTAATTAGCAACATTAATATTTTTTTATAATTCTTGGTACAGTGGTCAAATATGTGGATAGAAAATATACAAAACATGTAATAGAAAATGTATATTTAATATAATTATAATAACAAGCAAACAGATGCTTGCAGAATGTCAATTTACTACAATAATTATACAATACAAAACTACAACATATTACTTACAAAAGGCTGGAACAGTTGCTAAATGTTACAATGGAATCACATTGGTACAATACAGAACATGAACAAACTTACACAGGCCCCAGCCTCTTGGGCTGGGGCTAAACAGTCAGCTGCTACATTCTTAGGCAAGGGAAAAGCAAAAAATAGACTGAATCCTTCCTACATCTGGTTTTTATTCATTGTTTTCCTAAGTAGGCAGGCCTGTAATGTCACTGCCAGAAGCAGATGGCTTAAAGGGACACTATAGCTCAATAGCTCAATAAAGTGGTCTGGGTGTCAGGTCCCTCTAGGGTTAACCCTGCCTGATGTAAACATAGCAGTTTCTGAGAAACTGCTATGTTTACATTTGGGGTTAAGCCAGCCTCTAGTGGCTGTCTTGCGGACAGCCACTAAAGGCGCATTGGCAATGATTGAGGCACATTATGCCTCAATCACGCAGAGCGTCCATAGGAAAACAATGAAAAATGCTTTCCTACGGACACTTTGAATGTGCGCTCGGCAGTGCCGGCATGCGCATTCGGCACCGGTGACGTCAGACAAGAATGCTGACGTCGGCGGGGGAGGAGAGGTAAGGGAACCCGGCGGGGGAAAAGGGTGAGTAGCTGAAGGGGTTTTAACCCCTTCAGCCCTGCGGGAGGGGGATCCTGAGGGTGGGGGCACCCTCAGGGTACTATAGCGTCAGGAAAACCAAGCGGTTTTCCTGACACTATAGTGTCCCTTTAAGGAATCCTACACACTGCTCCTAATGGTGCCTCTAAAGCATTAACCTCATTATGCTTTATTTTATAACAAAAATCATTATATTAATACCATTACATGCTCCTATCACAACTGGGACTACTACCGCTTCACTTTCCACATCCTTACTAGCTCTTCTTTCACTGTTTGGTATTTGTGTACTGCAGTGGCAAATGGCTGCAATGTTGCTTTGCCAAGCATAATGGCTGCTGAATATCAGGCATTTTTTGCAATACCAATTGTGAGTTAAAATTACATTATTAAACCTACTTTTTTTTTCTTTTTTTCTTAAGGTGAGAGAATTTAGCTTTATAATGATTGTTTTTCCTTTTGCAATCTTGTGTTAATGAAAAAAGGGTATATGCAGGAGTAGATGTGATTTTTAAGTTGCAAAAAAATGATTTAAAAAAATAATAATTACTTAATAGTGAGTGGGCAATTGAGACCCGTTCCACCAAGAGAATTAGGAAGCTTTCCCACATATCTAGTCTGTACCATCTTTCAGTGTGAAACAACTGCCCTATCTGCTTATACCTAATGCGTGTGCATAGGTAGCGGTATAGCCAAACCACAAGATGTCTGGCAGAGCAAAACCACTTCAATGAAATGCATTCGAATAAAGTACAACCACCACCACATTTTAGAATACTTTTAAAAATTTGGAAAAAATATACTTTGCATTTGTAGAGGCACGAGACATAGTCACACAGCAATACTCTGCCAGGTAGGGCAAAACCACTACAATAAATGGCATTTAAAAAAAAAAAAATGGTGAGCAGCAGCAGGAGTAATTTTAATTTGAAAAAAAGGAGATTTAAGTTAAAGGAAAAAGTGAGTGGGCAAATGATAACCCACTCACCCATTTCACCCTGAAAAGAACAAAGCTTTCATGCACATCCATCAGTGTGGAAAAACACATTTACCTGTAAGTTTATAGTAAGTGTGTCTGCAAAGGTAGCAGGCTTTGCAACACTACATGACTTAGGAAGTCAGCGTGAAACCACTACAATGCATCACCACCACATTTTGGAATAGTTTTTTTTCTCCTACAAATAGTTAAAAAAACACCTGCCTCTAACAATTTGCAAAACATAAGCAGTGACACTAAAGCATACTGCTTATCAAAGATACTCTCTCTTTCCCAAGAAATATATGAAAAAAATCACAAATCAGTAAAACAATCCTAAATCACTAAATCAAATTTTGTGTAAGTGGCACTGGCATTAGCTGGAAAAGAGTAACTTATTTATTTATTTATTTATTTATTTATTTATTTATTTTTTAAATCACCGGTAAGGAGCCTGACTGTCCTTGTCCAACCTGCCTCTGTAATCTACTAGCACTATCCTTATCAACCCTGACACTCATTGCTTTGCCTAAGGGTGGTAATAGTGGAGGAAGTACCGTTGGTGGGAAGTGGTGCCGATTTAGATAGAGGACCAGTGGACCTTCTGCCTGTGATAGTACTTTTTTTTTCTGCTTCTTCTCTCGGTAATACAGACTTTCAGTGTCTTTTCAGATGTACATTTAGGTTCATACTAGCACTAGTGAGATGATCCACCACTGTTTCCTAACTCACTTCATTGCTGCACAATTTGCACCTTGCAAATTTCCCTTCCCGGAGATACTCAATATGATCCCAAACTTTGCCTCGGCACAATACATTAGTCTCAACCCAAAAGTGAACAAAACACTTGCCCCCTGGGTGTTGAATCTGACATAATGGACATACTATTCTTACTATCCTTAAACTAAATACTACTACTTATTGTGGTCGTACTTCTGTTGATGGCAGGGGGCGTTAACAGTCTTTATGGGTGAGGAAGAGGTGTTAAAAGATGAGAGGCCATGAGACTATTGCTAATGATAATTTAAAGAGCACAACTCTTACCCTCCCTAAATTTCTTCTTGGGATTACGACAAACTTTTGACAATGATGGGGTTGTTTTAATAATAATATACATGGGGTATGAATGTGTATTGTGTAAAAAAAGCTAACACAACTTTAAACCAAAATAGATGTTTGTGTTGAAAAATGTGTTATTTCTTGGTGGATTTTCTACTGCCGTAACAAGATTGTGCTTGATTTTAAGATTAAAAGCTACACTACCCACGGCACACAGTAGACAGTACACAGTTAAAGATTAAAAAAGACTTTAAAAACGAATTCTGCAATAATGCTTTACCTTGAAAAAAAATCTCCAAGTCAGCAATGTTTTCAGTTTGGGTGTTTTGAGCTAAGATTTAAATTTATTTTATTATTTTATTTTTAATTAAATTATTGAATTGTTCTCACTTTACGATTAACCCTGCAATTATATCTACTAATACAATGGGATTTATGTGCTTGAAGGTCTACCAAAAGATAAAAATAGTATTTCTTTAATATAAATTATCATTGTCATATGTCATACAATGTTTCTGCCCCTCTCTAGGCACCTTCAAGATCTTACCACAATTCACCATTTTCCATTGCCAATGTTATTTCACAAACGAGTCACGCTTATCATTTTTCAAAAGACAGTTGTGACAGAACAGAGTGAAGTTCTATTAATCTATCTATATGAAACAAATATGTTAGAAAATAAATAAGAATTGCAATTGCTACTTTTGTTTGTTTGACTAAAGATGTTCTCATCTCATTTATGACAAATTCCTGTGAAAGGTCTGATGTTTTTTTGTAGTTCACCACCGTATAAAAAAATCACATTCTTTGTAGACCTTGTTTAAACTGTCCAGCTATTATTTTGCTTTCTCAATTATGCTTAGTTGATAGTTATTAATAATGATATAAATTATATAATTTTAAAGACTCAAGTAAACTTCACTGTAGATACACACTTAGCGTTTTCAGGCACTGTTTGATATTTGACGTATATTTTGGTCTTTTCTTATCATGAACCAATAGTCAACTTTTCTTGTCTCTCTGAGTAATAAAAGGACATGTAACTGTGAACTGTGTAGTATGGGAAAAGAAAATGTTTATTGGTCCTAAAGAGTTGTTTCTGTTATTGTCGTTTCTTTCTCTATTATTGTTCATTATCAGTTTCATCTTCTTTATTCTTATTCAACCCCCAATCACTAAGAAAGTATTAATAATTTTAGAGCTAAAAAATATCACCTATCGGCAGCAATCAACAGAACAACAATAAAACAAATCAAGACAAAAATAATAATAATTAAAAAAATTGTCTTGGCGGTCTAACAAATCCTAAACAAAGCTTAGGAGGCAGAGACATGAGAACAGGAACCATTTTCTATGTACAAGGAGCTTCTCTCTTTCCTTTCCTTTTATTTCCTTTCCTTTCCTTTCACTTCTTCTTCTTAAAATAAACTATTTAGTTATTTTAATATTTCTTTAGAGTTTTAGATATTTTTTCTTATGAAAATAATCTTTTATATTACACTTTGTAGATGATATTGGTAAATTATACAATTGTTGATAATATTTATTGAATAATTGGCCTATGTCTTCTGGATTTAGATAAACTATATCTTCCTGTTTAATCGTGGAAATGGTTCTCTATTTTCTTTTTTTATGAAGTTTATTTGATAGTATTTTATCCCCTTTATTTCCTTTGTATACCAGGATATTTTCAAGGCCTGGATTGTTTTATTTATTTTTTCAACTAAAAGTTTATTTATCCTTTTTTCAGATCTGATATGTCATTTGATCTGAGACAGTTGGGTTTTGTTTATTTAAATAAATTTGTTGATATAATTTGATATGAAGATCTGTTAGTTTTTAGTTTGTGCCCCTAATTTTATAAGGTGTCCCCTTATTACTAATTTATAAACACACCAGATTAGAAGGTAAGAAAGTTTTTCAGATTGAGTTTCTAAAAAATAATATTCTGTCATCTTTTTAGTGTATTCATAGTTACATAGTTACATAGTTACGCAGTTACATAGCTGAAAAGAGACTTGCGTCCATCAAGTTCAGCCTTCCTGACATTTGCTTTTTTCTGTTGATCCAAAAGAAGGCAAAAAAAAAACCAGTTTGAAGCACAATTTTGCAACAAGCTAGGAAAAAAATTCCTTCTTGACCCCAGAATGGCAGTCAGATTTATTCTTGGATCAAGCAGTTATTACCCTACATTGAAAGATTATATCCTTGAATATTCTGTTTTTGCAAGTATGCATCTAGTAGCTGTTTGAACATCTGTATGGACTCTGATGAAACCACTTCTTCAGGCAGAGAATTCCACACCCTGATTGTTCTTACAGTAAAAAAACCTTTCCTGGGGGGCGGGGCCTGACCGGGGAGCTGAGCAGACACGCTCTCTGCGAGCTCCCGAGCCTGGGCCCGATTTTCGGCGACAAACAGAGGAAATCCTGCCTGAATCGGTCCTGCCTGCACAGCAACCGGCACTATGCAAGCTGGGGTACAGAAGGACACCTTACAAGCCTGTACACACGCTGAGAGACCGGGCCGGGAACTTGGGGCCTACCACGCATGGGGGATGGGAGAGACGGCCGCTCTCCCGACCCGCCAAAACAAGCAGCCCCCGCAGCATCGGGCCTTCCAACCCCCCCCCCCCCAGGACCAGCGGGGGTTATCCTGGTCCACACAAGCGTGTACCCGAAGCCTGAACTAAGCGCAATGGGTGAGAACAGCCGAGAGCGCGAAACACGAAACCAAGCGACCGCACCTAAGATGGCGACAGCAGGCCCAATTATGGAACAAGTCTTCACCCAGCCTCTACATGAGCGGCTAGACGCACTGCTCGACCGGTTCTGGAAGACATTGGACGAACGGATGGCGCACCAAACCTCTAAATACACGGAAGAGGTGAGGCAGCCCCAAACTGCGAGGCAGAGTGGGCAGACCCCAGGAACAACCGCCACACACCGACGGGCGGTACACCCACCCGGGCAGGGGAACGTTAGGAGACTCCCTCCTATACACCGACCACATCGCCGGAGAGCCGCCCGCCGCAGGCGGCGGATGACCACCAGGACCCTCCAGAGGGCCCACCATGGGAAAGACCCGGCCCCGAGAGGCTACCGAGTCTGTGGACACAAGGTGCCAACCCCACACTAGGGGGAAGCCCCCTGCAGCAACCACTTCCACTCCTCGTTGACCCATCTGCAGACGCTGCCGGCAATCCTACCCAGAGGGAACCGGTGCGACTCATGCTTACCCGGTCATGCAAGCAGAGCTGCCAGGACGGGCATCGGGTGAGGAACCCCAGGAACCAGCAGGCTGCGGCCCCCACTTAACAATCCAGCCCGCGACGCAGAAACTGCAGTTTGACCAACCGAACTATGGACTTTAAAGCATCTACTAACATATATTAGCATGACACAGTACGTAATCTAGCTCTGTCTCAGCAACCATAGTGGCCATGCAACCTGGCATAGAGCAGTGAGCTTTGTTCGTTTTTAAGTGTGATAAAATATGCAGTGGTACTAACGAGACGCACTAAAAGATTATCCAACCAAACGCACAACAGTAGGGTTATGCTACAGTTATTATATATATTTGCATGTCTATAACTTAAATGTAGCCTTATCGTTTTAGTTTTACACTGTCTCCTGCTACCCAGCATGTACAGCTCTTACTTAGTGGCAGCCCAGAGAGTTAATTCTCAGCTAATCGCATACGGTCATATCTCTACTCAGCCGATGCTGATATAGACAAGCTAGATTAACCTATTGGCATCCTTTATAACTATAATCTGCAAGGAACTCATGCAACATGATGTTTTACCTGTTCTTTACACTATACAAATTAGCCTTACTGTGCTTTTTACATTATAATAAGTGCTTATGGTATTGCCGTCTATGTTACCACTATGCATGCCACTCTGCTGTCTCTTATTCTGTAACACTCTTGGGCTCGGATAATTATCCTCATGATGATCCTTAAGATTTTCCTGTTATTAAGCCTGGTGCAAATTCCCAGCGTGTTTTTACCCATGTTTTACTATACCAATTATTCGCCTGATACTGCCTAGAATCTGCGCTATTACGCCATGTATATCATCTATAATGTCCATCACCTTGACTTCCTCACTTTGTTCTGTACCCTTTAAGTTAAGCTTGTTTATACAATATAAAATGAGGCTGTTAAATATTCTGCAACTGAATAACCGTTTGAAGCAACCTTACCAATATAAACATAAAATGAGGCTAGCACCATCTAGAGATGATTTACCATGCATTGTATTACTCCCGACTTGTTTGAAACTTTATTGTCTCCCTTCTTACATTCTGTATCCACATACCTTTATACCTCAATAAAAAAGAAATTTACAAAAAAAAAAAAAACCTTTCCTTTGCCTTAGACAAAATCTTCTTTCTTCCAGTCTAAACGCATGACCTTGTGTCCGGTAATGTAAAGTCCGGTTTGTAAATAGATTTCCACACAATGGTTTGTATTGGCCCTGAATATATTTGTATAATGTTATCATATCCCCTCTCAGGCGACGTTTTTTTAAACTAAATAGGTTTAAATTTGTTAACCTTTCTTCATAGCTGATATGTTCCATTCCTTTTATTAATTTTGTAGCCTGCCTCTGCACTTTTTCTAGTACCATAATATCCTTCTTTAGAACAGGTGCCCAAAATTGCACAGCATATTCAATATGTGGTCTTACCAGTGATTTATAAAGAGGCAAAATGATATTCTCGTCCCGAGAATGAATGCCCTTTTTCATGCATGACAATACCCTACTGGCCTTGGCCACTGCTGATTGACATTGCACATTGTTGCATAGTTTGTTGTCTATAACAATTCCCAAGTCCTTTTCGTGTGTTGTTATCCCTAATTCGCTTCCATTAAGGGTATACATTGCTTGTGTATTCTTTACGCCGAAGTGCATAACATTTTTCAACATTAAATCTCATCTGCCATTTGAGTGCCCGGTCCCCCCAGTCTATCTAAATCCCTCTGCAGCAAAGTAATATCTTGCTCACATTGTATTATTTTACAAAGTTTTGTGTCATCTGCAAACACTGAAACATGACTTTCAATGCTGTCTTCAAGATCATCATAAACATGTTAAATAGAAGGGGTCCCAGAACAGACCCCTGAGGGACACCACTTGCCACCTCTGTCCAGCTTGAAAATTTACCATTAATGACAACTCTATGTAGTCTGTTTTTAAGCCAATGTTCTACCCAAGAACAAGCATTTTCATCTAGACTGATTTCCTTGAGTTTGAACACTAATCTTGTGTGGAACTGTATCAAATCCAAATAGATCACATCCACTGCAACACCCTGATCTATACTTCTACTTACTTCTTCGTAGAACTTCATAAAACCGTGCTGATTTTTGCTGATAACCATGTTCTTCTCAAGGAATTCGTGAAAATTATCCCTTAATAACCTTTCAAATATTTTACCTGCCACAGAAGTTAAGCTCACAGGTCTATAATTTCCAGGCAAGGATTTTGAACCCTTTTTGAATATAGGAACCACATCTGCCTTCCTCCAATCCTCCGGAACACTTCCTGAAAGAAAAGAATCTTGAAAGATTAAAAACAGAGGTTCACTTATTTCTACACTTAGTTCCTTAAGTACACGTGGATGGATACCGTCAGGCCCTGGAGCTTTGTTTATATTAACGTTCTTTAGTTGCTGCAGCACCTTGTCTTGAGTTAACCAATTACAATTATTCTGCAAGTTTTTAGTAGCAATCATTTGCACATCTATTGCCATGGGTTCTTCCTTTATATATACGGAGGAGAAATAGTTAAAATTCCTGCCTTTTCCTGGTCTTCATTAACTAACACCCCCGTTTCAGTTTTTAGTGTACCTACACTTTAATTTTTTTTTTTTTTTTAGAATTGATGTACTTAAAACATGCTTTGGGGTTGGTTTTGCTCTCTTTAGCTATCATTTTTTCATTTTGCAGTTTAGCAAGTCTAATTGCCTTTTTGCACGCATTATTTTCTTCCTTATGTCTTTTGTAAGATGCATCTGATTTGTCCGATTTAAATGCTTTAAATGCCCTTTTCTTATTTTTAATCTCTTGTTTTACTTCTCTACTAAGCCACATTAGTTTTAATTTGTTTCTTTTATATTTATTTCCCAATGGTACATACTGAGTAATGTACCTTTCTAATATTTGTTGGAAGATGATCCATTTATCCTCAGTGTTCTTTTCACTAAAGGGTTTATGCTAGTCAATATATTGTAAAGCTTCCCTTAACTTATTGAAATTGTCCTTTTTAAAATTATATGTTTTAGTATACCCCATGTGCTTTGGTTTTTTTGAGTTTATTTCAAAGGACACTATATTGTGATCCATAGGCGTGCGCACGGGGTGTGCCGGGTGTGCCCGGGCACACCCTAATGTAGGGTGCCCACGTGTCTCAGATTGCCCAGACATTCTCACATTTTGTGGGTCCACCTTAATTTTAGGACAATGCTATGTCCCTGAAAGAGCTGGACTCATTATAAGTGAAGAGGGGGCCCGCTGGCTTCCCCACTATGCCAGCGCCGCGGGCCCCCATTTGCTGCCCGCCGGTGGAGATATCCCTCTCTCCCTCACCTCCCAGCGCTGCAAGGAAGTGAGGTCACACGTGATGACATCACTTCCTCCCAGCGCTCTTTGCAGACGGCCGCGTGGGAGGAAAGAGAGAGGAGCTCTCAGGACCAGGTAAGTACAGATGTAATGCGGAATTAAAGTTCAGATCAGTCTGTCCTTTTAAAAGGAGATTTACTTTTACAAGGTTGTTTTAAAGATAAGGCACGTTATTTCGTAAGATAAATTGTTTATGAATCTCAAACAAATTGTTTTTTTTTTTCTTTGTGTAATTAAATGCTCTTTGGTTTCCTGCAACAGACTGTGAGAAATTAGAATTATTTATTAGATAACATGAATTATGTACCTCAATGTGATATAAATACTTAGCTGGGCAAGGATTTGAGTGAGATTTTGAGGAAACTAGATCACATGTGATCCCTATGCAACAGGTTCTCAAAATACCTGACATTTAGTGTGAAACTCTTTTAAATATAAGTTGCTGTGTTTTATAAGCATATGATTCATTATTCTGTGAAAAGAACATCTTTATATTTTTTTGCCCACAGTATTTTCCTTACAAGTGTACATGGTGATGGAGCTTTTTCTACTGTCTAAAGGAGTATTGTAGTTTGGGTTATATATATATATATATATATATATATATTTAGCCTGTTTGTAAGTGAGATTTGTGTGCTCATTCTCATAATGAGCCCAAGTTAGAGTCTCTTGCATGAAAATGTGAAGTTTGACAAATTGCATTTAGCATACGTGTTGCAAAGGGGAGGCTTGATGGGCTGAAGACCTGGATATGTACAATTTGTATATTTTATCAGGCAGGCACTTATCAAAGCAGCCACCTTTTCACACACGACGTGATTGCTCACAAAAGCCACAGAAGCTGTTCAGAGTTTTCTGGTACACAAACAGATTAAAGTGAAAGGGAGCTGTTTGTGGTGTAGTCTGTGTGTAAAAAGGTCTGTTTGTGGTGTACTATGTGTGACTAGGAATTGTAGTGTGTGTGTTTGTATGCACTTCCATGTACAAGAGCTATAGAGAGAGTGTATATAAGGGGTTTGAGATTTTGTATATATGAGGGTGTGTGTGTGTGTGTGTGTGTGTGTGTATGTGTGTGTATGTATGTATGTATGTATATGTAAAAAAAGGAAATTAAGATAGCACTCTCAGGACTTTTCTTGTTGTATGTATATGTGTGTATATGTGTGTATGTGTATATATATATATATATATATACACGCGTGCCGCGTGTGTGTTTGTACTTTAGGGTGCACACCCTAATGCTATAGGCTGCGCACGCCTATGTTGTGATCACTATTTCCCAAGTGCTCACCTACTTGAATGTTGGTCAAAATATCAACGTTGTTTGTTAAAACCAGGTCCAGACAAGCACCCATTCTAGTTGGTGCTTGTACAAGTTGTGACATGAAGGTGTCATTTAACAAGTTTAAAAACCTAATTCCCTTTGCTGAGCTACTAGTCCCGCTGTCCCAATTTATGTCCGGGTAATTAAAATCTCCAATAATTAACGTGTTACCCAGATTTGCAGCTTTCTCAATTTGCTTAAACAGCTGTTGTTCCTCGTCAATATTAACATTAGGTGGTTTATAACATATCCCAACCAATAGTTGATTTCCCTTCTTTTCCCCCAAGCAAATATTTACCCATAAAGCTTCCACATTTTCCTCATCGCATTCCATTTGCTTAAGATTTGGCTTTTATTCAATATCTTTTTAATGTTTTAAGAGATTATTATTTAAGCGCCAGTCGGATGTAAATTTTTTAAAATTTCTAAAGGATTTTTCTCTTTTGGGTAATTTTGTATTGATTTCTCCAGTTCTGTATTAGTGGAATGTGGTGAAAAAAAGGACAATTGCTTTTCAATCTTGGCGTCTTTTTTATCTTTTTTTGTGGGAAGTTTTTTTCATCCGTTCTTTTGGATGCCATTTTTATTTGTATTTTTAAATCTCTATTCCTCTTGTTTGTTATGCTATTTGGTTAGTCGCTGGGGTGTAAAAAAATGCTTTTTTTCCTTTTTTTCTTTCCCTTTCCTTCTTCATTATTCCCCCTTTTCCCTTCTCTTTCTGTCTATCGTTCCTTTCCCATTCGTTTTTTTTTTCTCCTTTGCCCTTTCTTTGTAATTAATTCCTTCCTTGCTTTTTATGGCAATGTAAGGATTAAAAAAATCAAGAGGAAATAATTATTTAGATATTATATTTGGTTAACATTGCAATTTGAATTAATACTTCTCTATATTTTTCAGATCTTTCTTTTTTGCCTCCTTTATCTTCCCTTTCTTTCACTTTAAGGGAGGATTATTCAGAGGTCTATTTCAATTAGCTCCTTTAATTAATTTTTCCTAGATCTAGATTAACTCTTTATATATATATTTTTCCCCCTATGGCTTATGCTTTGTTAATCTAGTTTCAATTAATGAGTTAATTTTTCATTTGCAGTTAGATTTTTGCAAATGCATTTATATGGGAAGAACATAAATTATACAGAGAAAAAAAATCCCCCCTCTCCCTTTTTATATATATATATAACAGGAATGTATCAGTTTGTATTTAGATAGATTAAGATGTTCACTTTTTTTTTTTTAGAGACCAGTATGTATTCAGTGTTTATGTTTAATTAAATTGCACATCTGTAACCTTGTGACCTCGGGTATTGCTCAATCCGCGTCACTCCTTTCGTCCCTGTCTGACACCGTCCTCACAATTTCCTAGCACCAGGGGGAGTATTCATCACTTCAGTTCCACCCCTCCACGGGCACGACGGCGTCACGTCATCGCTCCGACCCCTGGTCCTAAAGAGTATTAAACAGTGAGAATGAAGATCAATTGATTTATGGATGATTATTATTGATGACTATTATTATAGTGCCACCATAACCCAGTTTTATATTAAACCACTCAGCCAATAACTCAATAACTCAGCCAAGTTGTACAAAATTATAGAAGTGTAACTTCCACAATAGCATTATGCTGAGCCTAGGAGACCCCAATTTGTGTCAAATTTCTTTAAATCAATTTAACAAAGAAAAGTGGGATAGCGTTAAGGGCATGCTTGCACCATAACCACTACAGTTGGCTCTTTGTTCAATTTATTTTACAAAGCAACAAAAGAGAGATACAAGCCAAGAGAAGGATTGTAATCAGGACATAGACTGTCCCCATCTTTAAAGCAAAGGAAGCTCCTATGAAAATGAAGCTATTGATTTAGTTTGTTAAATTAGAACAACTGATCAAAGCGCCATCTGAGAAAAAGGAGCGGCGCCCAGGTCAGAAATCAAATTGTTTAAAAATGGTTTGACTACTTATGATGTGAATGGTGAAGGGGCTCTTGGCACTCCTGGCACCATGATGACTACAGCAAGCTGTAATGGTTAGAAACACACAAAGCACCATAACAACTTATACTGATTATGGTGCTAATGGGCTGTTGGTGCAGCTCTGCTAGTTTTGTCACTGTTTTCAAGTAGTTCAATAAAAGCTTATTGTTTCCCTGGCACTATAAATCTACCCACTTTGCCATTAATATAATAATATGGTTTCCCTTGTTATTTAGCAAAAACATTTGTATGGGTTTAGTGACCACTCCAAGGACCATAACTAGTACAATACATTGTTGTGGTTATGGTACCAGGAGTGCCCTGGCACCTCCTCATTGTAAGAAGTCATAACATTTTAGAATTGTTTGATTTCTTACCAGAGTCTGCCAAGTGTGTCTCCCCATCACTATTTTCTACAGAGAGCCGAAGGTTCCTTCTTAGTAGCATTCATTAGCTATCCTGAGCTAAGTCCAAAGTTCAGGACTGGATTACAGGCTAGCATCAGCTGTTCACGTTCAGCCAAATCAGCTAAGCTATGTGTCACCGGCTGTAGCTCAGACAGAGAGCTTCTAGCAACTTATAGGGAACAGTGGAGGCAGGGAGCAACATCGATGGATCCCAGGTAAGAAGTTAAACAATCATAAAAGGACATTCCTGGCACCATAATCAAAACAGCACACTGAATGGATTGTTCTTTTAACATGATTTACAAGTGCTGAATAAACATTAACTCCTGATTGACGTGACAATAACGTTGTACAGTTTCCTATCTTGGCCAAAAAGTGCAGTTATCCAGGACCAGAAATGACCAAGTCAGAGTCAAAGTTTCAGACTCCCAAGACAGACGTCTAGTAACAGCTCACAGAAGCAGAAGGACACAGGCGACACTCCAGGATCAAGAAGGTAAATTTATTTCTGGATACACCACCTCATAAAGTGCAAAAATGCAATGTTTCGGCTCAACAGAGCCTTAATCATGCATGTTGCACTTTGCACTTTATGAGGTGGAGTATCCAGAAATAAAGTTACTTTCTTGATCCTGGAGTGTCGCTTGTGTCCTTCTGCTTTCTAAAACTATAGTGACCTTGTGCCACCGCTCCCCCCCCCCCCTACTCTTTTTCTCCCTCTTCCATGGAAGTTAAAGGGTTACAAACTCATCTTATTCCAGTGCTGATGTCTCTTCACACTGGCTCTGTCTCTGCCTCCGCTGACATCAGCACAGAGGGGGAGTAATGCGTATGCACGGCAAGCGCTGCACCCCATATGAAGGCATTGAATCTGTACTTTCCTATGGGAGATTTGAAGATGCTGGATGTCCTTATGCAAAGCGTGAGGACATTCAGTGCTGTTATATGGAGTTAAAGGACCACTATAGTGCCAGGAAAACACTTGTTTTACTGCTACTATAGTGCCCTGAGGGTGCCCCCACCCTCAGGGTCCCACTCCCGCCGGGCTGGATGAAGAGGAAGGGGTTAAAAACGTACCTTTCTCCAGCGCCGGGCTCCTTCAGTTCTGGAGACTCTCCTCCTTCGGTCGTCATCGGCTGAATGCGCATGCGCAGCAAGAGCGTGTGCGCATTCAGTCAGTCCATAGGAAAGCATTCTCAATGCTTTCGTATGGACGCTGGCATCTTCTCACTGTGAAAATCACAGTGAGAAGCGTGGAAGCACCTCTAGCGGCTGTCAATGAGACAGCCACTAGAGGCTGGATTAACCCATAGGTAAACATAGCAGTTTCTCTGAAAAAAGGTTAATCCTAGGTGGACCTGGCACCCAGACCACTTCATTAAGCGGAAGTGGTCTGGGTGCCTATCGTGGTCCTTTAACCCCTTAAGGACCAAACTTCTGGAATAAAAGGGAATTGTGACATGTCACACATGGCACGTGTCCTTAAGGGGTGAAATAGCAGGAAGCACTTCGAATTTCTTTGAAACTGCATTGTTTTAGATTGCAGGGTTAAGGAAACAGGGATACTGCACCCAGACCACTTCAATGAGATTAAGTGATATGGGTGCCTATAGTTTCCTTTTACCAATACTTATTTATGAAATAACAAATTGACATTTTGGTGTTAGCATTAGACCTTTAAACACATATTGATTGCATATATGCTCTACTTAAAGAAAAATATATTTTTTTTCTGACTAAGTAACCAAATGAATGTGATTTATTGCACAGCCAGAGTATTGTTATATGTCTATCAACAAACATAATTTCACAAATCACAAAATCTACAATAGATAATATAGCGTGACTGTAACAACATAAAAACAAACATCTAAAAAAGTAATCTTGGGGTTAGAAAATAATAACATCCTCTCTAATTGAAGTGTTCAAAAGAACAAGTCAGCTAGAATGTTCTTGGTATTTCAATAGACTATACAGTAATCACTTAGGTGGCCTGTAAATCTATATCTCTTATTTAAAATCTGCATGCGTAGCAGCAAGTCTGTGAGTTTGATTGCCCTCAACAGTGCTCTATTGCATTTATGTAATAAAAAGAAGTGAAGTAATTGTGAGATTGTGAAGAATTATAGCTTTTTCAATTTCTCTCTAAAGGTCAAAGTCTCAGTTGCCTGTTCATTCTACAATAATCAATCTTTAAGCTACTTAAAGAATAAAGAATAACTGTCACCAAAATAGTTTTTTTTTTTTTTAAATTAAGAATCCTTCCATTCAGTGAATGGAACCCATAATGTATCTTAAGGCTTTCTATGCAAATTAGACACAGATACACACATCTACACAATGTATCTTACAAATATACATAGTCACATCATACAAAAAATACACATGGTTTAGTTTATAAACAAACTAACACAGTTACTTAATCCATATTACAAACACACAATCCAGTTTACAGATACACTCACTCGACGTTATTTAAAAGTTGTCTCTTTTAAATTTGCAATTTTTAAGTAGGAATCTAAAACAGGAGTAATCCTTGGAGCACTAAAAACTGTGGACAAGAGATTGGTATCTGTTTATTAATTGAAAAGGTTAAAACCAGTTGTTTGTTTTTCCCCCCTGTGTGCTGCTGACGTGTTAATTAGGGGATTGGTCCCTTAATTTCCACGTGTGTGTTTTTTTTTTATACCTAAATAAACCCAGACCTGACCCACTGAACTTACTCACTGAAAGTTGCTTAATTAAACAATGGCATTAGGGCGTGCTATTCCATCCTGCAAAAGTGCCCTAACAATTGTGCCCTCTCGGGAGCCAGTGTACTTACCCTCTGTGGCGGTCCCAAAATTTTGTTATTTTGAATGTTCTGCTTGGCATTTTAACTATGAATGTCACAATACTGTTAGCTTTTACTACAATAATATACACATATTTATGCTGAGATGTTCCATGAGTACAACAATGCCCCCATGTACATGTTTCATACTGTTTTGGAAATTTAAAGGTTAGATTTTCATTGTTTTTCACATTAAATTTTGCTAGAGAGGTTTTCTGGGCCCATGTAGCCTCTGAGACTACATGGCAGCCCAGGAATGAAAATTACCTCCATCATGGACACACCATTTGCAAATGTACACAACCCAGGCTCTTCAAAGTATGATATGTCCAGTTTTTTTAGTAACCACTTAGTCAGAAAAACTGGCCAAAGTTAGTGTTTGTATTTGCTTTTTGCATTTTATTACAGAAAAAAACACACTTTCTTTTATGATATATAAAGTTAATACATTGCTAAACACAAATACACACACCAATCAAGCCATAAGACTTGCTTGTTCCACAGAAATCTCACTTCAACAGTGCTCTTACTACTGCAAGGGATTCTGGGTAGGTGTATGCAAATGAGCTCAACAAAGAACCCAATTTTTGACTCATAATTCCTCATTATACATGAATTCCTTGGAGAATGTGTCTGCTGTATACAACAGCTTTGAAACACAAATCAGGAAGAGAAGCAAAGCCAGCGCACCACTCGTGGACAGCTGTTTCGTTGTTAATCAGCATGAGGCTGGTTACTGCACCAGGGTCTGACCCTGGAGTGCGGTAGCGTTTAGCAGCCCCAGTGGTTCTCCTGAAGACAATGGGAGACTGTAAAGGTTCTTCGCCATTGTTTCCTGCATGAAGGAGAGGAGGTGGGTGGCCAAACCACAGCATGCATGGATTGGTGCTTGTCTGCAGTCAAGTATTGTGGTGTGTGGTTGGTCAAATTCCTATTTTTTATCGCTGACTCTGCTTTGTAGCTAGCTTCTGCCAGAAAGCGACAAAGATCTCATCCAACCGCCTCAGGCTAGTCTCCAGCCAATCTCTTGTGTCCAAAGCTGATAGCGCGTCCGCCAGCTTGAGTCAGGTTACAAGGTAGGCTTTAGTGTGTCAGGACACTTGCAGTGTCCCAGTAGGGAGTATTTAAGGCCAGTGAATAGGTATCTGGCTGACCCTCACTGGCAGGGGGGGGGGGGGGGAGAGGCAACAGGCCCCTTTGGCCATTTCCTCCCATCCACAGACAGGCCCCAGAGGAGTTCTGAGTTTAGTGCACCGATCGGGAAATCGGGAAGCGGGATGTCTCAGTTTGTACATGTGGTACTTGCTGATTGTTGCAGGCACTGGTAGGTCAAGATTATTTGATGAGGAGTCGGTAAATTATTTGATTTTTGGAGCTTTCTCTTGGAGCTCGCTCCTAGTGCGTCTGCTCAGAGTGGTGGCTTGACCCCGCCTCCCTAAAAAAATGTAAATACATTTATTCTTAAAAAATAAATACATTATAGTTTATGTACACTGAAAACAGAGATGGGTCTGTTAGTTAATGAAGACCAGGAAGAGACAGAAATTTGAAATAACTATTTTCCCTCAGTATGTATTAAGTAGGAGCCTATGGCAAGAGATATGCAAATGATTGGTGCAAATACACATGAAGAATAATTGTGAATGGATGACTCAAGACAAGGTGCGGCAGCAATTTAAGAAAATTAATGTAAACAAAGCTCTCGGGCCTGACAGTATGCACCCACGAGTACTTCAGGAGCTAAGTGGGGAAATACGTAACCCTCTGCTTTTAATCTTTACGGAATCTTTTTTCAGGAATTGTACCAGGGGATTGGAAGAAGGCAGGTGGGGTTCCTATATTCCAAAAAATGGGTGCCTCAAAATTATAGACTTAACTTCTTTGGCTGGGAATATTTTTGTGTTGGGTATTTGAATGGTTATTAAGGGATAATATTCAGGAAATCATTGGGAAGAACATTATTATTGTTATTAGCAAAATCCGCATGGTTTTATGAAAAATTTCATACTAACATAATTGCATTCTATGAAGATATACAGGGAGTGCAGAATTAGGCAAATGAGTATTTTGACCACATCATCCTCTTTATGCATGTTGTCTTACTCCAAGCTGTATAGGCTCGAAAGCCTACTACCAATTAAGCATATTAGGTGATGTGCATCTCTGTAATGAGAAGGGGTGTGGTCTAATGACATCAACACCCTATATCAGGTGTGCATAATTATTAGGCAACTTCCTTTCCTTTGACAAAATGGGTCAAAAGAAGGACTTGACAGGCTCAGAAAAGTAAAAAATAGTGAGATATCTTGCAGAGGGATGCAGCACTCTTAAAATTGCAAAGCTTCTGAAGCGTGATCATCGAACAATCAAGCGTTTCATTCAAAATAGTCAACAGGGTCGCAAGAAGCGTGTGGAAAAACCAAGGCGCAAAATAACTGCCCATGAACTGAGAAAAGTCAAGCGTGCAGCTGCCAAGATGCCACTTGCCACCAGTTTGGCCATATTTCAGAGCTGCAACATCACTGGAGTGCCCAAAAGCACAAGGTGTGCAATACTCAGAGACATGGCCAAGGTAAGAAAGGCTGAAAGACGACCACCACTGTACAAGACACACAAGCAGAAACGTCAAGACTGGGCCAAGAAATATCTCAAGACTGATTTTTCTAAGGTTTTATGGACTGATGAAATGAGAGTGAGTCTTGATGGGCCAGATGGATGGGCCCATGGCTGGATTGGTAAAGGGCAGAGAGCTCCAGTCCGACTCAGACGCCAGCAAGGTGGAGGTGGAGTACTGGTTTGGGCTGGTATCATCAAAGATGAGCTTGTGGGGCCTTTTCGGGTTGAGGATGGAGTCAAGCTCAACTCCCAGTCCTACTGCCAGTTTCTGGAAGACACCTTCTTCAAGCAGTGGTACAGGAAGAAGTCTGCATCCTTCAAGAAAAACATGATTTTCATGCAGGACAATGCTCCATCACACGCGTCCAGGTACTCCACAGCGTGGCTGGCAAGAAAGGGTATAAAATAAGAAAATCTAATGACATGGCCTCCTTGTTCACCTGATCTGAACCCCATTGAGAACCTGTGGTCCATCATCAAATGTGAGATTTACAAGGAGGGAAAACAGTACACCTCTCTGAACAGAGTCTGGGAGGCTGTGGTTGCTGCTGCACGCAATGTTGATGGTGAACAGATCAAAACACTGACAGAATCCGTGGATGGCAGGCTTTTGAGTGTCCTTGCAAAGAAAGGTGGCTATATTGGTCACTGATTTGTTTTTGTTTTGTTTTTGAATGTCAGAAATTTATATTTGTGAATGTTGAGATGTTATATTGGTTTCACTGGTAAAAATAAATAATTGAAATGGGTATATATTTGTTTTTTGTTAAGTTGCCTAATAATTATGCACAGTAATAGTCACCTGCACACACAGATATCCCCCTAAAATAGCTAAAACTTAAAACAAACTAAAAACTACTTCCAAAAATATTCAGCTTTGATATTAATGAGTTTTTTGGGTTCATTGAGAACATGGTTGTTGTTCAATAATAAAATTAATCCTCAAAAATACAACTTGCCTAATAATTCTGCACTCCCTGTAAGTAGAAGTAAAGATCAGGGTGATGCAGTGGATGTGATCTACTTGGATTTTGCCAAGGTGTTCAATACGGTTTACCGCAATAGGTTAGTGTTTAAACTAATGAAATTGGTCTAGATGAAAACTCTTCTTCTTAGATAGAATACAGCTTAAAGACAGAGTACAGAGAGTTGCCATTACTGGTAAATGTTCAATCTGGGCAAAAGTGGTAAGTGGTGTTCCTCAGGGTTCTGTTCTGGGACTGCTTCTATTTAACATATTTATAAACGATCTTAAAATAGGCTTTGAAAGTTATGTTTCGGTGTTTGCAGATGACACACATGAAAAGTAATAAAATGTGAGCAGGATATTAGTTTGCTGCAGAGATATTTAGATAGATTGGGGGACTGGGCACTCAAATTATAGATGAAATTTAATGTAATGTAGGTAAAGAATGCACAAGAAATGTATACTGTAAATGGTAGCAAATTTAACAACACATGAGAAGGATTTGGGAATTGTTCTAGACAACAAACTAGGCAACAATGTGCAATGTCAATCAGCAGTTGCAAGGTATTGTCATATATAAAAAGGAGCATTCATTCTCAGCATTAAAATATAATTTTGCCTCTTTATAAATTAGTAGTAAGACCACTGTTCTAGAAGGATATTATGGCACTAGAAAAAGTTCAAAGGCGGTTATAAAGTTAATAAAATAAATTTAACATTTTAGTTATGAGGAAAGATTAAGAACTTTAAATCTGTTTTATTTAGAAATATGGTAGCATTATTTAAATATATTCCGGGCCAATAAAAACCATTTTCTGGAAATCTATTCATAAACATGACTATACATATGACATGCATTTAAGCCACCTTTCTAGTGGGAAATATGCACCAAATCAACCCAAACGCTGCAGATCGACAATTGGAAACCTCACCAAGTTCGCAGGTGCCCTTTTTATTCCCGGCGACCACAAAACCGGCGCCGAGGATCTTGGGCCTACCACGCAGGAAGTCCGCGGCTGACACGAGACGTAAGCTTAGAATCAGCCGTCGACTTTTTTACCATGAGCCTAATCAGTGAACCTCCCAAAGATACGATGGGTCGCAAAAATCTACGACTAACCAGCCGACATCCAGAGACAACCAGGACATCAGGCAAATGCTTACCTCGGTGCCGCGCACAAAAGAAATAGCGCCCTCACGGCCTGAGGCCCAACTCACTCCACCTGTGGAAAGAATCCAAGATCTGGGGTCCCTGCTATCAGCGGACAGCAATGCTCTGTCCACAAAGGGGGACATATACAACTTGTTCCTTCACATGCAGAAGCTATTTACTACTGATATAACAGCAGTGAAAACCGAGATACAAACGGTAACCACCAGGCTTCACATCTCAAGGCCGACATAAACACCTTGAAACAGGGCATGGACAGCCTTGGGGACACTGTCCAACATCTCAGCTCCTCTTACTCCCACTTATCAAGCTGAATGGAGCAACTAGATGACAGAAGCAGGAACAGAAACATTAAGATACGGGGAGTCGCTGACACGCTCCCCCCTGAGGAACTTCCACATTTCATCAGGCGCCTGACTGCCTTTCTGTTACCTAACAGATCAGCCAAACAATTCTCCTTTGATGGAGTGTACCGCATTGCCAAGTCTCCCCAAGCTCCAGTTGCCTCGACCCAAACTTCATACTATGTTCTCAGTCATATGCCGATAAACAAATAATTCTTACAGCCCTGAAGGAGAAAATGCCACTGCAATTCGAATCACACTCGCTCACCCTCTTCCAAGATCTCTGCAGAGCCACGCTACTCTGGAGAAAAACAATGCAATGCCAGAGCCATCACAGTCACTAAGGTTGGGAAACACTTCAAGGCCACTGGTCCGTCGGACTGCACAGCCTTCCTACAGGCACTGGGCCTATCAGCACCACCTGCAACGCAACCATCACCGCCTACCTGGGATGAACAACATTACCCCGTTCGTACCCGAGACAAGGCAGGATACTGACACTTGACTGTCATCATATACCTTTAATCGCTAAGTTTTCTTTTTTTCATTTTTGCCCATTTTAGCCCACACAGAAAAAGGGTTTTTACTGTATGTTACTACACAGAATTCGGGTTTTATGCATTTTATTTACTTTTGCTATACCAGTTGTTATCCGTAGATACCTATCTGCTCCCCTTTGTGCCACATTGGTCCGCTCTCTGCTGAGCGCACTTAATTACACTTGACGAGAGGTTGTAGCCTCCTTATCTGTCTATACTTTCCTTAAATCTGTTTATTGTGCTGCCAAACTCTGAAATATCTCCACCTTCCCCTCCCCCCCACTCCCCCAATCCCCCATAGGTTAGGGGACCCATAGATAGGTCAGGAAAATTATAACGGCACCTATCGCTCCGACTAATATGCCATCCTGACTCGATGATAGCCTACGACTAGTCATTACTTTTAAATAGGGTGTCCATCATTGACATGTTATAAACCTATATGTATATGATGTACCGTTGAATATCATTATGTCACTTTGTCTTGTTGATTTATGCTTCAGACCCGCGAAAATAAAGAATAAAAAAAAAATTCTAGTTTAGAAACAAAAAAAGCATCCAGATTTTTTAAAATTGAAGCAGAATGTGACAGAACAACAATTTAGTCAGAGCATTACATAGATATTTTACTGTATCCTTTTTTACAATTCTTTTGGTACATCATTCATTAGTTGTGAGCTATAAAAGTGTACTTAAAAGATTACTCCACACACTATGACCACCTTTAGTGATTCAAATTGGTCATGGCGACTGGAGTCTGGATGTGCAGAAATTTGCTATGAAAGGAAGTTAAGAAGTTAATCCCTCTGTTGCTGGAGGTGTATCTTACTTCTGGTGGTGTTATTTGGGTGTCATTAGCCAGTCTGAATCTAGAGTTCCTGGCTGGATCATGGATTACAGGCATATGTTTATGCACATACATTCATTGTCTGAAAGTGTGCAGCCAGTTAATATTTGCCAGGATCACAGCATACATCGTGTGCAACTAACTCTACAGAAGCCGGATGTCATAAATCCTGCAGGACCCAGGTAAGAGGGCAAATTGTTGCAAAATGTTTTTCCCTATTACAGGGAAGTTGGGCCAGGGTACTCTTCACATAATGAACACTACAGCGGGCTGTTGACAGCTAATTCACTAATTAAAGGTCAAAATCATGTATATTGTTTGGCGTAAATTTTACTAATTGATTTTGATTTCACTACATTTCACTGTTTAGTGAGTAGAACACTAAATATATTATGTCATACTGTTACATTGTTCTGGGCAAACGTCCCAGAAACTAATTGCACTCAATGATATCAGAATTTTATAATTAATTAATACAGTTAAATTAACATTGGCAGAATGCTACTATGCAACTCTGTAAGAAAACAACAGGCAAAGTATTATTCTGGGCATTTAAGTTTTATCAAGAAGATATTGATTCTTAAAGCAAACATATTTTTTTTTTTAGGTTTCAATTTCTTTTCAATAGATTCAGTGGTGTGAAATGATGTTTCTTAAATGTCCCTGGTCTCTCTCATCTTCTTTTATTCCTTTGCCCTAGTTAGAACAATACATGGATTCTCTCTGGAACCAGGCCACTAAATGCATTGGGAACATTTCATATTCAGTTCTTACAGCTTACTGATTGACTTAATTCTCTCTGAAACAAAATATAGATACTAGAGAAGAATTCTATTGTATTGAGTCTAATAGTAATTAATGAATCCAGCGGCAAGTTGTTACTGGAAGTCAAATCTGTGCTAGTTTATTTACAAATTGGAATTATCATAGAAAATTTATTAATTTCCCACTAAACACACAAATTATTGTATTTTTATTCTGTGGTTATAAATGCACACCTTTCTCAAACACTGTATATCACTGCACAATGGTCGGTGTCACGAACGCACTCTACTCCAAGAGTGTGCGTGACGTAGTTGTGGTGGTAAAAGGGTTAAAGTTCACTATTTGTCTGCACTAGACCGGAAATAATGACAAAATCCCCCTTAACACTACCCACACTTAAACATAATAATATAACTAATACTATTTTAACGCTGCCACCACCAAGAAAATTTATAAATGGGGTGCCTTGGTCCCGCAGGTAAATCAATAATAAAAACCCACAAAATATTACTTATCACAATATATATATGTAATTGCAAAATATCAATTATTCTCTTCAGGTAATGCGATTATTAACCAGACAAAGGCAGAATTTAATAAATGAATGTTTATTATAAGCAAAAAATAGTCACAGTGCATATAAAAATATATGCTAAACACATTATTTACGCCAACAACAGATACAAAAGGATAAAATACAGAAGTCCTACTCACTTAGGTTTTCAAAGTACAACTTCTTCCCAATGGGTCTCTGGCAAGGAAGGATGATTGTGACTGACTCAAAATTAGATCTTGGCCCCATGCAAGTACACCAACACCCCTCCAAATAATTGGATATATACCCTGTGGATTATCAAGTCTTACCCAGGGGTGGAGTTAAGGCGTACTTACAGAAATAATAAGTGACCACCTCCTTTGTTCCAGACCAACGTCAGTCCAAATGGAAACATTTGGATCTATCTTCTCTTATGTACCCGCAACAGAAATAATAATTGCCTCTATGAATTTGTTATTATTTTCCCATTCTGTACATATGTTGCATGCCGACCTTGCTATCCAATATGATGAATATCACAATTCCTTCCCCTATGGTCAAGTAAGGCCACTCATGTTTGGGCGTGTTTAGAAGATGGCGTTTGTCACATTCCAAATATAACAAAAAAAAAGGCCTACCGGTAATTATTATTCTGTGGTGTAAATACCGTATATACTCGTGTATAAGTCGATCTCATGTATAAGTCGAGTGCAGTTTTGTGACCAACAATTGTGAAATATGCTATGCCTCGTGGATAAGTCGAGGGTAAAACTTGGGGCTATGAAATTCTGTGATTTTTATAATTATATACACACACACTCATACAAACACACACACACTCTGCATTATATATACACACACTCATACAAACACACACTCTGCATTATATAAACACACTCTGTGTGTTTGTGTGAATGCAGAGTGTGTGTTTGTATGAGTGTGTGTGTATATAATGCAGTGTGTGTGTAGTGTGTGGGGGGAGGGCATTTTTATTATTTTAATTTTTTTTTTATTTAAATATTCTAATTTTTTTATTTTAATATTATAATTATTTTTTATTTTAATATGTTTTATTACATTTTTCCATTTTATTTTATTATTATTTTTTTTTTTTTTTCATATTAATGTTTTTTATTTTCCAATGAAAAGATAACGTAGGGATACAGAAAAAAGAAAGGGGAAGAGGGGGATGATGCATGACAGAGGAATATCGTACATTGGACAAGTTATCACATTCGAGAAGTTATCATATGAATTCGGAAACAAATGGATGCCATAGTACATCCCATTACAATGATACATCATGTTATACCAGTGCATATGCCTATTTGAGTTACAAGTCCAGGGTGAGTTTCAAGTAGGTTATGTAATTTATTCATCTACACGGTCGTCCAACCTCGCCAGTCGAAGTTAAATAGATAACAAGTTAACAAGGTTGACAGGTGTTTGTGTAGTCAAGTGTAGTATGAGTACTAGATCTTTGTGAGTCAGGTGAGTCAGGTGGTCTATCACCATGTATGTGAAGTCTAAGCTACTGTCTTGAGGGCAGACCTTTTATATCGGTGTTCCGTATGTATGTCGAGATTCTTAAAATCTCAAGTGATGTGTTGAGTGTAGCAGCCAGGCCAAGCCGACCATGTCTCTTCCAGTTGTTTCCTCTTCTGGTATGTTTCAGAGGATAGTAGTTCAAATCTGTAGTATTGGGGTGTCTTCTCCATTAGTTCTCTTTTTGTAGGGCAGTATGAACTTTTCCAATGCGTTGCTAATAGATTTCTGGTTGCCAAAATGAGTATAGTAGCTATTCTTCTGGTGTCTATGTCCCAGGAATCCGGGAATAGTAGCAATAATCCTATCAATGGTGTGATGAGGTGCCTGGTAGGTGTCAACTTGTTCAATAGAGTTTGCGTATGATCCCATAAAGGTTTGATATCTGCACATTCCCACCATATGTGGGACATAGTGCCAGTTGAGTTGTTGCATCTCCAGCATAGGGGGCTAACATTGGGGAATATAGTATGCAGCCTGTGAGGGGTGAGGTACCACCTATATACAATTTTTTTTATGTGCTTCCACATGTGATCCGCATGATGTAATACCTTTTAGGGCTAATAGAGATTTCAACCATTGTTCGTTGGAAAGTTTTGGCATCTTCTCCTTTACCCATTGTGTAACGTACTTAAAGGCTTGGGGTGGAGAGTACTCTAATAGGCTTTTATAGCATAGGGACAAAGTTTTAGGTTTTGTCGGTGTATAGTGGCATCTCTTAATCAGCATTTGTGTCAGATTATTAGTCGCAGTTTTGGTTCTTGGAGTCGTAGCTACTTTAGTAAGGATGATGCTTTTCAACTGTAAATATGCGAAAAGGAACGAGTTTGGCAATTGGAACTTTTGTTGTAGATCTGGGAAGGGCATTATTGCTGAGTTAACGCATTTTATTTTATTATTATTTTTTTTATTATTTATTTATTTATTTATTTGGTGTGTACTGTGCAGGATGGGGGCTGGCAGGAAGCGTTTACTTATCTTTCCTGCAGCTCCTGTCAGCTCCCTTCTCCTGCGTTCCGGTCAGCTCCCCTGTAAGTCTCGCGGTCTGCGTGCCGCGCGGAGCGTTGCCACGGTAACCTGTGGGAACGCTCTGACTCCGTGGCTCTTGCGAGATTTACAGGGGAGCTGACCAGAATGCAGGAGAATGGAGCTGCAGGAAAGGTAAGTAAATGCTTCCTGCCAGCCCCCAACAGGACCGCCGGGCTTGTAATGAGCCCGGCGGTCCTAGTCTGTATTATGGCAATGTAAGTTGCCATAATACAGACATTGACTCAAGTATAAGTCGAGTGGGGGTTTTTCAGCACAAAAAATGTGCGGAAAAACTAGACTTATACTTGAGTATATATGGTATGAATGTTTTTTTCCTTCCTTTGCATGTGATCCTGGAACAAGGCTAATGGTCATTAGCATATCACAGAGAAATTAATTCATCAATTCAGGCATACAAGTGTAGAATCTCACACCTTGCAGAGCCTTGATGAATCACATCCATATGGTAAAATCCTTTTCACATTGCTATGCCATTCATACTACCCCTTCTGTCATCTGACCTCTGTGGGGGTCCCAGCTTCAAAAGATATAACCCCTTTTGACCTCCATACAATCAGATTACCCCTTTTGACATCGACAATACCACCTCTGCCAGGTCGGCAGGTCATTAATGCACTACACAAATTACATTAAAGTACAATATTCCATAGTGTAATAATACATTATGCACCCATGCCGTGACAGTTAGTACCGCATAATTGTCGCCACCACATAATCGTTGCACCCTGGTTTTTCAGTAAAAAAAATTCATCGAGTAATTGTCACATGATATATTTCTGTTTTTCACGCTGCTTAAAATAAACAGAGCAGCAATGTATGTATTTACCAGTGGCTAGTGATGTCCCGAACAGTTCGCCAGGAACTGTTCGCTGGCGAACATAGCTTGTTTGTGGCGAACGTGGCGGGCGAACATATGCAATGGTCGGTCCGCCCCCTATTCGTCATGGAGGTGGGAGGGTCTGGGAGGGGGGGAGGGTCTGCTGCTGATTGGCTGGAATGTGTCTGCTGACTGTGAGGTACAGGGTCAAAGTTTACTCAATGATGATGAATAGGGGGCGGACCGACCATCGCATATGTTCGCCCGCCACGTTCGCCACGAACAAGCTATGTTCGCCGGCGAACGGTTCCTGGCGAACTGTTCGGGACATCACTACCCATGGCATATGGATACGCATTTACTACCATATCTTTCGCGCATTGTGAGCCTAGAATTCTCTGTGTACGCACATTGTCAGTCACAATTGGGAGACCGAGATCAGAATCAGAATTTATGTAATGCATTAGAAAATATGTATGTTCTCAGCAATTATGTGATGATATCAGTAACTATAAGGTTATCCGCAACTGTTAAAAGTCGTACCCCACTTTATCCAAATAAATTTGGCATAAAATCTGCAACTATTATGCAGTGAAATACAATTTGTCAATGGAGGAAGAAGTGTCAGTGTTATTAACTACAGTGAGCATTCTTGGGAATGCAAATTGAATTTATAATATTAATAGCACTAATTGAAAAATTATATATATAAATAAAAGGGGGGGGGGAGAATTCAGAAAAGTTAAAAAAAAATCATCTATGTCCTGCGTACAAAGAGGCAAAAATGCCTCTATGTAGAGGCATTTTAAAAATGTCTCTATGTCCGAGTCAGTTGGTTGAGTGCCATCCTGCTCTTCTTTTAAGTTATAGAATTTTTTGTAGTAATCAGCAAATTCATTTGCTATGTCTTTTGGGTTTGAAAGTTTGCCTTTTTAAGCTGAAGTGACATATGCTATTTTAGAGTTGAAAGTTCTGTCCCTACTCTATTGCACTGATTAAATTGTCTTTGTTTAAGTTTGTGAAGTAGAAAGCTTGTTTTCTAAATTTCTAGTTCCCATAAGCTCTCCCTAAGTTTTGTGATTTCTTTTTCTCTTGTTAGCTACAACGATTTTGGTAGGAGGCACGTTTTATCAGCACTCCCCAAATATACGTTTTGTGGGCTAACCAGTAAGTGTAAATAGAGATGTCAGATATTTGTTCAGTTCAAAGTAGTCGATTAGTTCTTCTTCTACATCACACTATCTCAGAATCTGTTAAAAGGTTTTCATAAATTCTCCTTTCATGGGGAATGATTTGTGAATGGTGAGGATTATAGGAGCATGGTCTGACCATGAAATTAGCTCTACCAGTAGACTTCTCCAGTAGCTGCAGGGAATTGGAATGAACCAAGAATTAGTCGGTTCTAGAATACGAGTGATAAGTATTACGAGTGGTATGTATAATCTATTTTGGACAAATTCTGCATGCATCTACCAAATCATTAGCGTGCAAAACCTGCTGTGCTGTGCTGTGGCTACCGCCTGTCACTGTGTTTAGTGGCGGAAGTAACACAGAGAGGGTACTGGTGCGATCATTTTTGACCCTTCTATCCCAAGGGTGGCCGAAAGGTAGATAGCCAGGTGGCATACAACTCCCACTATGCTTTCCAGCTGGGGCTCTGCAATTTTTCCATCCTTGCAGGGTTGTATTTATTACTGAGTAATGTTTGTTTTAACGTAAGTGTGACGGACCGCCTACCACTCCAACTGGGTGCCTCTGCCAATCGATGCTTCCTAGGATCCCCGAATACTTTCAAGCACTCCACCAGACACCATAGTCACCGCAGACCCTTAGCCGACGTAGCTTGGCTGGGGTCTCGCCGTCCTCCACCCACCCTGGACCCAAGTCAGGGATCCAGCTTCCAGTGGGTAGACCTCTCCTCCTCCAGAGAGTATAGCAGGATAGCTCTTACAAGAGCTAGTGATATAGCTGGTATAGCTGTTCCCTACAAGCTCTGTGTTGAGGGTGAAGTAGTACTGTTTATTGGCTGCCACAACTGGCCTTATATGCAAGCCCCCATGCAAGGGGTTTTCCATAACATATTCCATGGGCATTCCCCACTGGACCGGAGAGGTGATTCTGACAAAGTACACACTGCAATTACATTGGCTCTCAGGTCCAGGACACTCCGACACAAACAAGATAATCCCTCCCCTGTGCCTGAGAGATAATTGAGTCAGGAACTGTACTAAACTCAATTATCTCCAGGCACAGAAAACATACATTTTACAATAACCTGTAAGTACCCCCAAAATACATGTAAACCCCACAAATATCCCCTGATAGCCCCGAGCTGGGGGACCAACATATCCAAAAATCACCCAGATCGGTTCAGGGGTTTGGGATTTCCATGGAAGTCATAATTTTGATTGACCGTGCACATGGTCCTATGCCCAAAGGGAATTAGGGCCAATGGTCGGTCTCTCTGGCATGCAGGCCCCTCCAAGAACACGTGGCAGAGGCATTTCTGCCACACTAAGAATGTTTGTGTATGGAGTATATGTATTAATGTAGGGGTGTACGAATGTTGGCATTTGAATGCAAGCATGCCTTTATGTGTCGTGGTGGTGTTTTAATACAGAGGTGTATTTGTATGTAGTGTTGACGTTTGAATGTAGTGTTGACGTTTGGATGCAGAGGTAAATTTGTGCATAATGTTGACATTTAAATGCAGAGATGTTTGCACATATACACATACTCTGATACACATATACACACACACAGATACACACATATGCAGATATACAGACACACACATATACATACACACACTGACACACATGCAGACACACAGATACACACAGAGAGATACAGATATACATACTAACACATAGATACAAAGACACACACATACAGATACACACTCATTTACACATTCAGATACACACACTGATACACCAACATATACAGATACACTGACAGATACTTATACATGCAGATACATACACAGACAGATACATACAAAGATAGGCACAGATACACACACACACACACACAAATCACAGTCTGTCTCCACCTCTCCTCAAGGCTCCAGCTCCTCCCCTGCATGGGCTGTAAGCAGTGATGAGGAATTCGCAAGGCAGCAAAGCTGTGGGAACTTGGAAGCCTACTCCAAAGGGAGTAGACAATCAGACCCCATTGTGGCCCAGTCTGTTGGCTCTGCCCCTGCTTCTTTCTCTGTGAGAAGAATGAGGTGGGGGCCTGATTGACCTCCTGCTTGTCTGCACTGACACAGCACTTGCCTGACCCATCATGATGAAACTCCTGGCCCTGTGCTGGGCCCCCCTAGTGCTCTGGTCCCTGATGCAGTAGCAATGGCTGCACTGGCGGTAGTTTCACCAATGACTGTGTTAGTGTGGTAGGCACTATAGTATCAGCTGCTGAGAAGTCTAGCCCTGCATCCAGCAGAAAGTTGATGTCATCTCCTATGACCAGTACTCCGACTACTGAAAGACCAATTAAAGCTTAGATTCATGTTGAGCGCTTGGTTGTCACGGGGTCCAAAAAGGTGTATCACTGTGTATGGCAAGACATTTATATAAAGCTGTAACATCAGGTACCTGCCTTCTTTGTCTCTTTTTTAAAGTTACTAACGAATCAATGTTCCCTGTTTCTTTTTTGAAGTGCAAGAGTGGAAATCAAATTGAAGTGTACAGACTTTTTGGTCTATGGCCCCACTGAAAGTGGGTTTTCTGGGAAAAGACAAAAAGTGCCAAAGCTTCAGTTGCCTCCTATAAGGCTAGTCTCCCCTACTGTGGTGGATTTAGCCCTTTAGCATTAAGTGATGCATTAAAGTATTATCCGTCATTTCCATTTGCTGAGCCCTGGCTAGGTAGTCAAGTATATGAGGAGTCACAAGGCTCAAAAAAAAATTGGATGTCCCCACGCCCACTGGGTTTGTCTCTGACACAGAACAGTAAATATAGACTTTTCTGATATACAGTTTCATATATCTGTGGACATATACTTGCCATATACTATGGTGTGTTAATTAAAAGTTTATGGCCAAAATAACCACACTGGAAATAACTCTCCATGTTGGCTTTCAGTTCAGCTACATTACGTTTGAAATTTGCGTGGAATTCCTGGCAATTTTCAAACTAGTGGATAATTCCGTTTGTTTTATGCGGCATTGTGTCAAGCTCCATTCATCGAAAAAACAAGAATATAGTAACATACCCCCAACAACAGCATCCCAGCATCACACTGGTGGGAAGGGTGGTGATCGTCTGAAGAACTGGCAGGTCGGCCTAGCATGAATGAATACCAAACTGCCTGCCAATTAAACAGTACAGTCCACTAAGGGAGGATCAGGCCGTGAGCGCTTCTTCATCACCCACTGCAGAGTCCTAGTGCCCTGAGTGTAGCGTAAGGGCATCGAATGACACGCTCACACTTTACTTTTTGGAAACAGATTTTGTTGTTGTGGTGTTTAGGCATTATTGTATATTTCCTTAACTGAGAGATTTACAGTTTGGCAAAGTATGAACATAACATTGCTCTCTCCGTAAGGAAGAACTCCTCTGCCATTAAACAGTTGTGCAATAGCGATAAATAAATCAGTACATAAATTATCAGAGACTACATAAATTATCAGAGAGAGGCGATACAAAACAAGCTTAAAAATTGCGAAGGAATGAGTATGAATGTAGGGGACTGTAAAATGCGTAACTATGCTTGCCATTATCTATTCAAGGAAATTTGGGGTTGATTGACATATTCAAAGTAGATATGTTACATTTATGCACATTTATGCAAATAAGGTTGCAATCATATGACACATAATTCATTAAATTAATTGGAAAACACAACCTGCTAGATAAAACTATTCAGGTTTAACTTATTTATAAACAGCAGTCATAGGGCAAATGTCTCAAAATAAAACCTTCTCCATGAACATTCATTTTTTTTTTTTTTTTTTGTAAATCTTTCTTTTATTATGGCATATGCGTTATGGGATACAAAATAGAAAGAGGAGGCATTTTGGGTTACATAGGTTAATAATGACAGGTTCGAGCGTGGTGCACTCCTAAGAAAGATTGCCATATTTTTGTGTTTTATAACGTCATAGGAACAACATAGTAATACAGGCTTGGTAACATTTGTGAATCATATGAACACACAGAGGGTTATTAAGGCTCAACAGAGCTGGTATAGTGGGCAGGTTTGTCCACGCAAAAACATTCTGTTTGAGAGTGACCCTGATTGCAGCTACTGGGCAGTTTTGGCTCTCAGGGTTGGGTACACAGAATAATATCGTGATCTGGCATAAACATTTAACCCATTCAGCAGTACTGTGTCAGGAAGGTTAAACATGAGTTACAGTCTTCAGCTTAGCGTTTGTTATGAGTCAGTAGCGGAGTCGCCGTATTTAGGGGGTAACAGGGGTATCTTAGCTTAATCAATACACAGGTTATTAGTGTTTAACTAGATAGAAGGCACAAAGACTACCCTAACTGCAGGCATATAACGGTTTCTATTAGTACCGTTATGACAGGCTAGACAAGCTAATCAAGCTAAAAGGCATGTTGGACTAAGTTGGATGCGACCCTGCCGGGATAACAATCCTGCTACCCCTAGCCGGATCAGTATCAGTAGTTCTATAACTTCATGTTAGAAAAGCTAATTTGTGCAGACTGCACTACAGCACCCGATGCATGATAGCCTTCGTTGCTGAATCGCCTATCTTCGATGGGGTTTGCGGATGCAATGCGTCTCTAGATTATACGTTAAACATACATAAAACAAGTTAGTCAAAATGCTGGGTCAGACAGTACAGTATCTTAATTGCATTATAGCTAGCAAAACCAAGGTAAGGGATTAAACCGAAGCAGATTAAAGGTAACGTTAGCGACTCTAGACGGCCATACAATTACAGCAGTGTTAAAGCATCCCAAGTACTGTTCGGTGTCTAGACTGGTGGCTGGGATGCGGGTTGTTGAGACATTTCACCCGATGCCACTGGGATGTTTCCGGAGGCAGACCACCCCGTGGTCCGGCGCGGTGCTCTCAGCATCGTGTCTCCCCGGATTCTCCTGATTCCCTGCTCTCCGCCCGCTCCGTCCGGGTGCTTGGTGTCTGGGGACCGTGTGTCTTCGGCCCGAGGCCTTAGTAGGGGTTCTTGCCACAAGTACATTGACCCCATCAACAGGGAAGTGGGCCTGAGGGTTTGTCTGTGCTCGGCTGTCCCCTCGGGTGTATGGGTGGCGTGGGAGGGTTACCTCTTGACGAACCCCCAGCTCGGAAGAAGAGCATGTGGCCCCTTTGGTGGCTGGGTGCGTTTGGTGGTTTGTCCGGAATGTGCTCAGGAGCTTGCTTGGGTTGGGTCCTGCCTCCGCCCCGTGTTTGCCGACATGGTTTGGTGAGGCCTCGCCTAGGCTGTGTTTCCGTTGGGAGGCCGCCTTTACTTTCCATGGGGGGATCACCCACATATGGCGCCGGGTAGCCGGGCGGATCCAGGCCGCCAGTTCTCTTATTTCTCGTTTGTAAGGCTGTCCCTTGGTATTGTGCCCCCTCCACAGGCGTGTGCATAGCTGGTGTAGGAACTCCAGGGCGTCCCTGGGTGGCTTAAGAAGTGTGCACTGCGAGGTTCCTGCCATGTGGCTGGGCCCAGAACATCCGGAGTCCAGCCTTGAGTGGGTAGCTGCAGTTGCTGAATCTACGTATGTCCCGTTGGTGGGGACCGGGATAACCCCCGCCGGTCCATAGGGGGGGGAACGGAGGCACAAACCTTGTCTCGTATCTTGCTTCAGCGGCGAGAGAGCGGCCGTCTCCCTCACCGCCGCCATGCTCGTAGGCCGCAACCTCATGCGGGTTGGGACCGGTGCAGAGATCACCTTGCTTGGTGTCTACACGTAGGTCTCGGTAGCCCCAGTCGTTTGGGAGTCGCTAGAATGTGGTTCACAGCCTCAGTTTGTCGGTAATCATCGGTGTGCACGGTGAAAAGCTGGAGCAGCAGCGACATGCGACTGCTCCGTTCCGCAGTCAGGCCCCGCCCCATGTGATGCTTGCTTTGCTTATATGTCTTTTCCTACACCTGCCCTTTATATAAAACAATTAATTTAATCCCTTCCTGACATTAGGCATCCATTTTTAGTGCCCCCAAACTGACATTTGAGCTGGATGCAGTGCTCAAACTGAGCGGTTCATACAGCTCTGAAAAAGGGAATTATATCTTCAATTGATTGCATTGCACTGTGAGCAGGTTTATTGTCTGGACACACAAATAACAATAGATACCTGGGCCTCCCCTCTGTCCGCTGGGGACATTATTAGGGGCCACAGACTAACAGATGAGCTGTACTCAATGCTCAAGCTGAGTGGTGCACGTAGTGCTTTAAAAGGAAACTATATAGTGTTAGTAAAACTTGTTAGTGTTCTTCTACCCCTGCATCCCCTTGTGGCTATCAAACGGTTAAACAAAACTTTTTTCACTAAACTTATTCCAAGGCTGAGGTCCCATTGCTGGCTCCGTCATCGCCTTCTCATACACCATCGCAAGGGGGAACCTAATGTGTGGCGAGTGAAACAATGCTTTGCTATAGGGATTTAGAAGACATTGAATGTCATCATGCAAAGCCATCCAGCAGAGGAAAGCCAGGTAGCGCCTCTAGCGACTGTCTTAAACCTGCAATATTGTGGTTTTTCTGAAAATGCTAAGTTTTCAGCTGCAGGATTAAGAGGACTGGGACACTGCACCCAGAACATATCAATGAGATGAAGTGGTGGGGGTGTCTATAGGAATACGTTATAATGTGAACAGTTGTGAAGTGTAAATTTAAAGTGCAAGCTCTACCACCTAGGTGGAATCCCCACAATCACACCAAATCCCCACAATGAACCATAAATCATACATGTATACATAAGGTTGAGCAAAAAAGAGGAGACAATTACAATAAGTCTGAAAGGAAGCACAAGGAACAAAATAATAGTGCAGTATTGTCTGTGTGATATATATATAGATAGTGGTAGGAATGACACTCACAAGTGTACAGCCAATATAAACATATGGCTCAAAATGTAACTGCAGTGGGGCATTTAGCAGAATGTCCCCAATCCTACTTCTGCCTGACTTTATATAACTACAATGCCATAGAGCAGCAGAGTATAGACCACAGAAGTTAGACAAAAGTGATACACTCACATGGTCCGAGGAGTAATAGTGCCCTTCAGAAATACACTTGGAGCACTCTGGAGTCTTGATTGGAGATAAAATATTTCTTCTATATTCAGTAAAAAACAAGAGCGAACAATAAATTACAAACAAATTCTTCCTGAATTCTTCCTGAACTACTGAAAACAGCCAGTAAATGACAGCAACATATCGCTTGCTATTGTATTAACTAGGAAATCGATTTGCTGATATCAGTACTGATATTAGCAGAGGGTTTTCTTAGGGTTAGGGGGTGGGATATTGCTTATGGGAAGGGATAGGGTTAGAGTTAGGGTAGGGTTAGGGTTAGTTTTAGGATTGTGTTAGAGTAAGTAATGCTATTTTAGGGTTAAGGATAATGTTAGGGTTGGTATATGGTTAGCATTAGTTTAAGCATTGGGCTAGGAATAGGGATACTATAGCATTAGGTGGGAGTTGGTAATGGGTAAACACTACCTGGCAAAATGTAATTTAAATTTTAGACTTTTGAGGCATTTAACGATCAGGAATGTATTTCAAGTTATTTTCAGGAATACAGGAATGTATTTCAAGTTATTTTCTTTAGTTGCACTGGTTGTGTAAACATTAATATAAGTAAATATGTGAAAAAAATATTTTTGTCAATTTCTTTCCCATTTTTACTATTTTATTCACATTTAATGTTGTGTTAGGTATACATATCGGATATTAAAATAAATAATTTTTTATTTTTTATTTTAAATCAATATATTATATGTATGAGGCCCTTAGAGAGTAACTTTTACATTGTGGTGGAATAAACACAAAGTGCAGATTTAGGTTTTGTAATGGTTGAGAACTTTGATAATTTCCACTGTTGATAAGGGCTTAAAACTTGATGTCTGTGATAATTTATTTGCAAGAAAAAAAGATACCAGTAGTCTACCAGCATTTTCTATTCACAATTGGAGTACTCTCCTTTACTGCCCAGAGTCAATGCAAAATCAGTATTAGCTTGGTATTAACTTTTGAGGGTCAGAGGAGGTAAAGAGGCAATTATGAACCTCAAATCAACTCATTTCAGTTTAAGTTGTCTTGGTGTTTAGTGGATGTTACAGACGCTAGCTTAGTGATTCACTTTATGACTGAAAAGGAAAGTGCACAGCAAAAATACATTTCAATGCCTCACCTCTAGAAGTAAGAAGGGTAGGTGCTTGGTGTATGAGTTTACCTTTGACACAGATCTCTGCAAGTATCTTCTTGCTTCCTGGGTTGTGATTTGTAGGGTAATACATTTTGATGCAGTACTCAGTCTGCAGTCTGGCTGTACACCCACTGTAAGAATGGTAAATGCCATGCCCAACCTGTTAAGAGACACATTAAATGGTTAAAACGCAGTTAAATAAAGATCCAGTTATACCAAGGTTAGCCAAACTAGGTATAAAGGTAAGACGATCAGTTATCTCAAGTCGATGGAAAAGTCATGGAAATTATATTTGCTAATGTTATGCTAGAGAGAGAAAGTAAAAGGGAGTGAGAAGTATAATTTCTGTTGACTGCTTAGTCAAGAGATAATCCGGATTGGGTAACGGGAATAAAATATTTGCTGAGAAAATAAGTTAAAAAATATTGGAAGATAGACGATTAGAAGTTAGTTTTGAAGGCTGGATCAACATTTGTTTTTCTTTTGAAGAGTGATAATTGCAACTTACATGTGATTATTCTTTGTATTCAAGCAGAACAGCTGTTCAGTTTTTTTATCCATGCAGATTACTCTATATAATAAGCATTTACAAGATGCAGAACTATTTTTGTTAGTCTTTTAATTTACTGAAAATTGTACACCAAATAATACATTTATCGCCTCTATACTTTTGATTAGAAAACACAAGGAATACTGGGAGTCAAGAAACCAAAACAGAAAAGGAAAAAAAAAGGGGTGGTGATAAATTAAGGGGAAAACCAATGGGGAGAGGTGCCCCCATCCCATCTATAAATATTCAAGCATTAGACATCTAAATATTACAAAAGTTAATATCTGATTCATGCTAGTTGGTAATAAACTCCAATTATAACATCAAAAGCTTATGAGAAGATTGAAGGGAAGCCCTCACCTTGTCATTTTTTCCATTAGACACGTGTCTCTAACCCTATGTTCCACAAAAGAGCAGTGATTAGGCTCTAGTTATTGCCTCATCTCAGCTTTTGCCCTCCTTACTGTTGGAGTGCATCTTAAAATGTAGTTTATCCAAATTGTTAAGGAACATTCATGGTGACATTTTGGCAGGTTTGTGGAGTAGTTCACCCAACAAAATCTTTACTGTAGAACACAAAGATTTCTTAATCTCCTATTGTGCCCATTAGAAAAACACTCCATCCCAGTAGCTCTGTCTTACGTTCAGAGATTTTCTAACACATAGACCCCAAAGTCAGTTCACCAATGTTTGGATTCTCTGCATTCTCTCTTTCCTCTGGCCACCTTTTACTTCAAGAAGGTTTGCCATGGTGGCCGGTAATAGACTAAGAGCATATAATAGTAGTAGTTATAGTATGTGGGAGTGTTCCTTTAAATTCATATTGTACTGGTTTCTTTCATATAACTTTCTTGTTTCTTTCATATAACTTTCATTTCCATACATTCCAGTGATACGATAACTTTATTTCAGTTACTTGTTAAAAAGAGTAGATAATAAATAATAAATTGGGGGTGAAGCCGAGCCATCAATGGTGCCCAGACCTGAGCTCTCTCTCCCCTGGGTATTGAATCAGTTAACAGCAGCTCTAACCAGAGAGCATTGATCCCCAAAAAGCTCCTACAACAATGAGACATCGTCTGCCCTTCCTCCTTGCACCATGGGAGGCACCAAAAAGCACAAATAGCTTACCCCATCGGTAGCCACGCTCTTCCAGAAATGGGAGCATGGTCGGCCATCTTCCCCCCACAGCCTACCTGACACAAGCTCAGACAGCGAGGCACCTGTTGACCCCACAGCTCCCATTACCAGGGGTGATTTGCAGAGGCTGCTAAAAGAAACATCAGCTGACATAAATGCTTAGACGGCCTCCGAGCTGGAAAATCACATTGCAGGCCAGAGAGGCAACGTCAAAGCCCTATCCACTCGCACCAGTAAGGCCAAAACACACATCACAGGCCTCACCCATACTACCAAGGCCCATCAACAAGAGATACATGCCATGCAAGACAGGATCCTGCAGTTGGAAGACGGGCTAGAGGACTTGAATAACAGATCATGCAGGCACAATTTAAGAATTAGGAACCTGCCTGAAACTGTAGCGCCAGACGCCATCTTACCAAATGTCATGGAAATCTTCAGATCTCTCCTACCTGATGCTTCAGAGCAAGAGCTTGTTGTTGAAAGGGCGCATTGGGTCCTACGTCCTCCACTACCTGGCTTTACCATCCCAAGGAACATCATGGTAAAACTGCTCCTCTTCCCTATCAAGGAGAAATTAATGGCTGCGGCACAATATCACCCACCGACATACCAGGGCCTACCCCTGCATTTTTACTTGGACCTGGCCCCATCCACTCTGCGCAAACGGAGGGAACTCAAACCTAGCACGCCATGGGGCCATTCCTTTAAACTGATGGGGAAGAAGGACACGACCGAAATGTCAGACTTCGAATGCCATCTTTGACTTTCTCTGATCCACCATCCTTCAACGGAAGCCGCGGGCCTGAGGCAGAACCACTGCCACCTCACCAGGCTCAGAGGAAGCACAGTGTCACACTATTCACATATAACTTACTATTATTGTATTAATCATATATAGTTAGTACTATGTTTATAATATAGAATATTCATGGATATAATATCAATGAAGAAAAGTCATATTATTTACTGGTTAATGTCGGTGGAATATGTGTAATCATAAAGGACCACTATAGGCACCCAGACCACTTCAGCTTAATGAAGTGGTCTGGGTGCCAGGTCCACCTAGGATTAACCCTTTCTGTTGTAAACATAGTAGTTTCAGAGAAACTGCTATGTTTACTTTAGGGTTAATCCAGCCTCTAGTGGCTGTCTCATTGACAGCCGCTAGAGGCACTTCCACACTTCTCACTGTGATTTTCACATTGAGAAGACGCCAGCGTCCTTAGGAAAGCATTGAGAATGCTTTCCTATGAGACTGGCTGAATGCGCGCGCAGCTCTTGCCGCTGACGGGGAAAGGAGGAGGAGAGTCTCCAGCACTGAGGGAGCCCAGCGCTGGAGAAAGGTAAGTGTTTAACTCCTTCCTCTCCATCCAGCCCAGTGGGAATGGGACACTGAGGGTGGGGGCACCCTCAGGGCACTATAGTGCCAGGAAAACGAGTATGTGTTCCTGGCACTATAGTGGTCCTTTAACTACAGTTTCACACAAGAAAACCAGACAGGATCACCAATGACAGATAACACTTAATAACACTTAATAACAGATAACACAACAAGTAATTCATTTTACTTTCTAAAAACTAATGGAATCTTACAAAGTTCCATTGTAAAGAAGGGTGAAATTAAGGTCAGGACGTGTCAGGAAACTAACATATGGCCAATAGTGATGTCCCGAACGGTTCGCTGGCGAATAGTTCCTGGCGGACATAGCATGTTCGCGTCCGCCACCGCGGGCGAACACATGCGGTGTTCGGTCCGCCCCCTATTCGTCATCATTGAGTAAACTTTGACACTGTACCTCACAGTCAGCAGACACATTACAGCCAATCAGCAGCACACCCTCCCTAGCAGACCCTCCCACCTACTGGACAGCATCCATTTTAGATTTCGGAAGCTGCAACCATTTTATTTATTTTTGTCAATTTATTATTATTATTTTTTAGTGCATATAAATGTTACAAGCAGATACTCCCCCCAGACACTCTGTATTACTGCAGATACTCCCTCCAGACACCCTGTGTTACTGCAGATACTCCCTCCAGACACCCTGTGTTACTGCAGATACTCCCTCCAGACACCCTGTGTTACTGCAGATAGTCCCCCAGACACTGACACAGAGCAGAAAAGGGACTGTTCCCCCTACATAGGGTCACTTGGCAGATATCGATTGACACCTATCCTAAGGATCCCTGATACACACTGACAAGGAGCCCTCCATGGGTGAAAATGGATTATTTTTTTTGCGCTCAGGTTTTTTATTTTTTTTTTAAGTTCGACGGGTATGATGGCTTTTTATTTGGCCTTTTTTGGGGCTGAAAAATTAAGATTTTAGAAAAAAGAAGACGTTGAATAGTAAGTTGAATTTTACTTTTCAGGGTAGTAATTTTATTCCCCCTCACTATTTTTTAGGGTGAGGGGGGTAGGTAGGTGCTTTTTTATTTGGTTGTGTGACTAGGGGCTTGGGGACCCCTACTCACCTTTGATGGGGAGGGGGGGAATTTTCATTTAGGGCCCCCACCCGCCGCTCTACACACACTATGCACACTCTACACACACTATACACACTCTACAGACACTGCATACACTGGACACACACTATGCACACACTGCACACACTCTACACACATTGTACACACTATAAACACACTCTACACACTATGAACACACTATACACACACTGCACACACTCTACACACACTGCATACACTATACACACTCTGCACACACTGCATACACTATACACACACTGCACTAACTATACACACACTGCACACACTATACACACACTGCATACACCCTATACACACACTGCATACACACTACACACACACTGCATACACACTATACACACACTGCATACACACTATACACACACTACACACACTATGCACACAATATACACACACACTGTGCACACACTGCACACACTATGCACACATTATACACACACACTACACACACTGCATACACACTGCACACAATATACACACACTGCACACACTATGCACACACTGCACACACTATACACACACTGCACACACTACATGCACTACACACACTGCATACACACTATACACACACACTATACACACACTGCATACACTATGCACACACTGCACACTCTATACACACACTACACGCACAATATACACACACTGTACACACTATACACACACTGTACACACTATGCACACACTGCATACACTATGCACACACTATACACACACACTACACACACTGCATACACACTGCACACAATATACACACACTGCATACACACTGCACTCACTATACACACTGCACACACTATACACACACTGCACACACTATACACACACTGCACACACTAAATGCACTACACACACTGCATACACACTATACACACACACTATACACACACTGCATAAACTATGCACACACTGCACACTCTATGCTCACACTATACACACACTGCACACACTACATGCACTACACACACTGCATACACACTATACACACACTGCATAAAGTATGCACACACTGCACACTCTATACTCACACTGCACACACTATACACACACTGCACACACTACATGCACTACACACACTGCATACACACTATACACACACTGCATACACACCATATACACACTATACACACTCTGCATACACACTATATACACACTATGTACACTGCACACTCACTATACACACACTGCATACTCACTATACACACACTGCACACACTATACACACACTGTACACACTATGCACACACTGCATACACTATGCACACACTATACACACACTACACACACTGCATACACACTGCACACAATATACACCCACTACACACACTGCATACACACTGCACACACTATACACACTGCACACACTATACACATTGCACACACTATACACACACTGCACACACTACATGCACTACACACTGCATACACACTATACACACACACTATACACACACTGCATACACTATGCACACTCTATACACACACTGCACACACTATACACACACTGCACACACTACATGCACTACACACACTGCATACACACTATACACACACTATACACACACTGCATACACTATGCACACTCTATACACACACTGCACACACTATACACACACTGCACACACTGCACACACTGCACACACTCTACACACACTGCACACACTATACACACACTATACACACAATATACACACACTGTACACACTATACACACACTGCATACACATACATTTAAAAAAAATTGCAGTTGTTTTTTACATTTCAAAGTTGGGGAGGGGGGTGCCAAACAAAGCATCCGCCCCGGGTGCCAAATGCTCCAGGTACGCCCTGTATAGAGGGGAGCCATGTTACTCTGTATATAGAGAGGAGCCATGTTTACACTATATATAGAGGGAGCCATGTTATTCTGTATATAGAGGGAGCCATGTTTACACGGTATATAGAGGGAAGCCATGTTACTCTATATATAGAGAGGAGCCATGTTTACACTGTATATAGAGGGAAGCCATGTTACTCTGTATATAGAGAGGAGCCATGTTACTCTGTATATAGAGGGAGCCATGTTATTCTGTATATAGATGGAACCATGTTTACATGGTATATAGAGGGAAGCCATGTCACTCTGTATATAGAGGGAGCCATGTTATTCTGTATATATAGAGGGAGCCATGTTTACACTGTATATAGAGGGAAGCCATGTTACTCTGTATATAGAGAGGAGCCATGTTTACACTGTATATAGAGGGAGACGTGTTATTCTGTATATAGAGGGAGCCATGTTTACACGGTATATAGAGGGAAACCATGTTACTCTGTATATAGAGGGAGCCATGTTATTCTGTATATAGAGGGAGCCATGTTTACACGGTATATAGAGGGAAGCCATGTTACTCTGTATATAGAGAGGAGCCATGTTTACACTGTATATAGAGGGGAGCCATGTTACTCTGTATATAGAGAGGAGCCATGTTTACACTGTATATAGAGGGGAGCCATGTTACTCTGTATATAGAGGGGAGCCATGTTACACTGTATATAGAGGGAGCCATGTTACTCTGTATATAGAAGGAGCCATGTTATTATGTATATATAGAGGGAGCCATGTTTACACGGTATATAGAGGGAAGCCATGTCACTCTGTATATAGAGGGAGCCATGTTATTCTGTATATATAGAGGGAGCCATGTTTACACTGTATATAGAGGGAAGCCATGTTACTCTGTATATAGAGAGGAGCCATGTTTACACTGTATATAGAGGGAGCCATGTTATTCTGTATATAGAGGGAGCCATGTTTACACGGTATATAGAGGGAGCCATGTTATTCTGTATATAGAGGGAGCCATGTTTACACGGTATATAGAGGGAGCCATGTTTACACGGTATATAGAGGGAAGCCAGGTTATTCTGTATATAGAGGGAGCCATGTTATTCTGTATATAGAGGGAGCCATGTTTACACGGTATATAGAGGGAAGCCATGTTATTCTGTATATAGAGGGAGCCATGTTTACACGGTATATAGAGGGAAGCCATGTTACTCTGTATATAGAGAGGAGCCATGTTTACACTGTGTATAGAGGGAGCCATGTTACTCTGTATATAGAGAGGAGCCATGTTTACACTGTATATAGAGGGGAGCCATGTTTTTCTGTATATAGAGAGGAGCCATGTTTACACTGTATATAGAGGGAGCCATGTTACTCTGTATATAGAGAGGAGCCATGTTTACACTGTATATAGAGGGGAGCCATGTTACTCTGTATATAGAGGGGAGCCATGTTACACTGTATATAGAGGGAGCCATGTTTACTCTGTATATAGAGGGAGCCATGTTTACTCTGTATATAGAGGGAGCCATGTTACTATCTGATGTGGTTAACTATGATTGGCCCTAGCATGTTTGTTAGTCTGGCCTGCATGGTTTTCTGGCATGAATAAAAGTAGCATGTTTCAAGTATATTAGTAGTTAGACTACAGGGAGTGCAGAATTATTAGGCAAGTTGTATTTTTGAGGATTAATTTTATTATTGAACAACAACCATGTTCTCAATGAACCCAAAAAACTCATTAATATCAAAGCTGAATATTTTTGGAAGTAGTTTTTAGTTTGTTTTTAGTTATAGCTATTTTAGGGGGATATCTGTGTGTGCAGGTGACTATTACTGTGCATAATTATTAGGCAACTTAACAAAAACCAAATATATACCCATTTCAATTATTTATTTTTACCAGTGAAACCAATATAACATTCTGACATTCAAAAACAAAACAAAAACAAATCAGTGACCAATATAGCCACCTTTCTTTGCAAGGACACTCAAAAGCCTGCCATCCATGGATTCTGTCAGTGTTTTGATCTGTTCACCATCAACATTGCGTGCAGCAGCAACCACAGCCTCCCAGACACTGTTCAGAGAGGTGTACTGTTTTCCCTCCTTGTAAATCTCACATTTGATGATGGACCACAGGTTCTCAATGGGGTTCAGATCAGGTGAACAAGGAGGCCATGTCATTAGATTTTCTTATTTTATACCCTTTCTTGCCAGCCACGCTGTGGAGTACTTGGACGCGTGTGATGGAGCATTGTCCTGCATGAAAATCATGTTTTTCTTGAAGGATGCAGACTTCTTCCTGTATCACTGCTTGAAGAAGGTATCTTCCAGAAACTGGCAGTAGGACTGGGAGTTGAGCTTGACTCCATCCTCAACCCGAAAAGGCCCCACAAGCTCATCTTTGATGATACCAGCCCAAACCAGTACTCCACCTCCACCTTGCTGGCGTCTGAGTCGGACTGGAGCTCTCTGCCCTTTACCAATCCAGCCACGGGCCCATCCATCTGGCCCATCAAGACTCACTCTCATTTCATCAGCCCATAAAACCTTAGAAAACTCTAAGTCTTGAGATATTTCTTGGCCCAGTCTTGACGTTTCAGCTTGTGTGTCTTGTTCAGTGGTGGTCGTCTTTCAGCCTTTCTTACCTTGGCCATGTCTTTGAGTATTGCACACCTTGTGCTTTTGGGCACTCCAGTGATGTTGCAGCTCTGAAATATGGCCAAACTGGTGGCAAGTGGCATCTTGGCAGCTGCACGCTTGACTTTTCTCAGTTCATGGGCAGTTATTTTGCGCCTTGGTTTCTCCACACGCTTCTTGCGACCCTGTTGACTATTTTGAATGAAACGCTTGATTGTTCGAAGATCACGCTTCAGAAGCTTTGCAATTTTAAGAGTGCTGCATCCCTCTGCAAGATATCTCACTATTTTTGACTTTTCTGAGCCTGTCAAGTCCTTCTTTTGACCCATTTTGCCAAAGGAAAGGAAGTTGCCTAATAGTTATGCACACCTGATATAGGGTGTTGATGTCATTAGACCACACCCCTTCTCATTACAGAGATGCACATCACCTAATATGCTTAATTGGTAGTAGGCTTTCGAGCCTATACAGCTTGGAGTAAGACAACATGCATAAAGAGAATGATGTGGTCAAAATACTAATTTGCCTAATAATGCTGCACTCCCTGTAGTTTGCACTAAAACATGTGCAAATGGGGAGTTTGCGGTTGTGCAAATGGACTGTTTGTGGTGCGTTAAACGGGGAGTTTGGTCTGTCACTGTGAAGCGGGCGTAACCCTTACACTACCTGATCGATACAACATCATACCTGATGTTTTAAAGCACGTTATTCCAAACAATTTAGGAATGTTAGGTGATTTCTGCCCTTTATGGATTAAAACCAGACTCTGCATCAACTGTGTAATTTTCCATAGGAGTTTTGCCATGGATCCCCCTCCGGCATGCCACAGTCAAGGTGTTATTCCCCTTGAAACAACTTTTCCATCACTTTTGTGGCCAGAAAGAATCCCTGTGGGTTTTAAAATTCGCCTGCCCATTGAGGTCAGTGGCGGTTCGCCCGGTTCGCCGGTTCGCGAACGTTTGTGGAAGTTCCCGTTCGCCGTTCCCAAACCGAAAATTTTGTGTTCGCGACATCACTAATGGCCAAAATTGCAGACGCTCCATCTGGCTGAAACCAAAGAAAACCTTTGAAAAGTGACATGTCTGTGATGGACGGTTAGCCATAAAGATATCCCAGATGACGTCAAACGCATCACGAAATACAGTTAACCCATTATACAAAAAGGTAAATGGACCTCCTGACAAGAATTGTCAGTGATGTATTTGCACCATCTACTGACCAAAATCTAGATGATAGAGGGAAGACACGCCCACATTTCTCGATTGGTCACTATCAACTAGTGACGTATTGGAATTTCTCCTTTAAAAATTAAGGACAAAGAAGAGCAGGGACTCATATTCAAACTCTCAAAGACTCAAGACTCACCCTCACTGAAACTCACATCTGGAGCCAAAGCTGGACATACCTAATTCTTAGTATTTTCTTTTACAACGAACACAACTTCAGAACTCTGAAAACTTTTCTATTTTCATACAATTCTCTCATCATACTTGCATTCAAAATTCCCAGGACATATCTACACATCTGATAGAAAATCTACAACCTAACTGGTAATTATGCTAGTTTTTATTTAATTCAATTAAAATGAAATCAATTGATTTTACTATAAGGCAGAACATACTTGGATAAAAGCTGGTGATTCCAAACATTAAGGAGTCATGATTCGTTAATAATATATAGAATTCGGAATTCCATTCCTGCAGTTGGAGCAATGAACTCTATATTACTTTTAACTTTAAAAATAGAATACCAGGCAATTATCCAGATATATTAGCCTATGTAATTTAGAAATAGTAAGTCTTAATTAGGAAAGTTAAAATTCAGCAAATGTAAAATCTGGTTAGAATTAGTTGTAAAATTGCAATTTAATAGGATATCTTGTCTATGAGAATTGTAGCCAGCAGTGGAAGAGTTAATTTAGTGTGATTTGACAGTCACCCAAAGTTTTTATTGCTTTACACTGTGCTGTTGTGAGATGCTGTTTTCTGTGTTAAGTTGATTTCAAAGTAAAATGTCCTGTCGTAAATCTTGTTGAAAACTGCATACAACTGTTGCATAAAACTGTTGCTATTTAGCTGTCTAATTGTGTTAAACCACTACCATATTGTATACTTATGTTATACCTAAATATTCAGTGATATTATCACGCATGTTACATATTATTATTATTATTGTCACAATAAATAATATTTTTATAATTAATTTGTGATTAATGTGTGAAATAAAATCTTCTAATGAAACGTACTCCAGGATCTAGGAGAATTAAAATAGTGGGTAATTCTCAGCTTTAAATCATTAATCAGGGAAACAGTGCCAATATATCATTTTTTTAATATAATAAAAATAATTACATTAATATTTGATAATTTTTAGGAAAATATTATTTTTAATATTTATCACCCCCTAAATATCCTCACAACAGGGGGCCACCTGAACTTACCTGACACAGATATGGCAACCCTTCACTGGACTGGCAGCTCAAACTGTGACCCTAGTTCAGGTTATATGATCCCCCTATGACAATGTATCTGCCCTTTCACTATTAAGCTATGGTTATGGTTTTTGTTCATGGTTACTATATATGCCCATAAGGGTAACACCGGGAGTACATACCCCTCATGGCCCTGGAGCTTCTTACCTATGCCCCATATGTTTTACTTGCTGGATGGTGGGACCCTATAGAGGGTCCACCATCCACTGCCAACATTAGTTCGCGAGGCTATCACCCGCTGCTGGCCCCACAACCCGAATCCCCTTACCATGTACTCCCCCAGGTATCACATTTCATACAGGCCTAATAGGGCACCACCATGGGGACACTCACCACTAACCAATACCGGCCAAGGCAACCCCCCTATGGGTTAAGGAGCCCCTAGCCTGAGCTGTACCCTAATGACCACCCAGGTACTTCCGTACACCCGCAAACTCAGTAAGGGCAAGAACCACTGCAGGATGCACTTGGCGAGGGCAACAGAATTTTACCACAGGAAGGAAAATGTAGCATATGCCTCTGTGAATGATTTTTGATGTTTATTGTCCTCATCTCATACGATTGACATGGTTATGTGTGCACCACTTACCCCGTAGGGTAAAGGCTTGGTGCAAATGGTAATCCCGCACCCACGGTTTAGCAACCCTCACCGGTGACCCTTTCCAATGATCGCGAGATTAAAACCCCCTTTGGAAAGTGGAGATAGGTCCAGAGGGACAACGCGGAGGTCCCTACTTAACCCTGCCCGCCATAACTGCAGGTTAACGAGGCCCTAAAACAGGCCTACACACGCTACTAATGTTAAATTGCTAGACCATAAAATGAATCGCCATGACAACTTGACATATCTTGCTTCCAATGGCTATTATGTGACAACCCCACACAGGATGACTCTTCTCCATCAACTCTACTAGGAAAGACGCAATCCCAGGGGGGAGGGAAGGGATCACTACGTGCCTTACTTTGAGTATTTGATGAGTGTGGTGCAGACGGGGAGAAGGAGTATTGGTATGTACAAACAAACTACTTTCCGGCCGGCATTACTCCGTCCTTACTAGACCTGGCTACTCTGTTACAAGACCAGGTACACCCCTCTGACTTCCTGCTACCACCACCTCTATAACCCATCTCTGTTCTACTCTCTTTCACCTCCTTCCTCCCCTGCCTGTCCTCTCTTCTCCCTCTTCCCTCCACCGCCCCAACCACTTCACTTTCTACCCCTTCTGGACTGCCTCGGCACCAGAACATCTCAGACCTCTCACTGCAACACATAAATGGCCACAGCCCAACCCAGTAGGAACACACCACCTAGCGTGTCTTCCCTGCGCTGTGTATCTATTAACTGTAAGGGCTTAAACTATCCATCCAAAAGGCACCAATTGCTACGTTGGGCAAACAGAACTAGGGCACACATTATCCTGCTCCAAAAAACTCACTTTACCCAGGCCAGACTGTTCCTTCTCCTGAGCCGATATTACAATAAATACTTCTTGGCCAACTCACAGAGTGGCAAACAAAATGGTGTGGCAATCATGCTCCATAAATCTTGCCCCCTGGCGGTAGAAAGAACTATATCGGACCCACAGGGATGCTATGTCACCATAGCGGGCAGGATAGGATCCCACAAATTTACCTCCATTTATGCACCATCGAGCTCTTTCTGGTAGAACATACAAGCCCATGTCCTGCTCTTTGCCTCACACCACCTCATCGCAGGACACCCTCTCCCCTTCCACAGATGGGCTCGAGGCCCAAATACATCCTCTCTACCAACCCCCCACAGCTAAGGCGGTAAACTCCTCCATAACTTTGTGTCTCGCACGCACCTGATAGACGCAGATCTCAACACCCTACTTCACTAGATTACACCTTCAATTCACACCCTCACCAATCCCACTCACTAGAGGCTTCTTTTTAATCTCCCCCTTGTTGGCATTGTTGCTCAAATCCACCTCCATAGGCTCCATAACTTGGTCGGAGCACGCCGACATAACCATGCAAATCACGTTACCCAACATGGCAAAAACATCCTGGCACCTCAAACTTACACTACTACATAACCCGGCAATCCGGGAATCCATATCCCAAGCCATCTCAGACTATTAAAATCTGAACAAAAACTCAGTATCCTCTAAGAGCATTCTGTGGGCTGCCCACAAATCAGTCCTCATGGGCACCCTGAGTAGCTTAGCCTCACACAACAAAAAGCAACGTCTAGAACACCTTAAAAAATATTTTGTTTGAGCTTTGCACCCTATGAACCAAATTCAAGCGCAACTCTACATAAATAACCAAATGCCAAAACACTATCAAAGAGTTCATGGCAGCTGACTCTGCAAAAGCTCTCCAGTGGACAAAGCAGCTCTACTATAAAAAAAATCCAACCTCAAACATAGAGCAGCTCATAAACACAGACAAAATCAAATCCCCTGAGGGCAAAATTCAAGAACTACATTTTTGAATATTCAGTTTTTCATGGCTATGAAACTGGTTATTTCAAGAATGTGGAAGAAAAAAACAGAAATCCCTCTGATAGCGGTAGTGAATCAAATACATTTTTAGTGTCTGATGGAAAAGGGTTATTTCTTGGCTTTTCAAAAATTCCTTGGCTTAGTTTTATCCTGATAGGACTGATGTTTAATTATTTATCTTTAAAGATATTTTAACATAATGTGAAGGGACCCACACCTGGTTGCGCAGGTTTTGTCTTTGTTTTTGCCTTTTGAGAGAATATTGCTTCATATGTAAGTTATAATATAAGATTATATCTTGATCATTTACAGATGAAAAAACAGTTTATGGATCTTACTTATGAATTATGTATTTGTGTTGTGTGGTTGGATGACTTTGTTATCCAACTTTGTATGTGAAAACGTAATTAGAACAATTACTTGATAAAACCCTTTCCTTCCCAAGCTGATACACCCCGACCAAGTGGGGTTCATACCCACAAGACAGGCTAACAACAATACCAGACGGATGTTTGACCTCATATGGTACGCAGACTTCTGACTCATCCCCAGTAATCCATTCCATCGACGCTGAAAAAGCTTTTAAAAGATTACTTTGGCCCTTCCTCTTCGCAACCATCAAGAATCAATCTCTCATCAGCCCTTGCTAAGCTTTAACCCCATGGTGATTTTATTCTGTTCGTGGGATCTGGGGATAGTTTGAATTTGCGGGTTCTGTTCAGTATAATAGGAATTATGTATTTTTATGTATTTTTACTGTTGTTGTAAATGGAGATATTCCCTGTACCTGGAGATAATTACGTTAACACACCCACTTAAGCCAATTATCTCCAGGATAGAGGAGAAGATAGACCGGCTGCACAGCCTAAATCTGTGGAACTGTTTTGGGCAGGAAAGCTATGCTTGCAATCATTCAAATAGGACTTCCATCTATCTTTTGCACCATTGGCCCAATTTGTATGATTTTTACATATGTTTGTATACTGTTTATGCTGGTTCAGAATATATAATGTTTTATGTGAATTGCATGTATGGTTTGGAAGTTATGAATATTGTGTAAAACTGTATATTTTCTGCCTATGATAATTACGTTAACCCATTGTGTTCAGTAATTATATCACAGGCAGAAGGGAGTGTTTGTGTGCCTTAGCTGGGAGTGTCTGACTGTGCTGTAATGTTTTGATTGGCTATTGTAACTGCATGTCCTGTGTACCACAAGGTCCACGTGGGTGGTAACCTTGTGGGAACACTTGTATATAAATGCCAATAAACCCTCAGACTGCTGAGTTCCTGTTTTACCCTCAACATAGAGCCTCGTCTCATGTGTGGGGGAAAAGGCTGCATCTACACTGGGGATTGCTATACACTGTATACTCCCTTGGCTATAATCACTAAGCTCTTTTAAGAGCTTGTTTCTGCTTCGCTCTCTGAAGGAAGAGAGATTCGATCTGCAGTGCTTATGGTGTCAAGTGGAGTGTTTGGAGCCCTCAGGAAGCACTAGGAGCATCCATCAATGGAGGTACCCAGTTGGGGTGCCAGGTGATCCGTTACAGCCATCCATTCTGTGACACCCTGGCGCCATTTCTTTATCAATTCCCTTCTATGCCCATATCCATATCCTCTGTTTCCCTAGCCGGCATACGCTGCTTTCCCGTTTTGCCTACTGCTTTCTTATGATGTGTATTCAAAACATTCTCTGCTCCCCCTTACATGGCCTGGTTACCCATTCTATTTGCTCTGTATTTTCTGTCTTTCAATAACCACCATCACTGCTGCCATTTTGTGTCCATGATCATTTGTCCCGCATTGTTTAACCATGGCAGCATGTCTGTGCTTAAATCAATACAATGCTGTTAGAAGGGGACGTTACACCACAGAGTTGCATATTTAAACCAGTCATGGAGTTGGTGCATACCTCTCAGCATGTCAAATGGACTAATTTTAGGGGTGTGAGTGGGGGTGTGGCCAGCAGTGGCGCTATTTTAGGTGACTTACTAAGAACAATTTATGCAACTAAAATGTCAAACAAGAACAATGTATCTTATATATACAAAATGGTTTTCTGCATATATTTATTGTCGTTTTAATACTGCGAGTATTAATGCTACAGAGCTCTGGTATATACTCATACAACCCAAGAAAAGAGGGACAGAGGGATAGAAAATAGGGACAGATGGATTTGAGCCCAAAAATATTGACTGACCCTCCTAAATAAAGATACTTGATAGGTAAATAATGTAATGTAATCAGCTTGTCTGCCATATGAAATAGCACTATGACCAACAATTCAAAATAATGTGCCTGTGACCCATGGACCTGCAAGCATTTGTCTCCTGAGACTGTGTGGAATTATCTAAAAAAAACTTGGATAAAAACCTTTTGAAGAAAAACTTGTTTTTCTTTTGTGTGCCTTCCTTTACAAATAATCATTCATTCAACATGCAGTGAGAGGCGAGAAAGCAAATCTCATCTTCCTGTATGTTTAACCCCTTCAGGACCGCTGACGGTTCAGGACCGTCAGCGGTAAAACGTGCGTTTGGACCGCTGACGGTCCTGAACCGTCATAACGGTCTGGGGCTACTTACCTGATCGCCGTCGGTCCCCCGGCGGCGATCAGCGCTCCTCATGGTCCAGGGGGACTGCCTGTCTGCCCGGGCAGTCTCCCCTCGGCAGATCAGGACCCTGCGGCCATGTGATCACTCGATCACATGACCGCAATAGGTGTCCATGTGTCTGTAGGCAGGGGGACTGTCTGCGCTGACAGGGAGTCTCCCTGCAAGTGGAAAATAAAAAAATAAAGTTAAAAAAATAGCAATCAATGTAAAAAAATAATAATATGTATATATATATATATATATATATATATATATATATATATATGATATATATACATGTATATCTATATATAATATATGTATATGTATCATATATATAATGTCATACTAAGTGTATTTTTATATTTATATATACGTATATTAATATAAAAATACACTTATATTTAAATTTACACACAAATATATACAATATATATAATTACTATATATATGGTATATATATATATATATATATATTATAAAATACAAATAATATGTTAATAAAAATAAATAACAAAAAATGTAAAAAAATTTAATAATTAAAAAAAAAATATATATATGCAATTTTATTCTAACAGTATTTTGATATTGATATATATATATATATATATATATATATATTTATATCAAAATACACTTAGAATGTAATGATATATATATCTATGTATAAATAAATAAATAAAAATAATATGAAATATACATATGTCCATATACATAATTACATAAATAATGTCATAAATATACACGTAGACGTCAAATATATAAATATGTATATATATTAAAATTCTACGTGCGTATTTATGTAATATTTTTACCTAATTAAGTAATTTTAATGATTGCAATTTGAGGGACCTGCCTGCCAACCCAGGCCGAAAGTCCAGATAATTTAATTTGCTAGCACTGTGTTTAACCCTGTAACTTTCTATGACACCCTAAAACCTGTACATGGGGGTACTGTTTTACTCGGGAGACTTCGCTGAACACAAATATTAGTGTTTCAAAACAGTAAAACATATCACAGCGATGATATTGTCAGTGAAATTGAAGTTTTTTGCATTTTTCACACACAAACAGCACTTTCACTGAGGATATTATTGCTGTGATACATTTTACTGTTCTGATACACTAATATTTGTGTTCAGCGAAGTCTTCTGAGTATAACAGTACCCCACATGTAGAGGTTTTATAGTGTTTGTGAAAGTTACAGGGTCAAATATAAGGCTTGATTTTACTTTTTTTTTTTTATTGAAATTTGTCGGATTGGTTAGGTTGCCTTTGAGAGCGTATGGTAGCCAAGGAATGAGAATTAGCCCCATGATGGCATACCATTTGCAAAAGAAGACAACCCAAGGTATTGCAAATGGGGTATGTTCAGCCTTTTTTAGTAGCCACTTAGTCACAAACACCGGCCAAAGTTAGCGTTTTTTGCATTTTTAACACACAAACAAATATAAATGCTAACTTTGGACAGTGTTTGTGACTAGGTGGCTACTAAAAAAAACTGGACATACCCAATTTTGAATACCCTGGGTTGTCTACTTTAAAAAAATATGTACATGTTAGGTGTGTTTCGGGGATTTATGACAGATAACGGTGTTACAATGTCACTATTGATACATTTAAAATATATATATATATATTGAAACAGCAATTTCCTACTTGTATTTATAGGCCTATAACTTGCAAAAAAAAGCAATAAAGCATGTAAACACTGGGTGTTTTTAAACTCTGGACAAAATTGTGAATCTATTTAGCAGTTTTTTTCATTAGCTTTTGTAGATAAGTAAAAGATTTTTCAAGTGAAAGTCCAAAAACATGTTTTTTTTTTTTAATTTTTCACCATATTTTATTATTTTTTTTTTAAATACAATATATGACATAATACAAATAATGGTATGCAAAGAAAGCCCCTTTTGTCCTGAAAAAAACAATATATAACTTGTATGGGAACCGTAAATGAGAGAGCGGAAAATTACAGCTAAACACAAACACCAACTGCTCTGGTCCTTAACGTACAAACATCGCAAAAACAGGCCGGTCCTTAAGGGGTTAATACAATTGTTGTGTGATCTGACCAGGCTACAAATTCTGTCCATGCCTCTCCACATCTAGAAATCAATTGTAATCTAACAAAAATAAATTTGTTTGTAAAGTCTTTATTCATGGGGTTTTGACCTTAACAGATATAATAGACTTGTTTCATGTTTAGAGAGCCTTGAAATGATGTCCTAGTAAATTAGAAAACCCATGCAGTGCCCTACATATGGCTTATATGTGTACGTAATTATTTAAGGTATGTACAAATGTGCATACCCATGTGCAGCATTTGTTTGTAGTTGCTTGAATACATATGAGCAGGGCCAAACTTGAAAAAAAAAAATTGGCCCGGCAATTTTTTAAGTGTCATAGTTCTGCTTTAATATATATTTAAAGGTACACTATAGCATTAAGAATATCAACATATATGTGTAATGCTATATTGCTCGCCTACACTTTTAGTTTGATGGAACACTATAGTTAGTGTTACCAGAACCACTACAGCTTAAAGTAGTATTTCTGGTGTCTATAGCATGTCCCCACAGTCATAGCATTGGAAACACTGCCTCTTCAGAGAAACGGCTAAAAACACCTCAATTTGATTTCACTAGAGGTGCTCTGCATGGAGACACTGAACTCTCCCCAAAGAGATGCATTAATTCAGTATGCGAAAGCGTTGAATTGACTGAGTTAATCGAGTTTAATTATCAAAATCACTTTTAATCTCCAAAGAGAGTGGGTGCTGGTTCCCTATTGTATTCCAGCACTACAGCACTATAGTGTTTGTATTCATGACACTATAGTGTTCATTTAAGATCCCTCCAAATCTAAATAAAATATGGACAGAAAGCTTTTATTTTTTTTATTTTATTTTAGTCTGTAAATGGCATTATATGGCATCAGTCTATATTTCTCTTCTCGGTACTATGTGTGCTCCCTTTTTCTTTTTTTAAATCTCCAATATTTTGACTACTCTAACCTGTGGTGAGTTTATCTGTTACTTATTTTTCTTAAATGCGTTACATCTGATATGATTGTAATCTCCAATTTAATGCAAAGTAGGTTAGTTTTGCTTTATATTCCCATTCTGTCCTTGGTGCTAAATATTTTAGAAAAATAAATATTCATTTACTGTAGAGAATGAATGCATCATTTAATGTATCAAATGTTAAATAATATTCTGCACAAGAAAATCAGACATACTTGAATAGGCAGTTTAGTATAAACACATACTCTTATAATATTGTATATTCTATTATTTTATAGATGTGTTGCTAAGATATCAGGTACTTATTCAGGACACAGGGTTGTTGCATAATATCTAAGACCTTATGAGAGTTACAGTGCCCTGTCTTCCAGTAACGAAGCCCACCTGATCATTGTGGATGATGTGGGTAAAAATTGACTCAACCTCTTGGCGTAGATTTTAGCAAAAATTTTTGTGTTTTTGTTTAGGAGCGTAATTGATCTAAAATTGTGTCTAGATATGCATTAATATTATCTTCTAGAGGTTGGTGAATGGTTACATCTTTGTTAAGATTGTAGAGGTCAGCATAGTACCTGGCAAACTCATTACTGATTTCTCGAGGTATCATGCATTTTTCCCCATTTGGTTTAAGGAGGTATGCTATTTTTTGTTTGGCCTGTTGTTCCCCTAGCCTAGAGGCTAAGAGCCTGCTTGCATTGTTGCCTTGCGTGTAGTTTGTGGCTTTCATTTTTTTAAGATAAAAGTTTGTGCGCTCTAGAGCATGCTGGTGGATTTTCCTGGTAAGGAACAGAATTCTATCTCTCATCTTAGTATCGGGAGTTATTTGGTTTTGCATGTTTAGGTGACACAGTTCTTGCTGCCATTGTAATAATTGGGTTTGTGTTTTTTTGGTTTTTTTTAAGTAGGACGCCTGCCTAATGAGCAAGCCTCTAATTATTGATTTTTGTGCGACCCAAAGGATACTGTCGGGAGTGTCTAGTGTAGTGTTTGAAATAGTTTTGGAGGGCTGTATTCAATTAATTCCTGAATTGCGTGTTGTGGAGTAAAGAAATGTTTAGGCACCATTGGCTACTGTGTTTAAATTCATGTACACTTATGTACACTTAAAGGACCACTCTAGTGCCAGGAAAGCATACTCGTTTTCCTGGCACTAGAGTGCCCTGAGGGTGCCCCCACCCTCAGGGACCCACTCCCGCCCGGCTCTGGAAAGGGGAAAGGGGTAAAAACTTACCTTTTTCCAGCGCTGGGCGGGGAGCTCTCCGCCTCCTCTCCGCCTCCGTTCCTCCCCGTCGGCTGAATGCGCACGCGCGGCAAGAGCTGCGCGCGCATTCAGCCGGTCACATAGGAAAGCATTCATAATGCTTTCCTATGGACGCTTGCGTGCTCTCACTGTGATTTTCACAGTGAGAATCACGCAAGCGCCTCTAGCGGCTGTCAGTGAGACAGCCACTAGAGGATTAGGGGGAAGGCTTAACTAATTGATAAACATAGCAGTTTCTCTGAAACTGCTATGTTTATAAAACAATTAGTTAACCCTAGCTGGACCTGGCACCCAGACCACTTCATTAAGCTGAAGTGGTCTGGGTGCCTAGAGTGGTCCTTTAACAATCTGGTTAAGGGAATTCCTTTGCAGGAGGAACCCATCTAACCTGGAATAGGAATTATGTATTAGTGAGAAGAAGGCATAGGATTTTTCGGTTACGTGTATAAGTCTTCACACATCAAAGTAATGATGCATAGCTAGGAGTTTTTGGATTGCCTTGCTTTGGCATTTCAGGGTTTGGTATCTAACACTATGAGGTGAGAGAGTGGTGTCCATCTGGGGGTTCAGAACGTGATTAACCCCTTCCCGACCACAGACGGATCAGGTACGTCTGGCAGAAAACGGTCCATAATGACCTTGGACGTACCTTGTACGTCTGCACCTATTTTGAGCTCTGGAAGCTCTGATAGTATAGCAGTGATGCTCTGCATGTGCTGAGTGCCTTGAGGGGTCCTGGCACTCAGTGCATATATAATAATAAATATAAAATAAATAAAATGATCAATATTAACTCCCCCACCTCCTTTTTCTAAAGGCAGTGAATCATGGGGCTTCTGGGGGCGTCCCTAGCATGCCGCATCATAATCACAGCTTGCCCCATTAGCAATTTCATCCCAAGTGTGTTTCCCATTTCTCTGATTAGTGTGGATCTGCCTCCCTCTCTTCACTTGTGTTTTAGTGAGAGAGGGATAGAGATCTGTGGTTTAGCTAGAGAGATTTAGGTATTTATAGGTAGGGATTTGTAAAATCTTGAGACCCAAAGGCTCTTTTCAGAGCCATTAACCCCTGTCTTGCCAGTGATCACTATAATCACTGGCTCTTGCACAGCAGCACTTTTCTGCTGTTTGTGCCTTTTTTTAGGGGTTCATTTTTTGTGATCTTTTTTCTTTTTTGAGACCCAAAAGCTCTTTTCAGAACGATTAACCCCTGTCCTGACAGTGATCACTATACAGTGACAGGTCACTAAGTAAAGTGATTGTGATCATGTCACATGGGTCACGGAAGTAAACCAGCGCTGAGCAATCATATGCCACCCTTGCGCTAGAGTCTGATGCGTCTATGTCAGACTCTGACCCTGATTCTGACCCTGCCAGGTGCTCAGATACATCATCACTAGATACAGTGTCTACTGCTAGTGATGTATCTGGTGATGTCGTATCTGTGCCTGCTAGTCCCCTGCCAGAAGGAGACGTGCTGCTCCAGCTGGCAGAACTGCTGAGGAGTGGGTAGTGCCTCATTGCCAGAGGCCAGACATCCCATCCTTTACTGCAAATCCTGGCATTAATTTGGATGTCACAGGATTTAGCCCTCAGCAGTTTATGGAGGTGTTTCTGGGTGATGATGTATTGGGGAACATTGTCGCCCAAACTAATTTATATGCCCATCAATTCCGAGCTACAAATCCGGACTCTTTTTTGGCAAAGCAGCAATGGGCCCCCATTGATGTGCCAGAATTTAAAAGATTCTGGGCATTGACTATGCTGATGGGCATCATAAAGAAGCCTTCCATCTACTCCTACTGGAGCAGTAGCCCCATCTGCTCTACCCCCATTTACTCCCAATGTATGGCGAGGAAGAGGTATGAAATGATTCTGCATTTCATCACTTCAGCGACAACAGCCTGTGTACCCCTAGGGAGCATCCCCAGTTTGACAGGCTGTATAAAATCCGCCCCCTGATTACCCACTTTGCTGCCAGGTTTGCAGAGGCTTATACACCTGGAAGGAATATATGCGTGGATGAATCCCTGATGAAGTATAAGGGAAGGCTGGATTCAAGCAGTATGTTCCTTCCAAGCGCTCTAGGTATGGTGTAAAGATGTATAAGCTCTGTGATAGCGAGACTGGGTATACTCAGGCCTTCCGGGTGTACGAAGGAAAGGATAGCCACCTTGACCCTCCAGGTTGCCCCGAACATATGGGAAACAGTGGTCCATTTTTTATTTATTTTTTAACATTTGCCATTCAGTTTTTTTTTTTGGTGTCTGTTTTTTTTTTGGTGGGGGTTTGTTACATTTACCCCGTGTATTTACCCCGTGCATGGGTGTCCTTAGGAGGCCTTGCAGAAAACAACCCTGGGGTGTTTTCTTGCAACAACCAACAACGGGCTCTCCTAAATCACAGTTAAAAAGCGGTGTTACCTCCACACACGTTCTTCAACTTTTTTTTATTTTTTGTCTGGCTAAAAAAAAGTTGCATCAAAGCACTCCACATGCAATACCTTGGGGTGTCTACGTTTCAAGTATGTACCCTTTCGTGGCGATATATAAAACTGGGGTATGTGATAAGCCCCAAGCTAAAGATAGGCCTATCAGAAGAAATACTCTCAATTTCAACGCAAATTGCAAGTCATACAATTGTAACCGTACCTCCCAAAATCCTGGCAGACCTATGCATGGGGGCATGGGTGTCCTAAGGAGGCCTTGCAGAAAACAACCCGGGGTGTTTTCTTGCAGTAACCAACAACGGGCTCTCCTAAATCACAGTCAAAAAGCGGTGTGCGTGTGTAAAATTGAGGATTGAACAGTTACCTCCACACTGTGAACAGTTACCTTTTTCACTGTTAAATGATGGTATTTAAATTGTTTGGAAATGGCCTTATAACCCTTCAGAGTTTGATGGGCAGCAATAACTGCTTCTCTAAGATCATTGCTGAGGCAAACTGCTAAAACTTTGGCTTTTATAGAGGTTGTCACACGTGCTGATTCAACTACTGTGGGGTGTCAACTTTTCAAATATATGCATGCTCATGGCAAGAAAATACATTGGGATATCTGATAAGGCCAGCAACAGGAAGATAGGCAAACAAGATATGTAAAATTTGAAAAACGCATATCAGACATTTTGCTTTGCATGGGTGGTATCGCTGTACTCGGGAGATGATGCCGAGTACATATTGGGGTGTTCTTTGGCAGTAACACCTAACAGGAGCTTAGAATCTATGCCCAAAGTAGAATGTGTGAGTGAAAAATAACACCACAAAAACGTTTGACAGAGACTGGTGGTAGAATTAATGCATGTAAAGTGTTGCAATGCCACCATGTGAAATGCCCTAGGGTGTGTACTTTTCAAAAACATACAGTTTGATGGAGGTGAATTACATTGGCCGGCTTCAGACATGTTCCAACTGGGACATGGGTGCATTATGGCCAGCTGTTTTTTTTTTTCATCACATTTTACTTTTTTTATTCTAGTAAATTATATGATATGATGAAAATAATGGTATCTTTAGAATGAACATTTAATAGCGATAAAAAATGTATATAATATGTATGGGTACAGTAAATGTGTAAGAGGCAAACCACTGCAGAAATTTAAAAAGAGCCCTGGTCCTTAACGGTAATAAAATTGAAAAATGGCCTGGTCACTAAGGGGTTAAAGTCACCACAGATGACAATTATTCCCTGCTGTATCACAGACACTTTTTGCAATATCTTGTGTAGGAAATTTTGTTGGTTCGTGTTGGGGGCATACAGATTTACAATGGTGTTGTCAGGATCGGGACAGGGATCCAACACGCAGAGTACAAAGAGTGGAAAGGTACGTATACCGGGCCTTAGAATGGCCGGACTAACGTACCGAGAGTAAAGAATAGTCAGAGGCAAGCCGAGGTCGAGGGAACGAGAAGACAGATAAGCGAGAGACAAGCCGGGTCAAGGGAAAACAGAGAAACAGGGTAGTACAACGAGCCGAGTCAAAACCAATGGAGCAAACTAGAATACCAGAGCACTGAGTGACTAGACAAGCTAGAACCACGACAGGGCAATGAGCTGAAGTAAGGAGTAAGCTTAAATACCCTGGCTCTGGATGAAAATCACGCCTCTGACAAGTACCGATTGGATATCGGACACTTGAGTGACAGATTGCTCGTGCTAGCGTCATGACGTCACGTATTGAGCGTCCTGCTAGAAAAGGACGTGGATTCCTCGCGGCCGGTGTTTAAGTGACTGGATGAACCGCGAGGAACGGAGGAAACAGCTCGCCTGGACGGATACACCACCAAGTCTCTACCTCCCTTAGAGGTAGAGGCCTCAGGTACCCTGACAGTACCCCCCCTCTCAGATACGCCCACCGGGCGGAATGAACCGGGGCGAGATGGGAAGCGAAGGTGAAATGCTCTGCGAAGGCGAGAAGCATGGACGTCCTCCTGAGGTACCCAACTCCTCTCCTCAGGACCATATCCCTTCCAGTTGACCAGATATTGCAATTTTCCCCTTGAAACTCTGGAGTCAATGATGGAGTTGACCTCGTACTCCTCCCGACCCTCCACCTGAACAGGACGAGGCGAGGAGACCTTAGAGGAGAATTTGTTGCAAATGAGGGGTTTCAACAAGGAGACATGAAAAGAGTTAGGAATGCGTAAGGCAGGTGGCAGAGCAAGGCGATACGCAACCGGATTGATACGAGTGAGAACCCTGTAAGGGCCTATGTAACGAGGAGCAAATTTCATGGACGGAACTTTTAGGCGAATATTCTTAGTACTCAACCATACCCTATCCCCAGGAACAAAAACAGGAGCCGCTCTTCTGTGTTTGTCAGCGTGTTTCTTGAACAGCGAGGAACTATGTAATAGAATTTGTCGAGTCTGGTCCCATAATTTCTTCAGGTTGGCGACATGATCATCAACCGACGGTATCCCCTGAGAAGAGGAAACCGAAGGAAAAATCGAAGGATGAAAGCCATAGTTCATGAAGAAAGGGCTAGAGCGAGTTGAATCGCAAACAAGGTTATTGTGTGCGAACTCCGCCCAAGGAATCAGACCGACCCAATCGTCCTGGTGTTCGGAAACAAAGCAACGCAGATACTGTTCGATCTTTTGATTAGTACGTTCAGCAGCTCCGTTAGACTGAGGGTGATAGGCAGAGGAAAAGTTCAATTTGATGCCCATTTGAGAACAAAAGGATCTCCAGAAACGTGAGACAAATTGAGAACCTCTATCAGAAACAATCTCTGAAGGGATCCCATGTAGACGAAAAACTTCTCTCGCAAAAATCTCCGCCAATTCAGGAGAAGTCGGAAGTTTAGGTAGTGGCACGAAATGGGCCATCTTGGTAAATCTATCCACCACCGTGAGGATAACAGTCTGTCTTTTGGAAGCAGGCAAATCAACGATAAAGTCAATGGACAAACAGGACCAAGGTTTCTCAGGAATGTCCAAGGGGTGTAACAGGCCACATGGGGGTGCATGAGATAGTTTAGTCTTGGCACAAGTCTCACAAGCTGCAACGAACTCCTCAATATCCTTACGAAGTGAAGGCCACCAGAAATCCTTGGATATCAGAGAGTACGTCTTGCGAATACCAGGATGACCAGCTATTTTACTTTCATGAAAACATTGTAAGAGCTCCAGTTGAAGTTCAGGGGGAACAAAGTTTCTTCCCTCAGGAGTGTTTCCGGGAGCTAGATGTTGTGACTTCAAGATCTGGTCAAGTAGCGGGGAATGAATTTTGAGACTGGTATTAGCAATAATATTGCATTTGGGTACAATGGAAGACAAAAGTGGTTCAACTGAAGCAGAGGGTTCATATTGGCGAGATAGCGCATCGGCTTTAGAATTCTTTGATCCAGGTCTGTAAGTCAGAACGTAATTGAAATGGGTAAGAAACAACGACCAACGAGCCTGCCTGGAGGACAGACGCTTGGCCTCTCCGATATAGGACAAGTTTTTGTGGTCTGTCAGGATGGTAACAGGATGTAATGTACCTTCCAATAAATGTCTCCATTCTTTCAAAGCCTTGATAACCGCTAGTAATTCTCTGTCACCAATGTCATACCTGCTTTCAGTACCGGTCAATTTTTTAGAGAAAAATCCACATGGATGTAATGGTTTATCAACACCCAACCTTTGAGATAGAACAGCACCTAAACCAGTCTCTGATGCGTCTACCTCGAGCAAAAATGGCAGAGAAGTGTCAGGGTGAACTAAAATTGGAGCGGAAGCGAAAAGCTCCTTGAGAGTCTTGAACGCAAGGAGAGCTTCAGTAGTCCAATTCTTAGTGTCAGCCCCCTGTTTGGTCATGTTAGTGATGGGTGCAATAATGGAAGAATAGCCCTTAATAAAGCGCCTATAATAATTGGAAAAACCAATAAATCTCTGTATGGCTTTAAGACCTGTGGGTAAAGGCCACTCTAGAATGGATTGGAGCTTATCCGGATCCATCTTAAATCCCTCCCCAGAGATCACATAGCCGAGAAAGGTTACCTGGGTTTGATCAAAGCTACATTTCTCCAACTTGCAGTACAAGCCATGCTGGAGAAGCTTGTGCAAAACCCTCCTGACTTGTTTGTGATGAATCTCAATGTCACTAGAATGAATGAGTATATCATCTAGGTATACAATGACGCACTCTTGCTGAAATTCCCTAAGAACCTCATTAATCAGATCTTGGAATACTGCTGGCGCATTGCATAACCCAAAAGGCATGACAGTATATTCATAGTGGCCATATCGAGTATTGAATGCCGTCATCCACTCATGTCCCTGCTGGATTCTCACCAAGTTATATGCCCCTCTGAGGTCTAACTTGGTGAAAATTGTAGAGCCCTTCAAACGATCGAAGAGTTCGGTGATCAAGGGAATCGGGTAGGCATTTTTAATGGTTATCTTATTCAAGCCTCGATAATCAATACAAGGTCTCAAAGAACCATCTTTCTTTTTAACAAAAAAAAATCCAGCCCCGGCAGGGGAGGAGGACCTCCTGATGAATCCCTTGTCTAAATTTTCGTGAATATATTCCTCTAGGACTGAGTTCTCCTTTATAGATAATGGGTATACATGACCTCTGGGAGGCATGGTACCAGGGAGTAGGTTAATTTTGCAATCAAAGGACCTGTGTGGGGGTAAGGTATCGGCTTTCTTTTTGTCAAATACTGCCTTTAAATCTAGATACTGAGACGGAATTTGTGTCTCTGTAGGATTGTCAGAGGTATTAGATGTATTAGTTAATCCAAGAGGTAAGACCTTCCGCAAGCATTTTTCTTGACAATTCTCTCCCCACGAAACTATCTCCCCTGATTCCCAATTAATAATAGGGTTGTGTCTCCTCAGCCAGGAGTACCCCAGAACTATGGGAATAGACGGAGAAGAAATGAGCATCAAGGATATATCCTCTTTATGCAGGATGCCAACAGTCAAGTTAATCGGTATGGTCTCATGAAAAATAACAGGCTCAAGTAACGGTCTACCATCGATGGCCTCAACAGCCAGAGGTGTCTCTTTTAACTGGGATGGAATAGCATGCTTGGCAGCAAAACCCTGATCTATAAAGCTCTCAGCAGCTCCAGAATCGATTAGTGCCATAGTCTTAACTACTCCCTTCTCCCACTTTAAAGAAACGGGTAACACAAGCCTGAGCTCCTTGTAGTTGTGAATAGAGGACAAAGTAGAAACACCCAAGGCCTGTCCTCTAGAGGAACTTAGGTGCGAGCGTTTCCCGAACGATTGGGACAATTTAGGCGTAAATGACCCCTGACTCCACAATACATACATAAACCCTCCCTTCTCCTGTACTGTCTCTCCCTTTCAGTGAGATGAGTACTGCCTATCTGCATAGGTTCAGGAATACGTAAGTCTTCGAACTCAGAGATTTGAAAGGTAGGCGCTAGTTTAAAGGAGGGTCTACGGGTCCTATCTCGAGTGTTCTGCCTCTCTCTTAAGCGTTCATCAATACGAGATATAAAAGAAATTAAATCCTCCAAATTTTCAGGGAGTTCTCTAGTAGCGACCTCGTCAAGAATTACATCTGATAACCCATTCAGAAACACATCTATATAAGCCTGTTCGTTCCACTTAACTTCTGCCGCCAAGGATCTGAACTCTAGTGCATAATCCACAAGTGTTCGATTGTCCTGTTTAAGGCGCAACATTAATCTAGCTGCATTGACCTTTCTGCCAGGAGGGTCAAAAGTTCTTCTAAACGCAGCTACAAAGGCATTATAATTATAGACGAGTGGATTATCATTCTCCCATAAAGGATTGGCCCATCTCAAAGCTTTTTCAATGAGCAGAGTAATAATAAATCCAACCTTTGCTCTATCTGTAGGATAAGAGCGGGGTTGTAGTTCGAAATGGATGCTAATCTGGTTTAGAAAGCCACGACACTTCTCCGGTGACCCGCCATAACGTACTGGTGGGGTAATACGGGAAGAAGCACCTACAGTGGCTACCTCTAGACCTGAGACTGCAGGAGAGATAGAAGGAGTACGTGTCTCCTCAGGTGGATTACTAGCACGAGACAAAAGTGCCTGTAGTGCCAAAGCCATCTGATCCATCCTATGTTCCATGGCGTCAAACCTGGGATCCGAAGAACCAAGCTGACTGTTTGTACCTGCAGGATCCATTGGCCCTGTCGTAATGTCAGGATCGGGACAGGGATCCAACACGCAGAGTACAAAGAGTGGAAAGGTACGTATACCGGGCCTTAGAATGGCCGGACTAACGTACCGAGAGTAAAGAATAGTCAGAGGCAAGCCGAGGTCGAGGGAACGAGAAGACAGATAAGCGAGAGACAAGCCGGGTCAAGGGAAAACAGAGAAACAGGGTAGTACAACGAGCCGAGTCAAAACCAATGGAGCAAACTAGAATACCAGAGCACTGAGTGACTAGACAAGCTAGAACCACGACAGGGCAATGAGCTGAAGTAAGGAGTAAGCTTAAATACCCTGGCTCTGGATGAAAATCACGCCTCTGACAAGTACCGATTGGATATCGGACACTTGAGTGACAGATTGCTCGTGCTAGCGTCATGACGTCACGTATTGAGCGTCCTGCTAGAAAAGGACGTGGATTCCTCGCGGCCGGTGTTTAAGTGACTGGATGAACCGCGAGGAACGGAGGAAACAGCTCGCCTGGACGGATACACCACCAAGTCTCTACCTCCCTTAGAGGTAGAGGCCTCAGGTACCCTGACAGGTGTATAGGATGTCATTTATAAGTCCCACAATTATTACATACTGTCCATTGGTATCAATGTCTTGTGTAACCAGGGAGAATGATACAGCTGCACTAATCAGTATGGCAGTACCTTTGGATTTTGTTGCGGAAGTAGCATTGAATTGATGTGGATTTGTAGGTTGTAGTATGGCCGGGTGGTCACCAGTTCGAAAATGTGTCTCCTGCAAACATGCTACATCAGCTCCCTGAGACCTAAGCTCCCTAGTAAGTACATGGCTTTTATGTGGGACATTCAATCCTTTAACATCAAAAGAGCAAAATCTCATGGAGGGTTATAGCAAAAGTGTTTTAGTAAATGTGTGTGCGGCATAGCTTTGATGGGGTCCGTTGCCCATCCCAGCTTTCTCCAGCTAGGCAACAGGGTCTCCCTGTGTATCATAGGTAGCACTCGACTTCTGACGTGTGTCACAAATAGTTGAGTAGCGTTATGGACTGTACAGTCATTTTTGGTGTGACAATCAATCAGTGAAGGGCTCCCCACATCGGGAAAGAAACAGTTTCTTTCTCAAGGGAAAGAAACAGTAAAAAACATGACATTGTGGCACAGTTAAAGTATGCAGCATATTGTAGCATGTGACAGCATAAGTAAAAATGAAGAAACATAAACATAACTGAAACAATAGTAATGCCAGTAAGATGGCTTGGCTCTGCCTGGCAGTGCCATGGGGGATAAAGCTTATGGCTTCAACAGGATTCAGGCGCCCCGCCGCACCGGCCCATTGAGCAAAGATTATTTTATGTGACCCATTGCAGTGACTGTAAAGGGGGAAGTTGGAGGTGAACTACTTAATAGGCACAATTTCAGTGGAATAACAAAAACATATCAGTAATTGCATTTAGAAGGGTATCCCCAGTCACATTTACACATAACATAATAATGGAACTATGCGTTCAGTGTTGTGTGTTTCTTCTTGTTTTTTTCCCGTTTTTTTTTTCTTATTGTGTTCTTAGTGTTTATGGTCCCCTTGTTGTTTGTCTGTATATATATATATATATATATATATATATATATATATATATATATATATATATATATATATATATATATACATATATATATATATATACATATCGTGTTTTTTTTTGTTTTTGTGTTTTCCCCCTTGCAAAGGTGTTCCGTCAATATTAATACCAAAAAAGGAAAGGATAGAAAGAAACAGATTGTAAGCCCTGGTACAAGAGCCCATAGAGTGTTATGGAACCAAGTAGGAAAACTGAGATAGTCAATGGAAGTGTACCCTTAAGTGTATTTTGGTTACTTGCGGGAACTGAGCCTGTTGCCGGTTATTTCCTAGCTCTCTTCCACTCCGGGGATAGTCGCCTTGCCTCCGGTGATCTTCTTTGTGGGGATGGGACGGCTATACCCCAATCTCATAGCAGGAGTCCTTCCACCGGTGTTGATACGGTGAAGTTCTTGCCTCCGCGTTGTAGCAGTAACTTGACTGGATATCCCCAACGGTAGGCAACATGTTGATTGCGTAGTTGTTCTTTGATGGTGTGGAAGTCCCTCCAGCATTTCAAGGTTTCTGGAGAGACTGCTGGGGACACAAACAAGGACATCAGGTTCTCCCATTGTTTTGCAGGCCCCAACTCTATGGGATGGGACTTTTTTTAGCAGTCTCTAGCGTTAAGTTACAGTGAGCAGCTACTGGTTTCTCACTGTGTAGTATGTAGGCCCCCATTCACAACATTGCAGCTGGTGGCATAAGAGCATTTTTAAAAAATTGGCCATTTAAAATGTGTGTGTAACCCTGTTTATAACAGCATAGTGCGTTATTGCACCTCTATCAGGAAGTAACATTCCAAATTTTTTGTTATTATAGGAACAGAGGAAGAAAAGATGTTTGAATAAATATATATATATATATATATATATATATATATATATATATATATATATATATATATATATATATATAAATTAATTACTTATCTAAGTCAGCTACAGTCATTGGAGAAAGGTACATAATATCAAAATATAATAGTACAAAATATCAGGACATGATAACAATCATCTATTCCTTAACAGGTATTACATTTAGGTAAATACAACCTCAGATGAACAACAACACTTAACATATTACACTGTTTCATGATTTATTTAATAAAAATAAAGCCAAAATGGAGAAGCCATGTGTGAAAAAAAGTACACCTTATAAATCAATCGATTTTAGAACCACCATTAGCAGCAATAGCTTAAAGTAATCTTTTTCTGTATGACATTATCAGTCTCATATCGTTGTAGAGGAATTTTGGGCCACTCTTTTCTGAAACTTATTTATGCAGAGCTCTCTTAATATCCTGCACAGCATTTAAATTGGGTTGAGGTCTAGACTTTGACTGGGCCATTGCAACACTTTGATTTTTCTCTTTTTCAGCCATTCTGTTGTAGATTTGCTGGTGTGCATGGAATGATTGTCCTGTTGCATGACCCAATTTCAGCCAAGCTTGAGCTGTGGGACACGTGGACTGTCAAGGGTCTGGTCGGGAAGTGGTGCTGACCAGAAACCCAACCTCTATAGGTTGGAACCCATAATACTAAAAAAAAAAAAAAACACAAATCAAGGCAAAACATTGGTGTATTGATATTTACAAGGAAGACAAAATCAAAAGGGAAGCAGTTAGCTCATGTACTTAGACTGTATGTAGGACAAAAGGACCAGACAAACAACATATTATCAATGAACTGGCAAACAAGAAGGGGTGAGGCTCAACTAAATAGGGAGAAGATAATTGCAAAGTAAGGCCAGATGGGAACTGAGACAGCTATTGCACCAGTCTGTGAGATACTGCACAGTGAGGTGCATTGTGAGATACTGCACCAGACTGAGAGTAAATAGAATTGTGACATGACCTTACATTTTACGCTAGAATACTATAGTATACAGAGGAGTTCATAGTTGACTCAATGCCCTCAAGGTTCCCAGGTCCTGTGGCTACAAAACATTCCCAAATCATCACACCTAAACCATGGTGCTTGACACTTGGTATGAGTTGTATGCTGTGTTTGATTTTTGCATTGTAGGCAGACATCTCCATTTTGGTCTCATCTGTCAATTTACATTATTCCTAAACCTAAGCCATGCTGCCATGTTCTAATTAGAGAGAAGATGCTTTCTCCTGGCTACCCTTCCAAACAAACCATACTTGTTCAGTTTTTTTCTAATTGTAATGAAATGAACTTTACAGGCAGTTAGCATGCTAAATGTTAGAGTCTGAGATGTAACTCTTGAGTTTTTTTGCAATTTCTCTGAACATTGCATGGTGTGACTTTCAGGTGAGTTTGCTGGGATGTTCACTCCTGGGACGATTGCCCACTGTCTTGAATGTTTTCCGCTTTTGAATAATATTTTTCACTGTTAAACGATGGGATTTAAATTGTTTGGAAATGGCCTTATAACCCTTCAGAGTTTGATGGGCAGCAATAACTGTTTCTCTAAGATCATTGCTGAGGCAAACTGCTAAAACTTTGGCTTTTATAGAGGTTGTCACACTTGCTGATGAACCATTCATCAAGGGAATTTGATTGGCAACACCCATCTGCTACTAAGCCTCCTACTTCCTATGGAAGCAGTAAGGGTGTACTTTTTCACATGTGCCTTCTCCATTTTGGCTTTATTTTTGTTAAATAAATCATGACGCAGTGTAATATGGCATGTCTTGTTCGGCTGAGGTTGTATTTACTAACTTTTAATATCTTCTAAGGAGCAGAAGATTATGTCCATATATGTAAGACCATAGAATTCAAAGAGAGTGTACTTTCTTTTTACCTTGACTGTATGCATTCAGCTCAGCTACTCTGGCTTTCAAATTGACATTCACTTTGAATTCTCTCTTTAGTTATTAGCTCTGTATATGTTTGCATCTCCCTGATGACGGAAATAACATTAAGGTTCTTGAGTGTTACATACAATTAAGAAATAAAAAAAAATGGTAAGAATTAATGGCAAACTAGACAACAAAAAATATAAATGCAAAAACACATTTTATGTTCGTTACATCATAAAAAATGAAAGTGTTTTATTTGTTTGCTTGTAACTTTGCTTGTAGAAAGAATAGAGATCCATTGCCAAGTTTGCAAAAAGCTGTTGAAAGGTAATTGTTTAATGTAATACTATTGCACACGCATCTCTAAAGTATTGGGAAAGCAATCAGATCTCCAAGATGCCCAGGAGGCTAAGCTTGATCTATGGAAAGAATTATATTTTTTACACGTTTTGGTTTTCACTTCGCCCAAGTGTTTTCACTATATTGCTACTGTAATGTATATTTGCTTTAGAGCTTTATTACTTTGTGTATATAGTAGCTTGGAAGAAATAGATGAAGGACCTATGAGTATACTTTATCCCACATTAATTCACTATACTGGAGTACATCTTGAACGGACTCTGATACAATTAAATAGCCAAATCAGTGTTGCAGTGGGCACAAAAACACAACTTATTTTCTCATTTCTAAAATTGTATATAGGCAATGGTATACATAAAAACATAATACACAATACATAACATGAAAAATATATATATATACATTTATTTATTTTATTTCTTTAATTAAATGTCATCATATAATGGGATAGGCATAAATCTATATTAGCTATAAAATAAGGCCAGGGACTAATTAAAGTATTTAGAAAATTGGGCAAACTAGATGAACCGAATGATTCTATGTTTCTATATAATTGACAACTTTTAACATGTATTTGTTGTTTGTGGCATTTAGGTACATTACAGGCACCAATACACTTTAGGTGTAATTTGAATGTTGATGTTGATTTCCCAGGGGATCCCAAACACAGAGATGTGGTCTGGGTGTCTATAGTGTTCTTCTAATGATGTTTTTTTTTTCTTGCAAACTGGAAGTGTCATATAGTAGCAACAGTAGAATCAATTAACAAAGTAAAATTAATTGAGGTAGATTTCAAAAGAAAAGAAAAGATAATCTGCTTAACCAACAACATGTTTCTATGTGTGTACTACTTACTTTTTTTTTCTTTTCAAAAATCAAGTTGGGTCAGTATATAGAGATACTTGATCAAACCTCTTTGAAATATCTCTCTGTCATATCTTCTATCATTAGTTACCCAAAAGCCATATGGTATGTTTTACGGTACATTATATTAGTCGAAGTTGCAGAACCAATTAATGTGTCGATAATAGATCCTTGTGAATTTCTCGTGTCAAACCATATGTCAGAATGTCTGTGGTAACAAGAAGCAGTGGCCTTGTTTGATTTGTTTTTTCTGTCTTTTTTTATTTTTTTTTATTATATTTATTTATTGTGCTTGGTCACTTGATTGATGTCCTTGTAAACGCAATTTGTTATTAAATTGTCCGGTATTTTTCAGCACCACTGTCCTTTTCAGCATCACTGAGTCACTTCCACTCGCCCCTACATTTATTATAGGTTATAAATATTTTTATAAAATATGTCATGTCACTGTCAGTATTGTAAGGCATTTATTTATTGATTCTCTGGAGGCATCATTGATAATTCAAACTCAATATCAGCAGGTTGAGCGCTCTTTTTATGACCTGTGCATAGATGGTAGATGATAAATTGTGCAAAATGCTGCATGAAACTATGTGGGCTAAAATTAATTCATCATCAAAGTCAGGCCCATATATATATATTTTATCATTAATTTTACACTGTATTTTTATTTATTTATTGCATTTTCTTCAGAGACATTGCTAGGTGGGGGGAAAACAGGGACTTCATACTAAGGATAAATTGTATGGCTTCTCTGACACATATTGACTGAAACACCTCTTAAAATTGCTCCCTAACCCCTAAGGGGCACATTTTCAGTTTGCTTGTTTTGTACTTATAGGGACACTCCAGAACCATGAAGCACTGTTTGCTGAAGTACTTTATGTGTGAAGAGTGTGTCCCCTTTTTTCATTTTACAAAAAGTACAGAAGTTGCATTCAATTAAACAACTGGTTGTCTGGTTATGTTACTTTGTGGTTTGTTTTTTTTAGCTCAGTGGAGCTAAATTTAAGAGGTAGGCAATTGATCTGAGCAGCTGCCTTGCAAAGACTTCTCATTGAGCAGTATTGTAAAGAATGCAATTGGACAGCCACATAAACCTATTTAAATTGAACTAAATTGGAGACTAAATGAGAACATTTTGTCTGACGCAGAGAGTGTAGCGCTTTCTGCACAAGTACTTACCCAATATTTCGAAACCAATGTTTCCCCTGATATATCCCCACTAATTACAAGGGAAGCGCATAAGTGCATCATCAGAGGACATTATATCATGATCTGCACACAACGTATAAAAAGAGAACACCAGACACGGAAATTACCAGACGAATAGCGGGCTTAGGGACTAAACACAAACGAGAACTGACAGAGGAGGTATATCTACAACTGGCTGATGCACGCAGACAACTCAGAGACCTGCTCTCCCAGGAACTTCTCCATATGATTCGCAAGCTCAATAGATACTTTTTCGAGTACTCTAACAAATGCTGCAGACTCTTGGTGCGCACCCTGCAACAGAGACAGAGGCAACGCAATATCCACAAAATTAACAACCACGATCGGAGAGAAACGATATTTCCGGGCGAGATCCTATGGGCATTTAGGGAATATTACACTGGCCTATACAATCTGGCCAAAACACCCAGGGAACCCACATCCTCGCAACATCGGCACAAGGTTCTGGGCTTTCTCTCCCGGCATGTCGTGTGTAAGCTCACCCCAGAAATGACTGAAGAACTAGAGCCACCCCTGACCCCTGAAAAACTGTCCGCAGCCCTCAAACTATCCAAAGCCAACAAAACATTGGTTTAGACACCCTATACGCGCCTTCTCAGATACCCTATTACCACACGTACTAGAGGGTTTGAACTCTATCCTGACCGGGCTACAGTTATCAGATGACTCACTTCAAGCAATAGTAATGGTTATACTGAAAGAGGGGAAGGACCCCGCTTGTTGTGCAAGTTACCGCCACATATCACTTGTGAACGTAGAATTATTTGCGAAAGTCATGGTCTTACGCTTGTCTAGGGTGATGCCTAGTCTTGTCCACCCAGATCAGAGAGGCAAGGGATAACACCATCAGAGCCCTCAACATCATTCACTCTGCTTGGTTGCGGGGAAGGGGGCTGGTCCTCTCCACTGAAACATAAAAGGCATTTGACCAGGTGGGCTGAACCTTCCTGTCAGGATTACAGTTGATCCAGCACGCAGAAATGTGTCACACCTAGGACTAAGGGTAACATCTAACCAGACCTTAGAATGGCCGGACTTAACGTACCTAAGAATAGTCAATATACTAGCCGAGGTCAGGGACACAGAATGGGACACAGCGATAAGGGAAAGCAATAATCAAGCATACCAGAAGTCAGGGAAGTCAAAGCAAAGCCAAAGTTAATAACCAGAAACACACGATCAGGAATGCACTCTCAGATAACCATTTAAAGGAAACAATGACAGGGTAATGAGGAAAAGGAAAAATGTGTTTAAATAAGCCTCCTTCAGATCCGATTGGCCGTAACCGGCCTTTGACCCCAGAACGTGTGTGCGCGTCTTTTGCGTGATGTTGTCACGTATTCATCCGCACATAAAAATGTGGTTAATGGCATTTACTGTCCTGACAGGAAAAGTTGTGCCGAGCAACATTACTGTCCTGACAGGAAAAGTTGTGCCGAGCTGCAATCATGCTCATGGAAACCTGGTAATTACTTTTGGGGTCAAAGGCCGGTCATGGCCAATCAAATCCACAGGAGGGTTTTGTGCTAAACAGCAATCAAGTACATGTAAACCTGGTAATTGCCTTGGGTCAAAGGCTGGTTACAGCCAATCACAGCCAATCAGCTCCACAGGAGGGATAATTATGGTTTCATGCATATGGTTATCCTGATATCAAGTGCATTCCTGATCTTGATTTTCTGGTATGCTTGACTTCTGGCTTTCCCTCATCTTTGTGTCTGAGTTTGTGTCCCTGACCTCGGCTAGTATTTTGACTATTCTTGGAGACGTTAAGTCCGGCCATTCTAAGGTCCGGTTATATGTTATCCTTAGTCCTAGGTATGAGACAGTACTGCATGCTGGATCAACTTTTAATCCTGACAGATGTCACATGCATGTTGACATCGTCATTACCGTGAGTGGACATGGGGCTATGAAATGACGGGGATCCGCAGTGGCCGGTGTCGATCAACATGTTGCAGGAGTCAAGTATACTGGCACCGGGCTGCTGAGCGGCACTTCCGTTATTGTGACGAAGGCAATTACTATCGCAGATATCACAAGGTGAGGATGATTATGTGACACTTCCTCGATGTCACTTTACAACATATGAGATTCAGTTCCCATATGCGCATCTTGATATCCTCCTTCTATATGACCCCATCTGCACGAGGGGTCAGAAAGCAGAAGAACAAAATTTGGGTGTGACAGTTATTTTACTTATCTAAAATTTGGGTGTGACAGACAATCTATAAATGTAATAATGAGGGGTGGTGAGGGGACAGGAGGGCGGGTATCAGACTTTCTTAGCAATATTAGGGCTTGAAAGTTTGGAAATCAGGCTGTTGAATAAAGATATGTGAGTGTCAGATAGGCTTGCAATAAAGCTGAGGGAGGGGGATATGTATCTAGGCACAGAGATGAAGGGATGGTAATTCAAATAGAAACAAACATATTAATAAAAGAAGGGAGGGGTCAGAGGTCAGTCAGAAATCAGAAGGGAAATAGAGGAATGCATATAGGTGAATAAAACAATTATATACAGGGCTAGCAAAACTACACTTTAGCATGACAGACAAGATATAAAGGCAAGAAAATATACAATGCACACAGGGTATATAAAATAAAATAAATGCACAGGGTGGTTAAATTAAATATAAATGATGCTGTGCAGGATAGAGTCTTAGTGTGGTCTTCCAGAACGCTACCTTTGCTTATTGCAGACAATCAGCTGATGGAGCACTGAGTTTCTTACAGTAATATTGGGGCTTGAAAGTTTGGAAATCAGGCAATAGCACCCCATTTACAAAATAGAGTGAAAAACATGCATATTACCTGTTTATAGCCTTTATTAAGTAGTTACTGTGCCTGGAGTGTCCCTTTAAACAATTGCATTGTATCCCATTTTCAACTGGAATCCAGCAGAGTATTTTAATGCTTGCTAAACCCTCAATTGTGAAGGTTATCAACCCCGATTCATACCCTTGTACTGCATTTTATGTAATAAAAAATATTTTGCACTCTTTAGGAAGCTTGTTTTCCTCAAAATTAAAGTCATTCCAATAGTTTATTAGCTGAAGCTTCAATAAATTAGTGCTTGGATCCCATGAGGCTAGTTAATTTCAAATTAGAGACTAATTCTAATAATCTAGGAAAAATATATGTACTGGCTGCTAGTAGAAGAAATTTGATTCATCCTTGATTGCCCTCTTGGTGTGTTTATCTATCAGGTTTATTCACTAAAGTATTAAATAATTTATAGTAAATTAAATGTGAATTTATCCATTTAAACCAAAATAGCTGAATTTCAAAAAAATATTCCAAGTCAGCTATGTTTTAGTTTAGTTATTTGGCTTAATATTTGAAATTCTCTTTGAATTCCTTTATAGAATGCTGCATACCCCTATGTGCCATGCATTTGTATTTAATATTGATCAAAAATAATGAACTAAGTAAAAAAAAAATTTTTTACAAATGTATTTGTGTTAAAGTCAAATATACAATTAGGCAGTAAGGGTACCATTGATAGTTTTGCAATGGGACATTGTGTGATAAAACAGTGGCTATACACATTCAGTTTCTTTGTTGCACGTTTCATAAGAGAAACAGATACTGCACTTAGTTGCTTTACAATTAAAATAATAATAGCATGTGCCTAGTACTCCAAGTAGTTATCAATACATGTTTAGTGATTTTCTTGGAGATGTGGGTAGAGTTAATTATATCATGTATCTTCTGACCTGGTTGAATAGAATTATGTCCAGTATAGTGGCCTGTCGGTCTCTCATTAAAGTTTTCAGTGGGGCAGATTGACCTTCAATTAAAACCTGACATTGACGGAAATAAGGAGAGTGTGGGAGAACGTCAAATTTCAATCTCCCCGAAAGTAACATTGGATTATATGTCACAATGTATTATAGGGAGATCTCAGATGAGAGTTGATATTTGTGTTTAATGTTCCTCCACAATTGTAATGTGGGGTATATGGTTGGGTGCCAGTCCCTACATAATTTTGGTATAGGGGCAGTTTGCCAGGGTAGTGAATTTAATTGAATGGCCAGGTGGGACGCCTCTGCATGTAGCCAAATTTTTAGTGTGGTTTATTGTGAGTTCTAATCTTCCAACAAGTTATGTATCCCCAGTCCACTCCTTTCCGTTGATAGTGAAATCACTGACAGTTGAAATCTTGGTTTTCTTCCTGCCCAAATGAAGTTGGAGAGAATGGAATTTAGGGAGCAAAATAAGGAATTTAGGATGTAGATAGACAGTGCTGAGAACAGGCATAACAGTTTAAGTAAACTGTTGAGTTTTAGTTCTGCCTATACATGAGATTTTCAATGGTCTCCAGCCTCCCAACTCAGTTCTCATAGATTGTAGTTTAGTGAAATAGTTCATAGAGCTTGGAGGTATCTTCAGTTAATTTTATACCTAGATAGGAAGATAGTTTTTCGATAATTGTATTTTGTCCCAAAACATTTTCATCTCTCTGGGGCTTTACAAAGCGTTATATATTTTGATTTATCATAATTGATCAAGAAATTAGAGTGGAAGCCATATAATGTCAACTCTTCGATAAGTGCTGGAAGGATACTAATGGATTGGTTATATAAATGAATAAATTGTCAGCTTAAGCTGAAACTAAACATAGTGACTTAGCTCCCTGTATATCATATATGGAGGGATTTGATCTGACCGTGTTTAATAGTGGCTACAATGCCAATACAATTAATAATGGTAATAATGGGGGGCGTGGCCTGGCGGTTGAGGAAGATGGCTGCTTAATTCATGTACTCCCTGCTGGCTCTGCTTTAATCCTCGTCTGAAACAATCACAGACCATTGAAATTGGTAACACTCACTGGGCTTCGAATGCCCAGAGGGGCACAGGACACCCTGAGGGGCTCTGCTACCTCCTTGCTCCAATAATATTTGGTAACCCTGGCGGACCTCATGTCACAGGCCTTAACCCCTTAAGGACACATGACGTGTGTGACACGTCATTATTCCATTTTATTCCAGAAGTTTGGTCCTTAAGGGGTTAAATGACTTGAGAGGCCACAGTCTTTCCTGTCCCCCGTCCCCGTCGTGGGATGGTGAACGCTCAGAACAACAACACGCTGCTTATCCCCTTCAAGGTACAGGGGACACGCAACTGGATTGGGTCATGCTGCTGAAAAACTTACCAACAAAAGCTGACCTCCGACAAGCTAATACAGACATGTGCAAGTCTATCACGGTGGAGCTGCATGCGCTCCGTGAGGATATACAAGGCCTCAACCAAAGAGTCTCCCAAGTGGAGGTGGACTGTGACCACTTTTCCAGTGCACAAGCTGCCAACACTGATGCCCTGTGGCTGCAGAGGGCCCAAATGCGCCAAATGTCCCACCACATCGAGGATCTTGACAACAGGGGCAAGCAACAGAATATACGGGTCAGCGGCCTACCAGAGGAGCTGGACTAGGCCATACCAGTTAAAGAAACTCTGAAGGCAGTCTTCAATGGACTGCTCGGTAGATCACCTGATAGCCCTATGGAATTTGTTCAGGCACACAGAGCACTCCGGCCCAAGGGCCCTCCTGAAGGCCCACCGCGAGATGCCATATGCTGCTTGGCCAACTTCCAATTGAAGGAAGACATTTTGCAAAAGGCCAGGGTAGCCCTGCGGCTTAGACATGAGGGGGCTGACATTCAACTGTTCCCAGACTTGGGTCCTGCCACCTTGACCTACAGGCGAGATTTACTCCCCCTAAACAGGGTTTTACAATCTAATAAAATCTGCTACCGCTGGCAATTTGGTGAAGGATGTCGGGGACATGGTGACTCTTATGGATGAATTACAACTCCCTGCGGTTTCCTCTCCATGGCCGGACCATCTGACATTTTACTTACCTGCTCAGGATACCACCGCAATAGCGACAAAAACCACCTTGGATACGGCAGTCATGAAGTCAGGCTGCCCGACCCACGGGTGCCCCTTAAAGTGCTCCATTCTATGCACGGACGGCACCACCCTGGCGCCACCCTGGCACCACCCTTCCCCTCCCCTGCGGGTTATTTCATTCCAGTCCTCTGTCAGGATCGGGACAGGGATCCAACACGCAGAGTACAAAGAGTGGAAAGGTACGTATACCGGGCCTTAGAATGGCCGGACTAACGTACCGAGAGTAAAGAATAGTCAGAGGCAAGCCGAGGTCGAGGGAACGAGAAGACAGATAAGCGAGAGACAAGCCGGGTCAAGGGATAACAGAGAAACAGGGTAGTACAACGAGCCGAGTCAAAACCAATGGAGCAAACTAGAATACCAGAGCACTGAGTGACTAGACAAGCTAGAACCACGACAGGGCAATGAGCTGAAGTAAGGAGTAAGCTTAAATACCCTGGCTCTGGATGGAAATCACGCCTCTGACAAGTACCGATTGGATATCGGACACTTGAGTGACAGATTGCTCGTGCTAGCGTCATGACGTCACGTATTGAGCGTCCTGCTAGAAAAGGACGTGGATTCCTCGCGGCCGGTGTTTAAGTGACTGGATGAACCGCGAGGAACGGAGGAAACAGCTCGCCTGGACGGATACACCACCAAGTCTCTACCTCCCTTAGAGGTAGAGGCCTCAGGTACCCTGACATCCTCCCAATGTAACCACTATCTCCCCGTCCTATTGCTTACTCAATGCTGGAGATTCGGGGATATTCTCCTGCCTTACAGTACTGAAGCTGACCCCTGGGGACACTAAGCAGGTACCATGTCTACATTCCTAACTCAAAAGGAGGATTGCCTCTCCTCTTCCTCTGTCTGCACTGCACTCTTTAGGGGGCTTATCAAGTTCCTACGTATTATGTATCTCCTAGGGGCACCCTGCTTATTTCAGGTGGTGCAGGTTTAGCGACCAATGGCCCCTTCTAAGGCAAGGTTCATAGCTGGATCTCTCCTACACACAGGGTTGGGGGGGGGGGTCGGGTCAAATAGATTGCAGCCAAGTAGCAGGGTGGCCTCACTAGACATACTGCCCACATGTTGAGGGCCCTACCCTTAGATCTGGGACTAGTTGGTGGGAGTGGGAGTGGGAGTGGGGGTAGGGGTGGGGGCGATCCAGCCTGCTCAAATGATCCTGGATATGGGCAGATGGGGGAATCCTATATACCTTACATGGGTTATGTACTCACTTTAACTGGGATCTGGGACTGAGAGGGTTGCAGCACCTGCCTAACGTCCTTATTTTGCCACATTTTCTCAATTTTTCCTGTAGTTTCATGTTTACCTACATGTCTATTTTTACACTAGTTATACTATTGAGGTTGAATTTAGCACTGTTGGGCCCTAGGGTCATTTTACTGTGTTTAGACGAAGATTAACGATGTGACTTACAGTTTGAACAGAGAGCCGCAATAAGGAGTCGTGCATGTACCGACTGGACTCCGCTTGCTCTGGACGGGACCCCTTTATGATTGAAACAGAGTTGGGAATGCCTGTCCCAGTCGGGGATTTCTGACCCCAGACACCTTCTCCCATTGGAGCTAAGCGTCATTGACCAGGTGCGCGACACTCACTGACCACTGGTGGTCTCGGAGTTCACTGCTCCTCAATGCTTCTACTCTCACTGCTGCAGTGGGTGGCTGTGTGCTGCCAGAAGCGCACTTAAACACTGTACTATTCCACCTCATTTACTTCCTTGGTCTATTTCCCTACTGTTCTTCCCCCCTTTCCCATTCTCCCCTGCTCCCTCCCCTTCCCACTGCCCCCCTGACCATCCGACTGACACGTACATTCCTCTTGCAGCTGCTCTCATGTCACTAACACCAGCTTCCTTAACCATATTGTCCATAAATGCTAGGGGTTTGAATAAACCTGAGAGACGGACGGGGGCGCTAAGGGATTTCCACAACAGGCGAGCCTCAGTTGACTTTCTTCAAGAAACACACTTTTGGGAGGAAATCAGACCCAAAATGACAAATCACCATTTCCCACGGGGATACTTTAGCGACTTTCAAGGGGGCAAAGCCAGAGGCATGGCAATCCTCATACACAGGCGGATACCATTTGTGGAGGAGGCGGTTATGACGGATGGAAACGGAAGGTTCCTATTCCTGAAAGGCACAATAGCGAGTCACAAATACACTTAGGTTCTTCTTCCAAACTCTTTGCCGGTTACACTGAGGGTACCCTGATAGTGGGGGGGGGATTTGCCCCTTGACCCAAGATGGGACTCGTCATCGTGGGTCTCCCATTTTCCAACCCAACACCTAACAACCATTAGGGCCCTTCTAGCTAGACATCACCTAATTGACTGTTGGAGAGCTCACCACCCAGACGAAAGGAACTACTCCTTCTTCTCTCACCCCCACAAAGTTTACTCTCTCTTGGACTATTTTTTAATGACGCACTACCACCTCCCGACCTTAACTCACGCTGACCTGAATTTCAGACCATGCCTCGATGACGATCACACTCACATCCCCCTTATTTAGACACACTAAGACTAAATGGAGGCTGAATAACTACCTGCTTTCCAGACAGGACATTCTGACGGATGCAGGGCAAATGCTTCAAAACTATTTTACAGACACCCCGGACCAGACCTCCCCCACGCTCTTATAGAAAGCGCACAAATGTGTGATGAGGGGCTTTTTCATCTGCAAAGGTGCTGAACTAAAGAAACAAAACGAGGCGAGCATGACGACCCTCATACAGCACATCAGACAGTTGGATACCCTCGATAAAAGGCTTCAGACCCCAATGCAACAGACACAAGACACAGCTCCTACAACTGCGACGGCACAAGACTTTCTTTTCCCTTCATGGGCATAAGAGTGGGAGATTACTGGCCAGGATGCTGCAAAAACGCAGACAGCTCATGTACATTAGAGACAGATCAGACACGCTCCACCACATACCGAGTATGATCCAAGAGACGATTCGGGCTTACTACTCCGATCTATACAAAACCTGGTAAATGCCCAGGTCCTGATGGCCTGCCTGTAAGATATGATAAATGCTTTGCTGAAACAGTATATCCACACATGCTCAAAGCTTTTAATGCCATAAGAGAGGGTCATCCCAAGCAATCCCTTGCCACCGATTCCCCAAGCAATCCCTTGATGATCACGATCATCCCAAAGGAGGGCAAAGATGAAGAGCACTGTGGGAGCTTCAGGCCAATCTCTTTAATTAATTGCAATCTAAAATTACTAGCTAAGATGCTTGCTATGAGCCTTGCCTGCAGCTGCACCTACCCTCTCTAGTTCACCCGGACCAGGTCGGGTTTGTGGCGGGACAAGAGGTCCGTGATAACACCATCAAGGTGCTCACCCTACTGCATGGGAAACGGGATGCTTCGGAGGGCCTTCTTTTGCTGTCCACGGATGCGGAGAAGGCCTTTGACCGGGTTTTGTGGGACTACTTAGTCCGCACTCTGGCTCACTTGGGCTTGGGGCCATAGAAGCACTATATGAAAATCCAACCGTGCAGATATTAGTGAATAGGGCTTTGACATCGGATTTCTTGATACACAATGGCACGCGCCTGGGATGCCTCTTGTCACTGTTGCTCTTCGTCCTTGCCCTAGAGCCGTCTTTGATGGCCATAAGACATAATCCAGACATCCGAGGCGTAGGCACAGGAGACACACAGCACAAGATAGAGGCCTATACTGACTATTTCCACGTTTTTGTAACAAACCCAGAGGTCACCGTGCCCAATGTCCTTAAGGCCTTGTGGGAATTTGGGGCACTCTCAAACCTGAATATTAAGTTCTCCAAGTCCCATATATTAAATGTAAATATCCCTGTGGAGTGAGTGGAACCGCTTAGACAGAGCCACTTGTTCCAGTGGATGGACCATAAGATCCGTTACCTGGGCATCTGACTAACGAGGCTTGCGAACTGACCTGTTTAAGGAGAACGTTTCCCCAATGTTGGACAGGTTTATAGAGGAAATGAAGGAATGGGCATATCCACACATCTCTTGGTTTGGATGGATACAGGTCACAAAGATGAACTTTCTTTCCAGACTGTTATACTTATTTCAGACTATCCCGGTACTGATCCCTAGACCCTTCTTTAACAGTCTGCGAACTGCTTTAGGGACTTATGTATGGGATTGGGAGGAGGCATGAACTTCGATCGACTCACACAACCCAAAGACCGGGGAGGAATGGCCCTACTGGACTTTCATCTGGATTATCAGACCTGCCACTTACTGAGAGTGGTCGAATGGTCTCAGCAGGTAGTCTCTAAGCTGTGGAAGGGGCTAGAGATGGATGAGGCTAGGAAACAGGTTGCTTTAATACCTTGGCTGCCAAGATCAGAGGATGAACAGAGATACTCAGCATGCCCAAGAGACACTCTTCAGGTCTGGCGTTGCATGCTGCCTAAATACAGCCTTGGATTTCCTGTCCCCATTACTACGCCTGACATACAACTCAGACTTTCCACTGGGACTCGATCCTAAGGCCTTTAGAGATGTGATTAGGGACCCCCTTCCCAGACTCCACCACATTACTTCACCAGACGGACTTAATACCTTAACCGACGTGACACAACCCACCTCTCCAACACCATTACAAGCCTTTAAGTACAACCAGATCAGGAGCTACGTGGATACTCTCCCAAGAGGGCAAGCACACGTAAGAGACCCAAACTTTTTGGAAAATTATGCATGGCTTCGAACTCCTTACGTCATCATCATGGGGTATCTTTCCTATACTCCATGCTACAACTCTGAACCCGCGCTGAACACCCTAAATTTATGAGCAAATGAAAGACAATACTGAATCGCAAGTTCAGTGACGCCGACTGGGAAAAAATTTGCTATCTGACGCACCACTGCTCGGTCTTTAGCAAGACCCAGGAGACTGCCTACAAGCTCCTGACAGCCTGGTATCGAACCCTGGAGGCCCTGAGGCAGTGGCGTACACACAACCCATGGGGCCCCGGTGCGAAAACTGATCCGGGGCCCCCCCTCCCCCCTCCCCCCTCCCCCCGCGCGAGCGCTTACTCTGTGCAGGCTGAGGCCGCAACACATGGCGGCGGGCACCTGGTCGCAGGGCTGCGACCCGTGCGACCGCGGTATGTATGCCAGTGCATGCATAAACACATACACTTAAAGTACCACTACAGACACCCAGATCACATCAGCTCAATGAAGTGGTCTGGGTGCCAGGTCTCTCTAGTTTTAACCCTGCAGCTGAAAACATAGCAGTTTCAGAGAAACTGCTATGTTTCACTGAGGGTTAATCCAGCCTCTAGTGGCTGTCTCATTGACAGCCGCTAGAGGATTTTCTGCGATTCTCACTGTGAAAATCACAATGAGAAGACGCTGAACGTCCATAGGAAAGCATTGAGTAATGCTTTCCTATGGGCGGTTTGAATGCGCGCGTGGCTCTTGCCACGCATGTGCATTCGAAGCTGAGAGGTGGATGGGGACGGAGAGATCCCCAGCGTTAAGGGAGTCCGGCGCTGGTGAAAGGTAAGTGCTTAAGACACACACACACACTCTCACGAACAGACGCACACATTTACTGACAGACACACACTCAGTGACAGACGCACACAAACATACTCAGTAACAGACACACACACTAACACACACACTAACACACACACTCTAACACTAACACACAAACTCACTAACACTAACACACACACTCACTAACACTCTAACACTAACACACACACTCACTAACACACACACTAACACTAACACACACACTCACTAACACTAACACACTCACTAACACACACACTCACTAACACTAACACTCACTAACACACACACTCACTAACACTAACACACTCACTAACACACACACTAACACACACACTCACTAACACACACACTCACTAACACACACACTCACCAACACTAACACACTCACTAACACACACACTCACTAACACTAACACACACACTCACTAACACTAACACACACACACACTAACACACACACTCACTAACACACACACACTCACTGACACTAACACACACACTCACTAACACTAACACACACACACTCACTAACACTAACACACTCACTAACACACACACTCACTAACACTAACACACACACTCACTAACACTCACACTCACTAACACTAACACACACACACACACTAACACTAACACACACACTAACACTAACACACTCACTAACACACACACACTCTAACACTAACACACACACTCACTAACACTAACACACACACTCTAACACTAACACACACACTCACTAACACACATACTCACTAACACACTCACTAACACACACACTCACTAACACTTACACACTCACTAACACACGCACTAACACACACACTCACTAACACTAACACACACACACTCACTAACACTAACACACTCACTAACACAACACACTCACTAACACTAACACACTTGATGTAGATTAATTTAGAAATAAACAAATATGTTTAAATGTCTATCTGTTCCTGTCCAAATCTGAGATGATTAAATTGCGTATACGCAGAAGTAAGTTCACACTGACACATGGAGTTCAGGTTAAAAGCACTTCAGAAAATTTAATGCCATCTGGTTGGAAAACAGTTATGCAGACCTTTTTATTATTAATTGGCTCAGGGATTTGAGTGACTAGCTAGGTGTCCTCCCACCGGGAGGTGGTAGGTTTACTCGGTGGAAAGGGGGGCTTGAGCGTCATTTTACACAGTCAGTGATGTCAGTCTCATGATCAGGTGCAAGGTTCTTTTATGAATAGAACATTTCATTAGTACAGTGTTCTCATGGCCTTGGCTCTGGCCTTGGTTATACTTTGTTGCATGTTACAGGAGATTCAATAATTCCGGAGTCAGCTATGTCTTTATAGAAAATACAGTCTCTGTTCATTGTATTAAATGTTGCTGGGAAATTCTGTCATGTAATGTAGTTTAAGATGGAGAATCTGTCAGGTAATGAGGACAAAATGGAGGGTTTGTTACAGTGTGAGGTTAAAATGGAGTTAGTACAATAATTCAGTACAAGTTCAATAAAGATTTTTAATAATTCTACATCAGTCCCCCCTATGAAATGTTAATATTCTAAAAGATAAACTTTATTGGTTAGTTTCAGAAGACAGGTTAGCCCAAAGGCACAAAACCCTATGAAGTAACGGTTCTTAAAGTCTTCTTAGTTCTTCAGAGGGACATCATAAATAGACAAGCTTACATTACCATATGGTCCTGTGTTATCTGGAATATAGGCACAACAAGTCATGGTGACAGGTAAACGTTGTTGGTTGCAATAGATATAATAAATGCAAATCAAAATATTATTATTATTAGCAGTGACGGTTGGGAAAATGGACTCAAACTTTCCTTTTACTGCAAAATCATCTGGTACCCCCCTTGGCACACCTATGGCATCAATATATATATATATATATATATAAACTTTCCCTTTAGAGGGGTGCTCCTCTTTATGTTCTGAAGCATGAATGTGGTGTGTCAAGAGTACCTTGTCATGTATTATGTGTATGGACATAATAACCTTGGCTAGGGCGCATTTGCTTATGCATTGTAGTATTAAACTTGTCCCACGCTACATCAGCGTGGGTGGACTCGGATCATTTAGTCAATATTAATATCACCACAAACTCAGGATGGGCAAATAATCCTGAGGGAGCTTGGCGTTTGGATCTCTTTAGCTTCACGAGGTCTCCTTTTGGGGTCCTCGGCTTTCCATCGATGGCAGGTGGTCAGGCATTATTATGGCCATCAAACACCTACTTGTTGGTATCTTTTTTTATTATTTTTTTTTAACAAGTCATTTTTTCTTTAGAGTCAAAAGTGTGTCAAAATCAACAAATGTTACTTCTCATGTTGCAGAGAGAGAGAGAGAGTCTTGAATCTGGAACAATGAATCCACTGAGTGATCTCTGCAACTTTCACAATGCACTATTGGGTATATGGTCTTGGTTGTCACATTGATGACTGGCTAGGCTTCTGGCCATCCTGACAAAATGTCTATTATAACTAGTGCATATTTGACCCAGCAGCTCTTTGTCACCTGGATTCTTGAAAGGGATATTGAGAGTTAGCTAGGTGCTAAGGATTCTCCTCCTCTTCTGCCTGAGCTGTCCTTGGCACAAATAATACAGGATCGGCAGTAACTGATGATTAGAGGAGTAATTCTAGGTGCTTTAGAGTATTTAGAGATCAAAGAGTTCATGAGAGTCTTGGATAGGTATAAAGTTCCATGGGCTCACTGCCCAGTACATGTTTTTGGGTAAACAGAGCTTGAGAGTGTTGGAGTACAGCCCATCTTCAAGGGTTGCCCCTTTCTGTTTTTCCAGCTTTGTATTTCTTCAGGGTCAGCAGCTGCTTGTCATTCTTTCAGAAGCTTGAGATCTGTAGGTAGGATCTACATGGTGAGTATAGAAGTTTCTTTAGCGGACACCATTCTGTCCACTTCCCTTGGTGCACTTGTGGCTTGGTTGGCAGCTTTTAGTCAGCTGAGTGGTGCTTCTTATCTTCCAGATTGATCCAAAATAATGTGCTGCACCCAGGGCATATCTTGAGTCAGTGTAGGTATTGGCATGTCTTCCTTCAGGCATTTTGTATGCCACTGAGAAGGCTGTCAATTCAGCGTCTTGAGCAGATGTGGGTGAGGAAAGTGAAGATGCTTGACGTACCTGATCTTCTGTAGCAACAGCAAATCCAGTATGGTACCTTTCCTCTTTATCCGCAAACAGAGTGGAGTCAGGATCTGGTAAAGCTACTGCATGCTCTGTTGAGAGGTGTCTTGTTTCTTCTTTCATCTGTTCAAAGCAACCATGAGGAGCAGTAGAAGAGGTTTCCTCACCTATTTCTGTGTGAGATTGGGGGGTATTTATCTTTCTATTTACAGTTCTCTTGCTGACCCCCCTCTGTAGAGAGTTGCAAATTGATTGTGTTTCATGTGTTCTAATGAGTCAGGTTCCTTTCATGAGATTTCTGGGGACTTAGTGAAGAAAAAACATGAGGGACAGCCACCTCCCTTACAGGTGTCTTACTTCCATGGGAATCTGGGTCAGGACCGCACTATTTCCTTGAGAGTGCCCAAAACAGTTCTTTCATGTCTGAATAATTTTTCGTTAGTGTGGTATTCCCCCCTGGGAAGTGGCGGAAGAGTGGCCAGAGCAACTTTTCTTCAAAATATAATGTTGTCAGGTAGAGGCAGAGTTGTCTATGAGCGGAGGAAGTTGGTAAGGAATAAGAAGGGAGGAAGCATATAAAGGATATAGATATGGTGGTGGGGAGATGGAAGAATGAGTAGTGGATAGAGTGAGAGGGGAAGAAGGTGGAGTAGGAGGAGAAGGTGGAGTAGAGGGAGGAGTAGGAGGAGGAGAAGGAGGAATAGAGGAGAAGGTGGAGTAGAAGCAGAAAGTGGAGTAGAGGGAGGAGTAGGAGGAGGAGAAGGAGAAATAGAGGGAGGAGTAGGAAGAGGAGGGAGGAGTAAGAGCAGGAGGAAGGAGGAGGAGGAGTAGAGGAGGAGTAGGAGGAAAGAGGAGAAGGTGGAGTAGAGGGAGGAGTAGGAGGAGGAGTAGAGGAGAAGTAGGAGGAGAGAGGAGAAGGTGGAGTAGAGGGAGGAGTAGGAGGAAAAAAGTGGAGTAGAGGGAGGAGTAGGAAGAGGAGGGAGGAGTAAGAGCAGGAAGAAGGAGTAGGAGGAGGAAAAGGTGGAGTAGAGGGAGGAGTAGTAGGAAGAAAGTGGGGGACTGTAGATGAAGGGGAGGGATCGGTGGGAGGAGTAAGCAGGGGTGGGCAGGTAAGGGAGCAGACAGGTGATGTAGCAATGGAGGGTACATCAGAAATCAAGAATAGGTAGAAATGCAATGGAGGCTGCAAATAGCCCATGTACAACAACTATTAACTGGCCCTATGCTTTCCCTAGAGAAAAATAATAAAAGGCTAACATGCTCATCTTGTCTCCACAAGCCTCGAACGTTTCACTCCGTGGGTGTCCAGCAGCGGCTAGCCCACCACATCTCCCACACCAGACTTGTGCCCGTGGAGACAGACGCTATCCCTGACTCTCGTTCTTTATTTTATTAATTTATATCTAACATCTCAAAATGTAATTCCTACTTATATCACAAATATACATTATCACAATTTTATGTCTCGCAAATGGGATAAACTTTATTCTACTCTTCACTGATAATGTATATTTAAAACATACAAAATAGACAAATAACATTGCCTTCTGCAAAATAAATGGAAAAGATAATGGAGATTTTGTTAAGCTTATAAATGGCTATACATTAATTCACATTTCTTGTTCTCCAGTTTCTGGCTGTTAATGACAATGTACAATGTAATAGAGCAGCAGGGAATGCTAGCAGAATGCTTGGTTGCATAGGGAGAGGTATTAGCAGTAGGAAGAGGGAAATGCTCATGCCATTGTACAGAACACTGGTGGGACCTCACTTAGAGTACTGGATACAGTACTGGAGACCATATCTTCAGAAGGATATGGATACCTTAGAGAGAGAGTTCAGAGAAGGGCTACTAAACTGGTTCATGCATTGCAGGGTAAAATTCACCAGGAAAGGTTAAAGGATCTTGACAGGTATAGCTTGGTGAAAAGACGAGACAGGGGAAATATGATAAAAGTATTTTAAATACATAAAGGGAAACAACACAGTAAAAGTGGAGACTATATTTAAAAGAAGGAAAACTACCATAACAAGAGGACATAGTCTCAAAAATAGAGGGACCAAGGTTTAAAAATAATATCAGGAAGCATTACATTACTGAGAGGGTAGTGGATGCATGGAATAGTCTTCCAACTGTAGTGGTAGAGGTTAACTCAGTAGAAGAGTTTAAGCATGCGTGGGATAGGCATAAGGCTAAGCACTTGCTGCTAGTAACAGATCTAGAATTAATATACTATAATGCCCAAAGTCTCAATTCCTATGCATATGCAATAATAAAATATCTGGGCTTACAACAAAAATTATGTTAGTCAGTCTTTAAACTTGGCTTATTCATTTGTTAATAGTTATGCTTATAATGTTAACAGGTCAAGAAATCTTTGTTTATTAGAAACTTTTTATAGTAAATGTTCTTTAAGATAACCCCTCTTCCAGCATTGCATAGTAATGCAACAAATCACACTTGCCTTTAAATTTTTAACTCGTCCAAATTAATTCTCTATTCCTGCATCAGATTCACTTTCCTAACCTTCGTAATCAACACTGAGCTACATCGCCGACTCCCTATCTTATACACCAGTCTTGGAGAAAATACTTTGCACCGCGAAAGGAAATACAGCCTCAGAAAGGTGGAATGTAATCTTGTGAGCTAGTCTCCCACACGATCCTATCAACTTCAATTGAAATAACAAAATACACAATTAGAATATTTTCTAGCAAAAATTCCATTGCTAAGTTCTGGATAACTCTACGGAACACAAATCTGAATCGCACTGAGTCGCAATCACGCCCCCCCCCCCCTCCTCCCTCCCTTGTCTCACAGAAGGCAAAAAGGGAGGGGGAGAAACAAGAGGGACTGCAAGCATGACATTTTAACCATGTCAGTGCTGGAAAGACAGTTACGTTACAATTATTGCAAAGCAAAGAGACTCAGTGAAACTCAATACAAAACCCCCACCCTCTACCAGGGTAATGGCTAACACAAAATACAAAAACAATTATTATAATATACATATATTCCTAACCCTTTGTGATTTAGTTCTTCCTCAACCCAACCTTCTTGCTGAATAGCCTTCGCTACTCTGTACCATGCTTCAGCTGTCTGTAATAAATCATTATTTGCAAGCTTGCCTTTCTTCTCTGTCAGTAACCTACACCAGCTTTCTGGTTGCAATCTTCCACATGTAGGCACAGCAATTTTACATACTTTTGCAATCTTTTCAACACCTTTAACCATCTCCTCACCCTCTCTGTCTTCAACTAAATCACATGCTAGCCAGCCCTTACTGGGCTTACTCAAATCCTGCCCCATAATCCCCTTTCCCCTACACCAGCGTCCTAGATATAGGGAAAGATAAGGAAAATTGAACAGGAATGTCTACAATGCTCGACTGCCACTTTAATGTAGGTGGGTCCTACTCAAGTGCGTCTTCCCAAAATGTAGACTAGTCACTGAATCCGCCTACCCGGGGTGGTAGACACGGATTGGAGCGAGGTGAGAAGTGTGTGACCAATCACTTCTCTGTTAAGAGGAATGGGAGTGGATAGTATAATAGTATAGGAAGTGTAGAAAAGATAAAAAGGTAAGGAAAATCCTTAGAGACAGACACAGGAGTTTGAATGACTCCTAATTAAACAAACAAGACAACAATACAATTGAAATACAGTGCATGCATCACAGTTCAAATAAAATCAACAGTAATCCCTTTCCTTTACTCGTGTGCTTACTCCAAAGTCACCTCCCTCAATCTCGTAGTGTCTCACTACCAGCGGCCAAGGATAACAGCTAACACCGGTCCGAAATCCATATGCCTCCCTCGTTACAGCAGTCCACTAAAAGTGTCTGCGCTACCCTCACCCTTGTAGTGCCCCTATGAGACCCACTCATAAGTCTCACTACTCCGTGGTGATGAAGACAGCAATGCCTGCCCGAATTCACGCACCACAAATAACAATTGGAATGACTCCAGCCTAGCGCTCAAAGCTGGAGGGTACCACCTCTCTGCAAGCAGAGTTATGTGCACAATGAGGCTAGCTAGGCTATCAAAGTGACACCAGAAGGATCCCCAGGAAACTATGAGTCTACACAATCTCCACAGATCCAACACCCCTCTTTTTCCATACAGCCACAGCCACGAGGCTCCTAAAAGAGGTAAACAGGCAAAGAAGACCCCCAGGAAAACTTCCACAGGTCCACCCCCCTTTTTCCCTACAACCACAGCCACGTGGTTCCTAAAAGGAGTAAACAGGCAACAGAAGACCCAGGCAAATCCCCTCAGGTCCACCCCCCTTTATCCCAAAAGGGGTAAAAAGACAAACAGACAAACAGAAGACCCAGGCAAGTCCCCTCAGGTCCACCCCCCTTTATCCCAAAAAGGGGAAAACAAGCAAACAGACAATCAACCCGGGCACTTAAGCTAAAATAGGCCAATACAAACACACCCAGGCAACAGATAGACTAAATGCAGGTAAACAAGTGAGTAACGAGACACCGGGCAAGATATTACCTGTCTTTGATGTCCTCCCGGGAAGCAGTCACAGACACGTGGACGGGTCAATCAAAGGGGCCGGAACATACCGGTGGCTCTGCAGAAGTCTCTACCGTGTACTTGGAGGTGATCAGTCTCCTTTCCTACCCCCAGGATTCCCCCGTCCAACAGCATCTTCCTTAGGACGGCTCACCGGCCAGACATAGCCCGATGCCCCACGTTGGGCGCCAAATTGATGTAGATTAATTTAGAAATAAACAAATATGTTTAAATGTCTATCTGTTCCTGTCCAAATCTGAGATGATTAAATTGCGTATACGCAGAAGTAAGTTCACACTGACACATGGAGTTCAAGTTAAAAGCACTTCAGAAAATTTAATGCCATCTGGTTGGAAAACAGTTATGCAGACCTTTTTAAAGGCAAAATGACATCATCATTGAATATCAGATAATAACAAATAAACATCATTAATTTGATTAAATGTTATGTGACTATATCAGTGTCCACCCATCAATGTTATTAATTGGCTCAGGGATTTGAGTGACTAGCTAGGTGTCCTCCCACCGGGAGGTGGTAGGTTTACTCGGTGGAAAGGGGGGCTTGAGCGTCATTTTACACAGTCAGTGATGTCAGTCTCATGATCAGGTGCAAGGTTCTTTTATGAATAGAACATTTCATTAGTACAGTGTTCTCATGGCCTTGGCTCTGGCCTTGGTTATACTTTGTTGCATGTTACAGGAGATTCAATAATTCCGGAGTCAGCTATGTCTTTATAGAAAATACAGTCTCTGTTCATTGTATTAAATGTTGCTGGGAAATTCTGTCATGTAATGTAGTTTAAGATGGAGAATCTGTCAGGTAATGAGGACAAAATGGAGGGTTTGTTACAGTGTGAGGTTAAAATGGAGTTAGTACAATAATTCAGTACAAGTTCAATAAAGATTTTTAATAATTCTACATCACACTCACTAACACTAACACACACACTAACACTAACACACTCACTAACACTAACACACACACACTAACACTAACACACTCACACTAACACACACACTCTAACACTAACACACACACACTCACTAACACTAACACACTCACTAACACACACACACTCACTAACACTAACACACACACTCACTAACACTAACACACTCACTAACACTAACACACTCAAACGTTTTTTTTGTGTTTTTTTTTAATCCCCCCAGCCTCCTTACCTGTGGGAGAGCTGGGGGGATTCCCTGGGGTCCAGTGGTGTTGCTGGCCAGGCTGTCACCCGGCTGGCGGGCGCGCGAGGGAGCACTATCCCCTGGGTGCTCCCTCTTCAGCTCCCTCGCGCGCCGCGTACTGATGCCGGAGCCGGAAGATGACGTCATCTTCCGGCTCCGGTTTCAGTGCGGTGCGCGAGGGAGCTGAAGAGGGAGCACCCAGGGGACAGTGCTCCCTCGCGCGCCCGCCAGCCAGCCAGGTGACAGCAGGGCCAGCCTCGGGGGGCCCGGAGGTGGCCGGCTCCTGGGCCCCCCAGCAGAAGAGGCTGGCCCTGTGGGTGCATACCTGGGTCGCAGGGCGGCCGGGCCCCCTGGTGGGCCGGGCCCGGTCGCAGCCGCGACCCCTGCGACCCTGGTATGTACGCCACTGCCCTGAGGTGTAAGTACCCAAATCATTCAGACCGGTGCTGGATATGTGGTTAAGAGGCCAGAGTTCTTTATCACATCTGGTGAGAGTGTAGGAGGATTAGACCATTCTGGAGGCTGATCCAGGACATGATAGAACTCTTTACAGACGAGCCTCCCCAACATGACCTAGTTTTTCTATTGCTACACCACACTAGGGCCCCTAAGTCAGCATACAATAAATCAATCACGATCAGGAACCTGAACATTGCTAAACAAATCATTCCCCAATTGAGAGTTGTCCATTCACCCTTATTTGAGATATTGGGTTAGAATATAGTGCTCACATTCAGCGTCTTCACCTCTCTGCAAACCCTGAAGTCTGCAAGAGCGTGTTTTAGATATGGCTAGTCCACCCGGTCAAAAGTATTTTCTGCATCAGTGGATAGAAAAAAAATTAAATAGAATAGAAATAAAATGTTAAATGATTTCACAAAAATCATATATGAACTAAAGGGTGAAAGGATATATACTACTGATCAAAATGTTGGCAGCAACACAAAATAAGCAAGCGACTTCAATGTAAACTACAACTTTATATATCAATCTGTGTGCACTCTGATAATACTCCAAACACAATTCAAAAATAAAAAACATTTAATATATAAGTATAAGGAAAGGTTAGTGTAAAACCAAAAAGACCTAAAAATAAAAGGTCTATGTAAAAACATATACAAGTTATAAAAAACATAAACCACATATAAATTAACAAACAAAGCTCCTGTGCTACTGAAAAATGTCTAAGTAAGTAACAATCCGACAGTCCAGGTGGAGCTACAGTATTAAATAAATTGAAACAGCATATACTAGCTCCACGTGGGCTGTAATCAGGGCTTAAATACTAAACATCAAAACCAGTAGATGTGTAAAATAAACACACATAAAAACAGTAGATGCTGACACTGTCCCCAAAGTACCTCCACGGAAAAAGTTTGGGTAGGCGTTAATGTAGTTATGTAGTAGATACCATGGACCACAAGGTTATGTAGCTTCACTGTAGATAAAGTCAATACGTCCAGACAAGATCTATGTCTGACTGCTAAGATGCTCCAACAACAGGACCAACCGGGGAAACCATATATACATACAGCATTCTAACTGTTATAAAGCAAATGATACGGCCGGTAACTTCGCAAAAGGCCACAGCACTTATCTAAAGGGAACACCAACCAACCAAATTACAAAAATACTTAGATCCAAAAGAATGTCTACATGTTTCATCTCTGTAGCGAGACTTTATCAAGTCCGGGCACAATTGGGCTCTAGTATATCCCTGCATGGGTACTTCTCGAACCAAAAAAAATAAAGACAAATAAAACAATCAATCCTGACCAACAATAAAAAAAACTCATATAGATCATAACAACAAATACTCAAATTAATCCCATTGCTAAAACCGTTATGAAGGAATACATATTTAAATCAAGATTCAAGACTGCGTATTTACTGCTTTTTTCTTAAATGAAGGGCACTACAAAAATTAACAAATCATGAGTACCAAATGCTCAAATAGGTCCTACAGATATAGATAAATATTCACAGCTAATCATGTGTTAGGAGAGGAGTCTTCAAGAGATAAACTCTTGATATAAGAATATTGGCAAGGCCCCTTTTATATTAAAAATTGTCTTCACACAATAAAAACTACTGCCTACACTCAAGGTTAGATCTGATCTAACTCTTCATTAAGGCCATTAGGACTTAAGGTGTTAAGTTTCAGGATCCACTTTGACTCTGCTCCAATTAGTTCTCTTTTCGTTTTTGCTGTATCTCCCAACACGGTTACCTATTTGATCCCCATTATGGGAAGATTCAAAGTGTCAAGGCACTGAAGACCTTCTGTCTTTATGCAGAATAGCCAGGTAGTGCTTTCTGACTTAGCATTTAAGGGTTCTAAAATTCTTTTTGTCCTTAGTATTATATAGGATGATGTAATAATCCTTAAAAGCCATGCTAATATCATTGGTTTCATGGTATATGTGATCCTCAGTTTTATGATATATTTGACCCTTTTTGTTTTGAATTTTGGGTATAAAGATGAGTTGGTAATGTTGCTTAAGCAAGGTCTTTAGCACAGTTGTTTCCTGATCTTATGTAGTTTGTTTTTGTGATGAAACAAGCTTGTGTTGCCCGTTGTCCAAAATGTGGTTCAGGGAATTATGCAATGCTGTCAATTTTGCTAAAGTGTCATTTGTAAAGCACTTATTGTGGTGTTCTAATCTATGTATCTGTGAAAATATTTTTTGAGTGTGCTGTATTCGTTTTTTTTTTTTGTGTTCTGACCCAAGTTCTATAAATACTCCTCTGATGACACTTTTATGTGCCTCCCATAATAACATGGGTGAGATATCCACTACATAATTTTCAGTAAAGTAATTGTGAATAGCTGTTTGGACATTGTCTCGGGTGGCAGGTAATGGTAAAGTATATTCATTCAAACACCATAAATTCATGTTATGTGGGGTTATTTGAAGGGACATCATCGTCATCATGGTTCTAACTGCATGGTCTGAATGCACAATGGGAAGAATAGTGTGAAGTGTAGAAGGTTTAAGTAGTAATGTGATAACATTAGCATGTCAATGCATGAAAATTACTTTTGAGCATGAGAGTAAAATGTGGAATCACATGTGAATGGGTGCTGCTTCCTCCATATGTCTGTGAGCTGTGATGTATGAAAGAGATGTCTAAGCTTGTGTTTCTGATGTGCTTCTCTGTGCAAGGACCCTAAAGATTTATCTATTGGTTGTCAAGATGAAGTCTCCTCCTGGGATCAATATACTGTAGTGAAAGTATTCCACAGCTTAAATAATATTGTAAAGCGCTACGGAATCTGTTGGCGCTATATAAATGGCAATAATAATAAATAAAATAAATAAATGATTTTCCTAAACAGGAGCACTTATTAATATGAGGCAAATGTATATTTACAAATGTACTACTGGGAGGCATGCAGACTTTAACCATAACATAACTGCCTTTGCTATTTTTTAGCTAGTCTCAGTTAAAAAGGTGCTGAATGTAAAAAGAGAATTTGTTTTTGTTAAGAGAATATTGCTATAATATCCCGTTGGGAAGTCTTGATTTTGAATGAGTGGCGCTGTTGTGCCTCTAAAATCACAGATGCATCTGTTAAACCACAGATGCCTCTAATATTTAAAATTCTCCTAGGGCCTTTGTTCTCTTTTCAGGTTGATTTAAACATAAAATAAACATATTCTGCATAACAACGTCCTCTGTGAGGACCTCCAGCGTTGCTCAATTCCCCATAGGAAAGCATTGAAAGCATTTTCAATGCTTTCCTATGGAGAGGTCTGATGCACATGCGCATTAGGCATGCACGCTTGGTCTCCCCCGCCGGATGACGGCGGGGGAGGAGCGTGAACAGACCCAAAACCACCGCCGAGGGACATCGGTGCATAAACCTTCTATTCGGCCACCACTAACCAATGCTCACAAGCAGAAACAGCTGCATTGGGCAGAAAAATACATGAAGACTAATTTTCATACAGTCCTGTTCACTGATGAGTGCCGTGCTACCCTGGATGGTCCAGATGGATGGAATAGTGGATGGTTGGTGGACGGCCACCCTGTTCCAACAAGGCTGCGACATCAGCAAGGCGGTGGTGGAGTCATGTTTTGGGCCGGAATCATGGGAAGAGAGCTGGTCGGCCCCTTTAGGGTCCCCGAAGGTGTAAAGATGACCTCTGCAAAGTATGTGGAGTTTCTGATTGACCACTTTCTTCCCTGGTACAGAAGGAAGAACTATGCTTTCCCTAATAAAATCATCTTCATGCATGACAATGCACCATCTCATGCTGCAAAGAATACTTCTGCATCAATGGCTGCTATGGGGATAAAAGGAGAGAAAGTCATGGTTTGGCCTCCATCCTCCCCTGACCTCAATCATATTGAGAACCTTTGGAGCATCCTCAAGCAAAAGATCTATAAGGGTGGTAGGCAGTTTACATCCAAACAGCAGCTCTGGGAGGCTACTCTGACATCTTGCAAACAAATCCAAGCAGAAACTGTCCAAAAACTCACAAGTTCAATGGATGCAAGACTTGTGAAGCTGCTATCAAATAAGGGGTCTTATGTTAAAATGTAACGTGACCTGTTAAGATGTTTAAAAAGTTAAAATGTTGTTATAAGTTTGATTGAAATAGCTTTTGATTTCAGTAAATATGCTGCAAACACAACAAATGACAATTTTCAGTTCTTTACAACCTATAATAAGTGTTTTGAAACTTACTGTGCATAATAATTTGGAACAGTGCCTTGTGGGCTTTTTATGTTTTCAAAAAAATACTGTTATCATTAGGAGGTTTGTTCAATAAAATTTCAATTGTACTCTTAATAGTTAATAACATGAGAAATATGCTGACTGTTATTTACATCAATTATTTAGGTAAATGAGAAAAATATAATTTGCACAATAATTTGGAACGGTGTATACATTTATTAAAACAAAAAGCATAAAAAAACCTTACATGTAAGCAGGCAATATGCTGTGAAGATAAAATTCTTTAGAATCAGATAAAACATAATGCGTTTTGGCTATTCAGCCTTCCTCAGGTGTAGATTCTTGCTGTCCATACTCCCACTATTTAAATCCAAATTGTTTGTCCCAAACAATGGTAGTCCACTGACTCCTCCTTCCTCCTTTCCCAGAAGGATCGTCGGTTTCCGGACACCATTTTGGTATACCCGGAACTCCTTTGTCTCCCCTGCCTAGGACCATTTCCCTCTTTGGTTGCATTTCTGCATGTTGCGGATCCAACAGAATTTGCTTCATTGTGTCCTGTTCTGGAGAGTTAGCTCAAGGCTTTGTTTGTTTTTGTGTTTGTGGAGCAGAGTCTCTCATTCTCTGCCGCATATTCTGCCTGCGTTAAGCTTCTGGTCACTTTATTGACCTCCCACTTGAAGCTACAAAATTAGTTTGCTATTACGTTTAGTGTTGGCCAGGCCCCTCCATCCTTTATCTTTTAATTTGTGAACACTGCCTAATTAAGACACCATATTAGAACCATTCATTTCTGTTTATTTTTTTGAAAACTAATTGAAATCTTGATTCTTGAACAATAACTCCTAGAGAGCTGTCACACAGATTGTATGTGATGGATTGACACTTTTTTTTAATCAAGTCAATTTCAAACCTTATAAAATGGATGACTTGATCACAAAATAACTTCACAATGAAAGCATTTTTTTTCATTAACCCAAAGATCTTTTACATATATCTTATTCTGGGTAATTAATAAGGTAGAACTATGCATAACAATGTTTCTTCAACATACTAAACAAGCAGGATTGACTTGATAAAGCACACAATTCCCTAACTCCTTCTACAATGTGGACTAGGCTAACCAGAGCTAGACTTTACCACAATAGAGAGACGTCTGTTAGAAGCTGCTTTGTTAAACAAAAATACTCGTATTTATGTACCACAAGTAATGTTGTTTCATGGTGCCTATGTCCTAAAGTGCCAAACTTCTCCATAATTTACTCCTTTATGTGTGATACATGGAGTTGGTGCTCAAAGAGTGCTTGTGACTTCAGTAGAAGGGCACTACTGACGTCTGGAGATTTGCAGAAATAATTTTTTCAGTTATCAACTGAATAGATGATCAAATGTTATCACATTTTTGCTTTAGTAAAACTGTGTATCCAAATTGGAAAATTAATATTGAAGGGTAGTAGTATTTAATAATTTGATCTCTAACAAAGCACACCAGTCTAAGAAAAAAAAGAAATGAGAAATCTGACATTCAAGCTATTTTTGTGGCTGCTAATGGATTTGATTGTGCAATATATCTCATATCCATTATTTATCATGTCTAAAATTAGCAGAAGTATTTTTGTTTTTCTCAAGGTATGCACAGCTGATGGTAGAATATATCCAAGTGTGATTTACACGTTCTCTTAATTGCTTTGCTTTTAGGATCACAGTAGACATGGGTAGGAAACTGGATCTTTCTGGGCTGACAGAGGATGAAGCTGAGCATGTCCTTCAAGTCGTTCAGCGAGACTTTAGCCTTAGGAAAAAAGAAGAAGAACGATTAAGGTATGATAATTTAAAACTTGTGTCCTTAGTTCTTTGCTCTAGACCAGTTATGTTCAAATGTGCTAATCCAGCTGCTGTGCAAATATACTTTTCGTGGATATCACAGGATTCTGGGTAATGTCTATAAAAAGGACCGCAGTTGGGCATACCGGATATAGATCTCTGCTTAATAAGTATATCATGAAAAAATGCACTGAAAAAAATCTACAAAGTATAAAATCTATGTATACTGCTCTATGCGTTGACAACAATCAAAATCTTTGTCTTTGTAAATGTTTGTGCGCATAATGATTCTGAATATTTATTTTGACCATTAATTAGAAGACACACTTTTATTGAAACAATGTTAAGAGATGACGGTATCACAGGCAGATAATGGTCATAAAATCAGTTGGGGTGCCATGATGTTTACATCCATAGAATATGAAAAAACACTTCATAAATCTTGTTGGTGGTTAAAAACAAACTATTGCTATTTATCAAATGTATAGAGAAGCACGGTGTCCAGAGGTCAGTTTAACTCTTCATCAGAAGACTCTTAATTTTTTTAAAGAAAAGCAATACATATACTATATACAGATTTTATGTATAATTGACATCATGACATAGCATGCAAACTGATTTAAGGTGTGATGTGCTTAAGAGCCATGAGGGCTCATGCATGTGTAAACTATTTTAGAAGGAATAGCTTAGTATGCATGTGTTCCTAAGGAATTTCTCTGCAGATGCATGATCATGAGGGCACATGAGCATCATAGGGCAAATTATGCCGCCTTGGACCCAGAAGTTTACTAAGGTGTGGGAATGAGGTACTGGCACTTTCAAAAAAGTGACAGTTCTGTTTAAAAGAGCTATTGTAGTCAACATCTAAATCAGTTTTATCTAGAACAGTGCAAAGTTAAGGTCATACAGTACTTTAATGCTATACTTTATCTTCTCCTTCTTTTAACATAGCACTGACCGAGTTACTAATAATGAATAATGGCTATATGGATAAGATGTTGAGAACAAATGATCATTTGTAAAAAAAAAAAAAAAGAAATGCCCTGACTGAGTGTATCTCGGATATGCTCAATCTGATAGAGGTGATTTGTGAAGTGTCTTATTTAATCTCCACTATGAGGCCTGGGCTGGATGTCCTGTGTATAATAGTTCAAATGTTTGACATTGTCATACTCAGTCACTACTCAAAGTAAAGGTAGGGGTCTGACTTTGTAATGAACAGCTTGTGAGTTATATACCTGCATGGTGATATGTTTTCTTATTGTGCTAAGCAAATCAAGTAGGTTGTTAGTTCAAATCCTATATTGCAACGTTTTTTCTGATCTTTATATTTCCACACATGTATTGCAATTCATAAGTATGTTCCAATTTAATTTATATTTATATAATATTATTATTTATTTTGTAAACGTTCTTATTGATAGTTGGACAAGCTTCACAAATTTCACCTACTGAGTTTCTGTGAAGTGATCATGCAAGAACAAATAGGTTTACCTACTTTTGTATTAGACCATGTAAAATAATATAGTTACTGTATGTGACAGCTCAAACGTTGTCCAAAAATCATAACAAAATATGTATATATATATTTTATGCTCATACAAAGAATGGAACATCGGCTTCCGCGATGAAAAACAAAAAAACTTAACCAGTAGACTATAAAGAAACTTGTATAGCAGCAATTCTTAGTTCCAATACCAGTACTGTGCACCTGCTGATAATGTCATCCAATACTAGCACTGTGTACCTGCTGAAATATGTCTTCCAAATCCAAAGCACTACCTGTATGCTAAAAGTGTGTACTTTGTAGCACTATATTCCTGCTAAAAATGTATCTTAATCCAAGCAGTGTAAATTTCTGCTGAAAACTTGTCCCACAATCCCTGCACTGTGTATGCTGCCAGACTATCCCATGTTTTTAAGTACAGTTGTATTATTTTCATCTCCTGTATCCTCTAATCTTTTTTGTGGGTTTCCATTTGTGCTAATATCATATTTTGCCAAAATGTATTATACCCGAGCAGTAATAGTGTAACTCATAAGTGCCCTATAATCTTAAAACGTCACCAGCACCAAAGGTTCACATAATAATTTTAACACAAGTTTATAGTGTATGTTTCTAACTACTACCAATTTGAATGCAAAAATTACATTATCTAATTTAATTACACCATTAAATGTATTTAGCCTTTATTTTAATTCTACTCCTTTCCCCAATATTCAACCACCTACCAGAGCTACCTAAACATGCCTTATGAATCATACATTTATAAAATGTATTCTTAAGGTTGAAAGAAAAATGAAAAAAAAAAAAAATCAAAACAGCTAGAACAATCTCTTTGTCTACTGTAGTCCAAAGTATAAGTGGATAAAATAGCACTTTCATTAAAAAATAAATTAAATTAAAAAAAACAAATGTCTTTTTAATGTAATTGCAGAACTCAATAAGAACTGCATCAGTCCAGGAGTGGTTACTTCCACTGTTTACTTATTGATTGTACTATGTTCAAGGGTCATGTATTCATAAAGTATTTGCTGCCAGTGGATTCTGAAAGTGAGTACTCATTTAATGCTTTGACTAATAACTAGTGATGTCGCGAACATAACATTTTCGGTTCGCGTAACGCGAACGCGAATTTCCGCAAATGTTCGCGATCCGGGCGAACCGCCATAGACTTCAATAGGCAGGCGAATTTTAAAACCCACAGGGACTCTTTCTGGCCACAATAGTGATTGAAGGGGGGGGGGGAGACCTACTCTCCTTACTGTCCTCTCCCCAGGCCCCACCACTGTACGGCGGGTGGGGGCCATAAAGATAATGAGCGGGGGGAACCTAATGTCCTCCCCACCACGCCCCCACACCTGTGCGGTGGGTGGGCGCAATAATTATAATGAGGGGGGGGACCTAATGTCCTCCCCCCCGGCCCCCACCCCTGGGCGGCAGGTGGGGGCCATAAAGATAATGAGGGGGGGACTTACTGTCCTCCCCCTCTCCTGCCCCCACCCCTGGGCGGCGGGTGGGGGCCATAATGATAATGAGGGGGGGGACCTACTGTCCTCCCCCCCCGGCCCCCACGCCTGGGCGGCGGGTGGGGGCCATAAAGATAATGAGGGGGGGCCTACTGTTCCCCTGGCCCCCACCCCTGAGCGGTGGGTGGGGGCCCTAAATACTAATAAGGGGGGGCCTAATGTCCTCCCCCCGGGCCCCCACCCCTGAGCGGCGGGTGGGGGCCCTAAATACAAATAGATTGCAAGCCATCCAATCACAGTGCTCTGTGTCATTTTACACAGCGTGGGAAAGTTCTTTGGAATTTTCCCACGCTGTCTAAAATGACAAAGAGCACTCTGATTGGTGGGCTTGAAATCCATCCAATCACAGTGCTCTGTGTCATTTTACACAGCGTGGGAAAGTTCTTTGGAATTTTCCCACGCTGTGTAAAATGACAAAGAGCACTCTGATTGGCTAAAACCAGCCAATCAGAGTGTTCTTAGCCTAATTTCAGGGCGTGTCAAGGCTTTATAAGCCTTCCCACGCCCTGCAGAGCTCAGTCTGCGCAGAGCCCTCCATGGGTGAAGATGGATTTTTTTTTTTGCGCTCGTTTTTTTTTTTGCGTCGGTTATTATGGTTTTTTATTTGGCCTTTTTTGGGGCTGAAAAAAGACGATTTTAGAAGAAAGAAAACATCGAATGGTAAGTTGTGTTTTTCTAATTTTTTTTACAGGTTCTTAGTTAAAGGTCCCCCCCTCATTATTTTCTGGGTGAGGTGGGTAGGTAAGGGGATAATTTTTTTGTGGGGGGGGAGGGGGTGACTAGGGACCCCCCATTTGTATTTAGGGCCCCCACCCGCCGCTCAGGGGTGGGGCCAGGGGGAGGACATTAGGCCCCCCCCTTATTAGTATTTAGGGCCCCCACCCACCGCTCAGGGGTGGGGGCGGGGGGGGACAGTAGGTCCCCCATTGTGATTTATGGCCCCCACCCACCGTGCAGGGGTGGGGGCCGGGGGGAGGACCTGCTGTCCTCTTTTTATGGCCCCCACCCACCGCGCAGGGGTGGGGACGGGGGGGGGGGGGAGGACAGTAGGTCCCCCCCTCATTATTTTTATGGCCCACACCCAATGCTCACGGGTGGGGGTGGGTGGGACAGTAGGTCCCCCCTTATTGTTTTTTTTAGGGCCCCCACCCACCGCTCAGGGGTTGGGGCCGGGGGGGGGACAGTAGGTCCCCCCCTCATTATTTTTATTCCCCTATATAACAATGTTTGGTATTTAGTGAAAATTCCCCTGTATAACAGTGTTTTGCATTTAGTGAATATTCCCCTATATAACAATGTTTTGCATTTAGTGAATATAGGGGAATATTCACTAAATGCAAAACATTGTTATAGAGGGGAATATTCACTAAATGCCAAACATTGTTATATAGGGGAATATTCACTACATGCAAAACATTGTTATATAGGGGAATATTCACTAAATGCACAACATTGTTATACAGGGGAATATTCACTAAATACCAAACATTGTTATATAGGGGAGTATTCACTAAATGCCAAACATTGTTATATTCCCCTATTTGGCATTTAGTGAATATTCCCCTATATAACAATGTTTGTCATTTAGTGAATATTCCCCTATGTAACAATGTTTGGCATTTAGTGAATATTCCCCTATATACCAATGTTTGACATTTAGTGAATATTCCCCTATATACCAATGTTTTGCATTTAGAATTAAGAAAAATAATAATAAAAAAATAAAACAAAAATGATTGCAGCTTCCGAATGAATCTAAATTGTATGCTGTCCAGTAGGTGGGAGGGTCTGCTAGGGAGGTTCTGCTGCTGATTGGCTGTAATGTATCTGCTGACTGTGAGGTACAGGGTCAAAGTTTACTCAATGATGATGAATAGGGGGCGGACCGAACACCGCATGTGTTCGCCCGTGGTCGCGAACGCGAACATGCTATGTTCGCCAGGAACTATTCGCCAGCGAATAGTTCGGGACATCACTACTCATAACAAATGAATGTTATTTAACATATTCTTACTCTTGGTTATTTTATTTTATCTCTCAATTTCAATATCAAATATTCATGAACATATGATCAATAATCACATGTATTTATAGTGTATTTTTCTGTCATACACAGGATCTTTATCATGCAACGCTTCCTTTTACATATAAAAATATTAACCCGAATAGATGATCATGATAGACTGAAAAAAGAAACGTGCTATACTACGAGTTTATTTAATAAGCACCAACTTGTAGTTAACTAAACTTAACTTTGGTTATCTCCCACAGCTGATATAAACTGCTTGTGGCATTTGTTCATGGCCCATTATTAGAAAGTCCAACTTGCAGTTTCCAAACCATTTCTGCCACTACCACCCATTCCACTTATTCATGTGGTATTACTTGCAAAGTATACATGATTGGAAGTGAAGACATGTTTTTAAATTATTTTAGGTATTAATATTTGTAACAGGCTTATTCAGAACTTCCCACACTGTTTGCAACCATGGAATTCTTAAATAAAGATGCTCTAGAAAGTTTATGGACATTCTGTGTAGATCCGAAAAATAAAGACTAGAGAAGATCAATAAAGAAGTAGACGAGGAGGTGGAGAAAATTGAAACCTTTAAAACAGAAAGCAGCTTTGAACAGCTGGAGGTCAAACTAAAAAACCAACTGGATAGGTTTCAGTCCGCAATTAAAACTCGCAAACACTCTAAGTTTATACGGGACACCAAAGACTTTCAGACAGGGAATATCTATCAGAGATCTAGACAGAATAGAAGGGTGGAGTTTGACCAATTTTCCACCTCTGAATACGATTCCAGTGGCTCTGAACCTGAACCTAGCTCAGATAGCTCCATTACTGCATCAGATTCTAACCCCAAGAGCATCTTAAAGAAGGGTATCAATTTTTTAGACAGGACCAACCAGGACATAAGACCACAAAGAAACACAAGAAGCAGATCCACAAGAGGGTTCCAACGGAGGAAAGCTTATTGACCCAGGAGAGTCAAATTATTAACCTTTCCTCCTATCAGCTCACTACTATAGAAACGCAGCTTCTGAAAAAAGGTCTATCTTTTGTCCCCACACCTAAGTTCAACAAATTTAACTGGACTAAAGATATCCATCTGTTCGCTAGGAAGCTAGCCTTGCATAAGTATCATTGCATACAAAAAACTAAACAAGCAACAAGACTAGGCCTAGAAGAAAGAGATATGAACTTGCTAGATAATCTGGTGGAATTACTCAACAGCAACGATACCTCCAGAGCACATTTAGCTCCATACACTAACCTGAAACCGAAAAGCAAATTCACACCGTATATACCGGAATATAAGTATATCGATCTATTTGTTGAACTGTCCTGCAAAGAAATAGAGACTATGGATATTGAAGTACAACCAGGACCCCAGTCCAGTAATCTAAGTATCCAAGAGACCAGAGCATTAGCCAAACTTAGAAAGAATGACACCATAATCATTAAACCATCCGACAAAGGAGGCAACCTGGTAATTCTAAATAGGACGGAATACGTCAAAATGGTACATAGACTACTGGATGATAGGGATACATACGTAGCATTAGCTGCAGACCCTACCAATAGATTCCTGGTGGATCTTAAGAATATTCTTGACCAAGCTCTTCAAAATAAACTTATAAGCTTAGATGAACACAAATTTATGCTAAACAAAAAACCTACCATAGCCACTTTCTATGCATTACCTAAGATACACAAGCAACAGGAAATACTCACTGGGAGACCGATTGTATCGGGTAACAACAATCTGACCCAGAACTTCAGTGTATATGTTGAACGTATTTTAAGTGGTCTTGTCAAAATTCTCCCTTCTTACCTAAGAGATACAAAACAAACACTGAAAGCACTTAACAGTCTGACACTGCCCACGGGGGCAAAGCTATGTAGCCTGGACGTAGAAGGACTCTACAGCTCTATCCCTCACAAAATAGGCCTGAACAATGTTCAATACTTTCTCCAGACACGAGATACATCTCTGGGTGACCATAACCAATTCGTACTACAACTCCTACAATTTATCCTTACGCACAATTATTTCCTCTTTGAAGGTACCCACTACCACCAGGTGAGAGGAACTGCTATGGGGACGACCTGCGCCCCCTCATATGCGAACCTCCACCTGGGGTGGTGGGAGGAAAACATCGTGTTTAGCCAGCAGTTTTCGGATTATCATGCATACATCAAACTCTGGAAACGTTATATTGACGATGTGCTGATTGTGTGGACAGGCTCAATAGAAAAGTTTGAGGATTTCGTGAAAGCACTGAATATTAACAATCTGAACCTTGGACTGACATATGAGGTGGGGGGGAAACAAATTAACTTTTTGGACCTGACTTTAAAAACCACCGATGAAGAACACCATATCTCTACGACCCTGTTCAAGAAACCCACAGCCACTAACCTCCGTATATATTAAAGAAGAACCCATGGCAATAGATGTGCAAATGATTGCTACTAAAAACTTGCAGAATAATTGTAATTGGTTAACTCAAGACAATGTGCTGCAGCAACTAAAGAAAGTTAATATAAACAAAGCTCCAGGGCCTGACGGTATCCATCCACGTGTACTTAAGGAACTAAGTGTAGAAATAAGTGAACCTCTGTTTTTAATCTTTCAAGATTCTTTTCTTTCAGGAAGTGTTCCGGAGGATTGGAGGAAGGCAGATGTGGTTCCTATATTCAAAAAGGGTTCAAAATCCTTGCCTGGAAATTATAGACCTGTGAGCTTAACTTCTGTGGCTGGTAAAATATTTGAAAGGTTATTAAGGGATAATATTCAAGAATTCCTTGAGAAGAATATGGTTATCAGCAAAAATCAGCACGGTTTTATGAAGCACAGGTCATGTCAAACTAACTTGATTGCGTTCTACGAAGAAGTAAGTAGAAGTATAGATCAGGGTGTTGCAGTGGATGTGATCTATTTGGATTTTGCCAAGGCATTTGATACAGTTCCACACAAAAGATTAGTGTTCAAACTCAAGGAAATCGGTCTCGATGAAAAGGCTTGTTCTTGGGTAGAACATTGGCTTAAAAACAGAATACAAAGAGTTGTCGTTAATGGTAAATTTTCAAGCTGGACAGAGGTGGCAAGTGGTGTCCCTCAGGGGTCTGTTCTGGGACCCCTTCTATTTAACATTTTTATAAATGATCTTGAAGACAGCATTGAAAGTCATGTTTCAGTGTTTGCAGATGACACAAAACTTTGTAAAATAATACAATGTGAGCAAGATATTACTTTGCTGCAGAAGGATTTAGATAGACTGGAGGACTGGGCACTCAAATGGCAGATGAAATTTAATGTTGAAAAATGCAAAGTTATGCACTTCGGCGTAAAGAATACACAAGCAACGTATACCCTTAATGGAAGCGAATTAGGGATAACAGCACACGAAAAGGACTTGGGAATTGTTATAGACAACAAACTATGCAACAATGTGCAATGTCAATCAGCAGTGGCCAAGGCCAGTAAGGTATTGTCATGCATGAAAAAGGGCATTCATTCTCGGGACGAGAATATCATTTTGCCTCTCTATAAATCACTGGTAAGACCACATATTGAATATGCTGTGCAATTTTGGGCACCTGTTCTAAAGAAGGATATTATGGCACTAGAAAAAGTGCAGAGGCGGGCTACAAAATTAATAAAAGGAATGGAACATATCAGCTATGAAGAAAGGTTAACAAATTTAAACCTATTTAGTTTAGAAAAACGTCGCCTGAGAGGGGATATGATAACATTATACAAATATATTCGGGGCCAATACAAACCATTGTGTGGAAATCTATTCACAAACCGGACTTTACATAGGACACGAGGCCATGCGTTTAGACTGGAAGAAAGAAGATTTCGTCTAAGGCAAAGGAAAGGTTTTTTTACTGTAAGAACAATCAGGATGTGGAATTCTCTGCCTGAAGAAGTGGTTTTATCAGAGTCCATACAGATGTTCAAACAGCTACTAGATGCATACTTGCAAAGACAGAATATTCAAGGATATAATCTTTCAATGTAGGGTAATAACTGCTTGATTCAAGGATAAATCTGACTGCCATTCTGGGGTCAATAAGGAATTTTTTGTCCTAGCTTGTTGCAAAATTGTGCTTCAAACTGGGGTTGTTTTTTTTTTGCCTTTTGGATCAACAGCAAAAAACAGGTGTGAGGAAGGCTGAACTTGATGGACGCAAGTCTCTTTTCAGCTATCTAACTATGTAACTATGTAACTAACAGTTTCCTGAACTGGCAAAGCCACCACCCTGGGCCTCTGAAGTATGGGATACCAGTAGGACAATACCTTTGTGTTAGACGTAACTGTTCCACTATAGATGAGTTTAAAACCAAAGCTAGGTCATTGAGGGTACAGTTCAAGGCGAAGGGGTATTCTAATAGATGCCTTAAAACCGCCTATAAAAGAGCACTAATGACCGATAGATCAACTCTCCTAGAGGACAATACTACTAAGGACACGACACAAAACCTGATTAGATGTATTGGTACTTTTGATAATGGATGGGACCCAGTGAAACGGATACTGGAAAGGTACTGGCCCTTGATTTATCAGGACCAACATCTTAAAGAGGTTCTAACCCCACATGTGTCACTTACGGCCAGAAGAGGTCGTAACTTGAAGGACCTATTGGTACCAAGCCATCTTTCACTACCAAAAGTAGAAAACACATGGCTAAGGACTCCAGCAACCGGCACTTTTCAATGTGGAAGATGTAAGGCCTGTAAATACATCCGTAAGAAATCAAAGACTTTCTCGGATTCAACTAATACACAGACACACACAACTGAGACCTTCTTTAACTGTCAAACAACAGGATTGGTCTATCTCTTAACCTGCAGTTGCAATCTAAAGTATGTGGGCAAGACCTTTAGACCATTTAAGAAAAGAATTCTAGAGCACGTAAATTCCGTAAACCCCTCTAGACAAACTGATACGGTCATCTCTCGACATCTTAAACTAAGACATGATGGCTCAGCACACGGCCTACGTTTCAATGGCATTGAAAAAATCAAACTAGGACCTAGAAAGGGAGACATAGACGTTAAACTACTACAACGGGAGAGCTACTGGATTTTTACATTGAAAACCTTATCTCCCAATGGCCTAAATGAAGGCTTTTCCTATACCCCTTTCATCTGATATATGAAGTATGGTCAGGGAGAACCCCAGTTTCGTATTTTACGAATTAAATGGGTTCTTCACTCTAAACCATGTATTCTCCAATTTATCGCCTATTTCTATTTTTTGAGCTTGCCTTAATAATAAGATTATTATTAAAATGCAATCTGTATATATTGTAAATTTTGTAAATATGTATATACGTTCTACCATAACCACTGTTCCTCTAAGATCCACAACTGGCATGTCCCTAGAAATAGAACCACATTAAACCCCTCCTCTATATTAATCCTTAGCCTCCACACAATCCACTTACCATATAAGCTTAAAATGACAGTCGAAACCTGAGGACCAGTACATGACAGGAAGGATTAGGCACATACTGTCATAGTGATAGCAACCTAAATTCATTGAGGCATTTAGATCTCCACATGCATAAACTCGTCGTGACTTCTTTCCCTAATATCCTGAAGGGTTTGAACTATCGACATAATGATGCCGACTATCCCAAATGACCTTTCTCCTGGTCTTTGCTGATCATAGGCCAATTAGGCCATGTGACGACCTATATCACCTCCCGCAGTAAATAAATTTCGACCGGAATAGCATTGGTACCTGCTAGCCCCATCGAAACCGGGACTCTCAGCCGAGCTTTCCAAGCTATACATAGCCATGAAATAATTGTATCCTAACAATAATGCGAACAGCTAACATCGTTATAGCTGTTACGACTTTTAGCAATAAAAATCGCTAGTTCATGACTATTTTGAATCACAATGATATACACCAAGCTACGAAGTCTCATTAGTCTTCAGAGATGTGCTCTGCTAAAGCCACATCGGACCTATTTAAATCTGGGTGCCTAGGAACCCACTCGACACCCAGATGGTTAATCGATACGGAAAGGCTCATAATAACCCTTATCATGGGCGTGCAGACTACGGGAGTTTGTCACAGATACCTTAAGGGATGCTAACTACCATCACCATAAGTACTGGGTGCCTGGGAACCCACTCGGCACCCAGATGGTTAATCCATACGGCAAGGCCCAAAGTGAACAGGTCTTGGCATCTCGCTAACAGATACCTTAAGGTGATTTGAACTTATTATCGTAAATACTGAATAAGGCTCACTGGGCATTTCTCTATCACGTATAACCCATCACCTCCTATATTTTACGTTTAGGCTTTATGAAGAACTTCTATCTCTTATTCATTCTGGGATGATAAACATCATTTTTCACGCTCGGCTTTTTAGCAACAATGCAAAGATACATAATCCGTATCTTCATAATGCACACCGTAAGAACGGAGCCGACCATGTTCCCAGAGTTACGATATGTGAGTCCCAATATTCACTGTAATGTCGTTATACAGCCACCTTCTCTTAGAGACCTCTGTATCAGGGAATTTACCCGGCACTGAGAGTGTTAATACAGGCTGTTACCGAGATAGATCAACACTGACATTGGATTGGTTAAGGGAGGCAGCTCATTTACATACCACCACGTGGGGTTTTGGCGCCGGAATGGTCGGACTACCGGCTTTCTGATTGGACACAGCTTAGAGGTTCAAGTAATCGACTACATATAAAAGGAGACTATGGACTAGTCTCCAGTCAGCCCCTGACGAAGGTGCATCTAAGACAGCACCGAAACGCGCGTCGGGCTCTTTGGGCTCTTTTCTCACGTACACAATTTGTTTTCACCCTTAGCTATCTATCACCATGTGCAGGCAACCAACATTCTAAGTATGGTTCTGCACATGGAGGCACTTTAATTATTTCTTTCACCTCCTTTCTCTGTTGGGTCACTATTGTATATTAGAGTCTACCCAGGGATTTCCTCTGGGGGTTATGGGAAGAATTTTTTCAAGCATGTTGAACTCATCTTCTCTATAGCTATGTTAACCATATATAGGTTAGCACTATAGTGTAATAGCAACTAGTTATAGGTGCAGTTACATGCTATCCCAAATGCCGTATCTGGGCGTATGTTTGATTTAACCAGTTACCCGTAGCCGTAATATTTTAGGCTCTGTCTGTACTGGCATCAACCAATAGCCACACGGCATTTACCCATATGACAGACTCTTCAGTGACCTCTCTTGAATACCTGGGTCAGCTATCTGACAAATTACCTATGGTTTACACTCTAATCCACTGGACTTGACCATGCTAAATTGCCGATTAAAGTCAGTATCCAGTTGTGTTTGTGAGAGTGATTAGGATATTAGGTATCTTGGGAACTAATGGAGGTGAGCCATTAGGGCTAGATAACACTGTGTGTTGGTTTAATCAACCTATCCTATTTCAGAGTACACGGTAATCAATTTGTATATATATTCATTTATTCATTGATTTATCTATCGACTTTCTCTCCAGGAATATACTCGACTAGTCTGGTTCATTCCAGCCTCTTCGAGTATTATCTCCCTTTTTTCTTAAATAAAGGATCATGGATAGATCAAACGATGAATAGATCATTTTACTCCATTCAGCAATCCAGGTTTTTGCCATTTAAAAAAAAAAAAACAACAACTTTGTGCAGTGTTGGCAGGGAGAATGGTTTGTCTTAATACATTTTTATTCACATATATAATAAAAAATAGAATTTCCACTTTTTTATTTATTTATTATTTTATACATCAAAGGGGATAAATTGTGCAAAATATTGTCAGACTTATAATAGACTGATCATTGACATTAGTAAAAATTCACAGAAAAAGAGCAGACTAATCATACCTCCCAACATTGGGAGGTATGGAATCTGGATGGGCAGGCTGGCCTTCAGGAGCATTGCCAATGATACAACTTGTGCCACTGGCGACATCGATAATGGGTGGACCTGCCTAGAAAGTGAAGGGACTGAGGAGACAGCCTGGGATCAAGCAGTACAAGTGTCTGATGATTCACTCACAGTTTGCTGCTAAAGGACAGTTTCCTGGTGTCCTTCGATGTAGGTCATCAGGGAACAAAGTCAGAACAGAGTGACATGACCCTGAAATTGGGACTGTCCTGACAAAAACTGGAGAGTTGGCAGGACTGACATTATTCGGTGACACGGATAAATATCCTCTCTTATGTCTTCTTACTGCCTTGCAGTGTATGAGACGCTCTTGGAATTTGAGTCTGGTTCTAGAATAACATGACTATGCAATCCAAATTTTCATTCCATTTACTTATAAATAACACCAGTTTTTGATTATCGCATAGTAATGAAAAATGTTGTGGATGAATGTTGCCGTTTGAGAATGTAGCAAGCTTGACACTCGTGTAGACATGAAGACAATATTTATTTTTAACTCAAAATAAGCTTCATGTCTGCCACTCACTCTTAGCACTGAATTGTGAGAAAGTGGGGACATTAGAGATCTGTCAAATAATAATTGCTGTTGAGCAATATTTTAACATATTCTCTGCAATGTGTTGCGTCAGTGAGCATGCTATCTGTAAAAAAAAAATGTTTTAATCATATGTATTCTGCATCCGGGAAGTGATCAGTAAGAAGAAAATACTATACTAGTTAACCTTAAATGTTACTTATTAATCAAATGACAAGATTATAATAAGTGGCTTACACAATAGTCTAATTGGTCGACAAAGAGTCAGTGTCAGTTTCTGAATTCATTCACTGGTGCATAATTAATTGCGGTGTAATTTATACGATTATTGGAAAATGCTGGGATTTATACCATGCAAGTGATTATTTTTCTTTTATTTAAACTGTATTGGGCAAGGAGTAATAAACAGAAGATACATTCTAGAACAGCACAACATTGAGATTTGAAAACCTTTAAGAAAATCCAGTTCAATATCTCTGAACATTATAGTCATCATCAGTTCAGTTTCATGCCCTTTGCTGGCCTTCCTTAAGCCTTCGTGTCATGTACCTCTATGCCTGTTTCAGCTTAGCAAGAAGGCAAGGGGTAGATTTGATATAAATTTAAGATGACATTAAAGTCAATGATGCTAAAACATTTTTGTTCCAGAACAAAAAGTATTTTAGACAGCAGAAAATCTTTTATTATTCCTTATATCAGTTTAATGCCAATCTTTTAATATATTATGTTCTAACATATATACTAATTAGTTTATTGCACTAAACAAAATTGTAGTGAATTGAATACCAAATGGCAACATTTAGGCTAAGCTTTATAATGTGTTACTATAGTTGAGTTTAAGAATATATTCAAATACATTTTTTTAGCCTTTATTTTTCAGTTTGTTTTATTTGTTCTGTTTATAAAATTACCAAATTGCCAAAATGTTTTACTGTGCATGACTCGATTTGCCAAGGCTTTATTTACACCAATGACAAGTGGTGTGTTTTATGAATGTCCTAAGCACTGTCTTATCTTGCACTCACTTGCAGGGAGGTCTGGTTAGGACTGTATATGTGAATGGTGAATGGTCACTCTAAGCCTATCATAACTTTGCATAATTGGAAAGTTAATGGTGCTTAGATTACCCATTAAGAGTGATTTAGAACTGTAACAATTTGTATAAAGGCAGCCCTTCAAAGGTGGCCTCTCAAAAATGTAAATTACTTAACAGGAATGCTCAGTAGTACTTCTTGCCTGATATAAATTGTCTACAACTTGTGCACACACCAGACTCACAGCAGTTTAACTTATCCTAAATTAAGATTCTAACTGCTCCTTGTGGTTTATGGGATCAGGGTCAGTGCAAGGATTTTTGCTGCCCTAGGCAAAAAACATTTTGCTGCCCCATTCGCTTCACAGTGGTCCTGTAGGTTACACTGAAAGCCACTTGCAGTACCTTTGCCATTGGAAGTGCATAGCACTTGCCACTTATGCGCATCAATGAAGAACATTGGATTGGACCAGCATTGCTCCATCAGTGATTTTGTGCAAGGTAAGGAGGAAAACAGTGGTTGGAAAATTTCAATAAATGTAAGTGACCCCCCCCTCCCTTTTAATTTTTTTTGTAAAAATAATAATTTCATGGGTGGGGGGGGGGGGGGCTTTAATCTATGTAGGGACAGAGACACTATAGTATTCATAATACAGGTTTATATTCCTAACAGTATAATGTTAGTGTTTGTTTCTTTAAAAACAAACTTATTCACTCACTCACACTCAATGGTCCACCAAATCCGTGACCAACGCACCCACAAATCCACTGACTCATGTAGAGTGAGACACACACTGACTCAAGCAGACATACACTGACTCATGTAGACTGACATGCACATTGGCCCGATCAGACACACACACACTGGCCCAACTAGACACACACATACTGACCAATGCAGGCGCACACACACTAACCCAGGTAGACACACACAAACACACACACACACACTAACCCAAGCAGACACACACAAATAACCCACGCAGACACACACACACTGCCCATGCAGAAACACACACACTGTCCCATGCAGACACATACTGACCCAAGAAGAGACACACACTGACTCAAGTAGACACTCACACACACACTGACCCAAACAGACACACACACACACAATGACCCATGCAGACACACGTACACACTAACCCAAGCTGACACACACACTGACTCAAGCAGAGACACAAACACACACTGACCAGAGCAGACACACACACTGACTGAACCAGGCTGACACACATTCTATAAAACACACACTGCAAGGTCCCCCCTCTAACGTTAATTTAATTTTGGCTCTCAATGTGTCTCAGGCTTCTTCAGTGCGTCTTGCTGCCTTCACTCTCTCAGCTCCGCCCCCGATGGAATGTTACTGCCATGTTAGATATGTGTGGGGGCGGGCTCTAACTATGCACACTGAGGTCGATGCCATTGGGCACTTTTCTGTAGCTATGTAAGTGCTCCCTAGTGCCCTGTAGCATGACCTGTGACACACAATGCATAATAAGTCCCACATAGAGGGGCTCAAACCAGCATTAAAGCTGCTGCCAGTGGCCCCCTTAAGCAGTTCCCTTGGTGGCTGCCTAGTTGGCCTATAGGATGCGCCTGCCCTGTATAGGATTATTAGCATTTTTTTACAATAAAGACATTTTGACTGGATTGATGATGGAGGAGCTGTCTGTGGCTGCAGGTACACTCGCTAAACAATGCACATTCAGGGAACTTTATACATAAGTACGGTTTTATTTTTCAAATGTGTTCTCATGCATTATCTATATGATGTATTTAAAAATATGGGATCAAATATAGGCTTTTTACACATTCTGATTTTCTTGATTTTTAAGTTGGGTGCTTACATGTATTTGGTCTGTTTTCCAGTTATACATAATTAAAAAAGGGGCCCATTTTCACATTCCAGTTTAACTTTCTTTAACACCTTCCAACATTTCAAATGGACAGATAGACACTTTAATTGAGGGATGTGAATGCTGGTGTGGCCAAGGACAGTGCTGTTCTGAGAAAATGTAGGTGTCTTACTAATAACAATTTATGTCACAAAAATCTAATTTAAAACAATGTATCTTATTTAACGATACTCATTACTAAACACATTAACTGTGGTATAAAGGGACACTATAGTCACCAAAACAACTTTAGCTTAATTAAGCAGTTTTGGTGTATAGAACATGCCCCTGCAGTCTCACTGCTCAATTCTATGCCATTTAGGAGTTAAATCACTTTGTTTATGGACTCTAGTCATACATCCCTGCATGTGACTTGCACAGCCTTCCTAAACACTTCCTGTAAAGAGTCATCTAAAGTTTATCCTTCCTTTATTGCATGTTCTGTTTAATTTTGATTTTCTTATCCCCTGCTATGTTAATAGCTTGCTAGACCCTGCAAGAGCCTCCTGTATGTGATTAAAGTTCAATTTACATAGCAAGAGATAAAATTGTTTCAGGTAAATTACATCTGATTGAAAGTGAAACCAGTTTTTTTTTTTCATGCAGGCTGTGCCAATCAGAGCCAGGAGAGGTGTGGCAAGTGCTGCATAAACAGAAACAAAGTGATTTAACTCCTAAATGGCAGTGTATTGAGCAGTAAAACCTGAGAGGCATGATCTATACACTAAAACTGCTTCATTAAAGGGACACTATAGTCACCTGAACAACTACAGCTTAATGTAGTTGTTCAGGTATTATCTATAGCTCCCTGTAGGCAATCTGATGTAAACACTGTATTTTCAGAGAAAATACAGTGTTTACATTGATTGATAGGAATACCTCCAGTGGCCGTCACTCAGATGGCCACTAGAGGGACTTCCTATCACGCAGGGCCCTAAAAAGGCCCTGTACACGTCAGACGTATTAAAATACGTCTGACGTGTTCAGGAGAGAGAAGGCACTGTGTGCGCGCCTTCTCTCTCCAGCCTGTCAGCGGAGGAGGGGGGCGGGCAAAGACCGCGAGCTGAGCTGTCACTCAGCGGCATGAATGGACAAAGGGATTTCAGCCAAATAAACAGGGACACTTTGGATGTATGTGTTTCATAAGCACTACATTATTGGCATAGTAAGGGAGTTGTAGTTCAAGTATCACCTTTCTATTGTAGAATGTCCTATCACACTTGCGCATCTGTTCTAAACATTTTAAATACATTGTAACAAAATGGCTGCCATGGTTAGATTCCATAATCTACCAGACACTGTATAATGTCATATTTTTTTCCACACGCACAGGAAATGCTGCATTAGCATGAGACTGCTTTTTAAATTGATCAGTGTGCTGTCACAATCGAATCGGGGATGTAGATTAAAATATGACAGAATCATATGTCTGTGAGTCACATACTGTAAAGGAGACCAACAAACAGCTTTTGTTTTTATGACCTGTTATCTAAACAGATAATTAGTCTACCAATTTCCAGAGCATCAACAACTGCCATCCATTCTGTTCTTCTCTGAGTAAATGTTTAACATTCATATGCTGAACGATTAGAAAATTGTTTCAGAGAAATTGGTGCACCAGTGCTGAACAAAATACTCAATCTTACATTGAAATTGCAAAAAACTAAACATATACTGAGGTGGACAAATGAGAGGGGATTAAGCACGAGTTTTTTTTTATGTCATTTATTCCTCACTTTTCTGTATCAAATCATCTTTGTGACATCATCAGTAAGGTATAATATGTGTTATATTGTAGTAGTATACACCTCCTGACAATTCTATTACCTATGGGACCGTACCAGTTTAGAGTGTGATTCATCAGTGATACATGTGAGAGTATGGGGGGAATGGGGGGATACCTCCCCATAATCCTAGATTTGATGGTTTGTGTCCTGTTCTGCTATTTTAAGAGTTGTCCCCTGATATCCCTCATCTCGTGACATTAAATGGGGTTGGACTCTGCACTCCCATTTACAAGCTACACAAGGTTGTGCTCTATCTGGTTTTCCCTTTTTTGCAAAGATACAAACTATGATTAGCCTGTCCTTTTTTTGTTAAATATATTTTATTTTGGCAAAATGAAGAAGAAACTAATAGTGTAACATATGAAAAGCACAAAGTAAATCAAAATACATGCAAAGTGGAAAACTTTACAGTATAGAAAGTATATATGAATTAATATAAATAAGGGATAACCTGCACTAGATGTTTTGGACTACATCTCCCTTGATGCTTTGCTAGCATTATGCCTGTAAGAGCATTATGGGAGATGTAGTCCAAAACATCTGGAGGGCCGAAGGTTCCCCACCCCATAGGTGAAATGTGAAAAAAATGTTTACAACAGTGTAAACTTTGTTTTTGTCAATCTGGGCACTGTCATGAGAGGAAAAAAACAACTAATATGCAGCCACTCACAATACTTTATAATGAACTCCTAGTTTAGTTATTATTGACATTTTCAGAGGATTACATTTTCCTCTTTTAACGACAGCTTGTTGAATTATGATATGGACCTTTCTGTTTACCAAATATGGTTTACTGATAACAAACGTATGCTATACATGTGATTCAAGAAAAAAATCAATGCACTGCAGGCTGTTTTACTGACAATTTAATTATATAATGCTTTAAAATGTTGTTTTATGATGGGATTACAATAGCCAGGGAATGCTGCGAAGGAGTAATCTCTGCTATAGATGGTTGCAAGGACTTTGTGCAATTAATTCTGCCTCAAGAGTTTCTGTTTGGTTTGTAAAGAACACAATACAAACAAAATTCTGAGCACTGCTGTTCTTGGTTTCCTGTGCCACCATATGCAGCAATGTCTGCTCATAGTCATGGCAAACAGGAAGCAGCACATTTCCTTTTCCCAAAATTCTTTTGTATTTATTACTGTTTTTGTTGTGTTTTTATATACATCGTGAATTGCTGGTAGGAAAGCAACGTAAAAAAACAACAAAGAAAACAATGGAACTGTAAAGAGTCTCTATCATAATTTGCAAAGACCCCTGATGGTGACATCGCCACTGAGAATCCAGTGGCCTGGAGGGGGTGGGGCTGGTGGAAATGACAAGGATTGATACTGGTAGCTCCCCCTAGTGCCAACTTTGACAGATGTAGGAAAAATACTGAGACAAAGAAGTCCCTAATTTTGTTTCAACATATGTTTTGACTGGATTGAATTTATAGAGAATTTCCAACACAGTCAATCTGAGTATTTCAGAAATATTAATCTTAATCTTAATAAAATACTAATTTTGGTGGTGGGCTGTGGAAGGGGGGTGGGTGGGGAAGGTGCAGCTTTAATGTACAGATTGAGTAAACTGAGATTGTATTTTATTGATAATTAATACATTTTGTGAGTGGGCTTCTGGACCCCATAAAAAGCGATAGAAGTATGTGGTTCGAATGGGAGGGTCTATCACTGCTGCTTGTCATGAGTGCTGCATATTTTCTACTGCTGCTTGATGATGCTTCAGCAGATGCTAACACTCCCATTGTTGTTGCAGACTAGAGATTGATGTTAATAGATACCATAGGTTACTAGAATAGGTTAAGATGCTACTTTGCAAATCCTAAAAAAATGTAACACATTGTCTCCTTTGTTCTAAAGTAGCATATCTTCCCACTCGAACACTTCTTTCATAGGGATACAAAGATCCATTTAATCTTTTCTGGCTCTTATACGTGAATTGGGTGTGGGTAATATTGTGTTACACATTTTATTTTAGTGTGGTACTTTCACTGCTGATGATGGAGAGCCAGCAGCTGCCTAGTAGAAGCTTCTATTAGCCCTTCTGAGCTAAGCTGTGCAATGTGTGGCTAGCTCATGGGCATCAGCCAGTGAGCTAATTCCAGCACTGCAGAGCTTAGCTCAGACAGAGAGCTTCCAGTTCTCCATCATCAGTAGTGGAGGCAAGGGTGGTGCTCAAAACCCCCCAGGTAAGAAAACTGTTTTGAAATAGTTTGACTGCTTAAAATGGGGGTGGGACACCAGGGTACTCCTTGCACAACATGTAGTAGTGGTTATGGTGCTTGGAGTGTTCCTTTAAGCAACACTTAATGGCTGTTACCTAACATCAGTCTTAGCTATCCTGTGACAGGATTGGACCCAGGACTGTAGAAAAAATAATGGACAAGTCACTTATCAATTCATGATTGTCAATAAAGGAGCTGGTTAGCCATGAATCAACAAATCAATGAAAATTAAAAGCAGGTCTATATAGGACCAAGTTACCAATTTAGTACCATCTAAGTATTTATTCCATGCCTATTAAAATAATCTGATTAGAAAAAATAGGAAGCCACTGTATATCATCTTTCAATGAGTTATTCATTGTTCGAAAAAAATCATCCTATTTAATTAATTAACCAGTGATGCAGATAGTTATGCAGTGTTGCTGAAGAACTTTTCTATGCTGCCTTTTTGTCCCTTTATCGTGTAAATATTATAATGGTAGTCTGACTCTTTACCTTGCCTTGTATTTGTGTAACCCCAGAAGACACCTCATTAAATATTCAAAGCAGCTTTAATAAGCACATTTCACATTCATTGACATGTTAATCTAATTATAAGCATTCACAGACCCCAGTGGGATATGCTTAACTGTGCAAGGCCTTAGCAATGTCATACAGTGTGGCACTGATCTCCAAGAAAATTCATGATAACTCTTACCTTCCTTATTAAAACACATAGAATTAATATTTTCAGTGCTAGTGGAGTGATGAAAGCATTAATGCATGAGTTGTATTTGAGGAATTTAAGAGGTTTGTCCTTTTACAGTAGTATTAGCAGGAGTTACACAAAAAAATATTTCCAATCCCAGTTATGTTTTCTCAAACGTTTGTACGTTGTCCCTTTTATAGCACTATTTAAAATCTATGGTAGTAGATGTGCTAACGTCACATATAGCTTTTATATATACAAATGTTTAATTGTTTTTGGTAGTGGGTATTAGTTCTTTTATTTACATGTTGGGTTTATTCATTTTCTATTGATGCCCTGTTGTAGGTTACAGCAGTGCTCCCCAACCTTTTTATCGCCGCGGACCGGTAAACATTTGATAATTTTTCCGTGGCCCGCTTGTTTTGATTTAATAAGACAAAAAAAAAAAACCAGTCACATATATTAAAAAAACACGCAGACACATACATAGTCAGAAAATCACAAACACAGTCACATAAAGACATAGACTCAAAATTGTGTGTATGTGTGTGTGAGCGGTGCAGTGTGTATGTGAGGGTGGCAGTGTGTGTGAGAGTTGCAGTGTGTGTGTGTTTGGGGCGGTGTGTGTATGGGGGGCAGTGTTTGCGGGGCAGTGTGTGTAGTGTGTGTATGGGGCAGTGTTTGGGGGCAGTGTGTGTAGTGTGTGTATGGGGCAGTGTTTGTGGGGCAGTGTGTGTAGTGTGTGTATGGGGGCAGTGTTTGCAGTGTGTGTATGGGGCAGTGTTTGGGGGCAGTGTGTGTATGGGGGCAGTGTGTGTAGTGTGTGTATGGGGGCAGTGTTTGGGGGCAGTGTGTGTAGTGTGTGTATGGGGCAGTGTTTGGGGGCAGTGTGTGTAGTGTGTGTATGGGGCAGTGTTTGTGGGGCAGTGTGTGTAGTGTGTGTATGGGGGCAGTGTTTGCAGTGTGTGTATGGGGCAGTGTTTGGGGGCAGTGTGTGTATGGGGGCAGTGTGTGTAGTGTGTGTATGGGGGCAGTGTGTGTAGTGTGTGTATGTGTGTATGGGGCAGTGTTTGGGGGCAGTGTGTGGTGTGTGTATGGGGCAGTGTTTGTGGGGCAGTGTGTGTAGTGTGTGTATGGGGCAGTGTTTGCAGTGTGTGTATGGGGCAGTGTGTGTATGGGGGCAGTGTGTGTATGGGGGCAGTGTGTGTAGTGTGTGTATGGGGGCAGTGTTTGGGGGCAGTGTGTGTAGTGTGTGTATGGGGGAGTGTTTGGGGGCAGTGTGTGTAGTGTGTGTATGGGGGCAGTGTGTGTAGTGTGTGTATGGGGCAGTGTTTGTGGGGCTCTGTGTGTAGTGTGTGTATGGGGCAGTGTTTGTGGGGCAGTGTGTGTAGGGCTGTGTGTGTAGTGTGTGTATGGGGCAGTGTGTGTAGTGTGTGTATGGGGCAGTGTGTGTAGTGTGTGTATGGGGCAGTGTGTGTAGTGTGTGTATGGGGCAGTGTGTGTAGGGCTGTGTGTGTAGTGTGTGTATGGGGCAGTGTGTGTATGGGGGCAGTGTGTGTATGGGGAGTAAGGAGGGTAGGGAGGCTTATTTTTATTTATTTAATTAAAAATAATATATTGATGTCCCCCCTCCCTTCTTACCTTTACTGGGAGGAGGGGGGACATTTCTTAGTCCCTGGTGGTCCGGTGGGGATTCCCTGGTGGTCCGGTGGTGGTGAGATGAACTCTAGCCCAGTTACAGGGCTAGAGTTCACTCTCGCGAGATTTGGAGCGTTGCCGTGGTTACCGCGGCAACGCTCCAAATCTCGCGAGAGGAGGACCCGGAGGAGCTGCAGGTAAGAGCTCCTGGGTCCTCTCTCCCTCCCCTGCCGGCTGCCAGCACCGTGCCTGCGGACCGGGGAGGGAGATCTCTGATCTCCCCTCCGGTCCGCAGGCACATTGCAGGGCTGGCACTTGGGCAATGCCAGCCCTGCATTAGCCGGCAGGCTCACACACCCCTGGGCGGCCCGGTACCGTTTGATCCACGGACCGGTACCGGTCCGCGGCCCGGGGGTTGGGGAACACTGGGTTACAGGACAAGTGCTACTCAATGTGGTCAGTATTCAGTTATCTGGTTTTCTGAAGCTGGAGACATTAAAGAAGAGTGCTCACAAAATTATTTTAAAATATCCCTCACCTCGGCTCTGCAAGGCTATGTGATCTAGGACATTTCAGCACTCAGATTATGGGTAAAGCTGGGTGGCTTCCTTGCTGGGCTGTTTGTCAACCTTTATGACAACAGGAATCACCAGTGATCCATGTACATATGCTGGTACTGTAAATTTATTATTGGTCAAAGTAACCGACTTTTTACAGAATATAATGCATTTTATTAAAATAGATAACTCATTATATTTACAACAATTTTATTACAGATATATTGCCAACATGTGTAGCAATTTTATCTTAGATGTATTTTTTTACAACTAAAAATAAAGCTGTTGAGAGCCCCAGCATTAGGGTTAAAGGGATGAGAATAACTTTAGCTTAATGAAGCAGTTTTTGTGTATAGACCATGTCTCTGAAGTCTCACTGCTCACTTTTATGCCATTTAGGAGTTAAATCACTTTTGTTTCTGTTTATGGAGCTCTAACTACACTTCTCCTGGCTTTCATTGGCACAAACGTCATAACAAATACATGGTTTAATTTTCAATCACATGTTAACATACTTTTTGTTTAAAGTTTTTTTCTCTCCTACTCTCCAAATTGAATTATAAAACCCACAGAAGTATGGTCCGGCAAGCTATTAGCAGTGCAGGAGATAGGAAATTCTAAATTAAACAGTATTTGAAATAAAGGAAGTATAAACATTAGATGTCTCTTTACAGGAAGTGTTTAGGAAAGCTCTGCAAGTCACATACAAGCAGGCATGGCTAGGGCTGTATTAACAAAGTGATTTATCTCCAAAATGGCAGAGAATTGAGCAATGAGACTACAGGGCCATGATCTATATACCAAAGCTGCTTCAATTAACACATTAATGTAAGAAGGGGCCCAGGATACTCCTTCCCCATAACAATTTAAATGAGTCAAATTATGGGGGTAAGGGTATTACTGTATAGCCTGATGTGTTGCTCTGCAATATATAAAATCTGTGTTTAGCTATACCCCCTGTGTGCAACAATTATCTACATGTATAGATTTGCCATTATTTGTGATGGGGTCAAATTTGGCTAAATTATGTTACATTTGGCAGTTTTAGTATACATACTTTTATATAAACTAAAATGGCTGCGCCCGTGTTGCTTTTTGGGTCAGTTTATGAGCTCACAAATTCAAATTAAGCCCTTCACCAATTCCTGTCATAGTTTGTTGTAATATCTTCCCATTCAGCTATTTTCCTCAAGTGATGAAATACCTACCGGTCAGTATTACACTGTTGATCTTCTTCATCACTAACAAGCAACAATAATAAAAAAAATGTTATAGTATTTATCTGTTTACTTTGTGCCTTTTTCTCAAGCTCACAGTAACAGAGATGTGCGGAAAACGGACATTGCTAGCTTTCTGATTGCTGTCTATTTTAGATGATTCAATATTTGCACTGATTTGTGGTTAATTTGACAATGTGCTGAATAAGAGGTCTAAATATTCTGTCCCTGGACAGTCAGTTAGCAGTTAGCTTTTACCTAGTGTTACCATTGTGTGGTGCAACCTGCCACATTGTTTCTCCTTTTTTGCTATTGAATTGAGTTCTGTAACAGATGGTCACACAGATGTATCTGCGTATTTGATCATACACAATACACAGATGCTGTCTCCATGCAGATCACAACACCAGCAAACACTAATAGGTATACTAAGGAGACCCAATTGCTGCCCCCGCTCAATAACCCTGGTACAAGCAGTTAGCCCCCCCATGACATTAGTGATGTCACAGAGGTATGACCAAATACAGAAGTTCAGCCATGCTTTTTCAATGCTGTGCGACAGCTCCTATTTAAGTATTGGACCTGTAATTGTGGCTCCAGCCAACAAAGGCGATTGTTTTTTTTTTTACCTGTTTCTCTCCATTGCCATTTGGGACATAGCCTGCTGGTGTTAAAATGCTATAATGTTCTTTACTGTCATGATGCATGAAATACATTATTACATGGAGCAAGGGTTTAAAAGTCAAAAAGAAAAATCAACTCCGATTTTTGTTGTATTCTTGGTATTCAACTAACATTTTTTCTTTATATTCTTGCTGGTACTGGAAGAGGTTTTTTTTTTTCCCCATCCTTCCTAATCATACTTGTGAGTGGGTGCATCCTTATTCTTTAACCATAAGTAGATTTCAGTTGTGTGAACTCTGATTGAGGGTCATGAACGTTCCATGAACATTATAGAATACAGTAAATAGAACAGGAAAGTCAGAGTATATAATAGAAGCAATGTTGTACAAGTGAGATCAACAACATCTGCTGTAACTGAATAATTACCTCTAATGTGAGAAAAGAATTATTTTGTAGCTTCATGTTTCTTTTAAAACTATATGTTGAAGGGAATGCGGCACCAAAAAGTGGTAGATTTATATTTGACATTAAAACTGGTATAGCTCATGAAATTAGTCATACTAATAAGTCACAAATAAAACCAAAATGATTTACTAGCTTGTGGTTCGAACACTTGGCACTATGTACCTCATGCCAAAAAATGTTATGCAAGCCTAATTTTCATGAGAGAAAAGTTGAAGGAAAGCACCAGTTGAATGTTGAAGTTCAAAAGTTACCTGCTTTGTTAATCTACATCACTAACTGATGATCAAAATTCAGTATAAAAAGTCAGATACATTAGTTACATTTTATATCACTTTTGTCAGCCTAAATGCCAGGGTTTAGGAGTGGATGGTCATAGATGAGAGCACATGGTGTGAATTTGAGATATAGTTTAGAGAAGTGAAGTAGAGAACACTTACACATCACACTTTTCCCACATGACCACAAATACCCACATGCCTTATATACCTCTAAATGTTCACAGTCACCTGTATACATTTTGTTTTTGCATTTGAAAGGTTTGAGTCTATGAGAGCAAAGACAAAAAGCTGGATTAATAACTGGGGAACTGAGTATGAGTGACTCTTGTTTAAGTGTCTAAAAATATAGTAGGATGGCAAAGAGGTCCAAGGGGACAGGAAAAGATGGAGAACCGCAGACAGATTTAATAAAGAAAAATTACTGGGCAGTCTATTGCCCAATCAAATTAGGATTTACTCATCTGGTGCAGATGTCAGCCTTAAAGGAACACCTTGAGCACCATAGCCACTGGAGCCCCCTATAGTGCCAGGAGTGCGCTGGTGCCCCCTAAAAGTAGTCACACCTTTTTAGAACAGTTTGACTTTTAACACGAGGTCCACCAGGCACAGCTCCCCATCACATCTACTACAAATAGTATTCAGTTTATGTTTAGGGAAACCTAAAGCATGTAATTAAACTTTAATCACCAAGATACAGAAAAAAGATTTCAGGCCCAATGGGTGTTGCCACTCCTTGGGTCTTCTATCTTTCAGAGTGCAGCGCTGTATTGAGTGTGAGAACACAGTGGATTACCTGTGATTCAAAAACAATTATCCTTTGTATTCTCCAATGTGGTTTACATACAAAAGAAAACAGAAACAAATACAGATAATTGTGTAGTATATTAGATAATGTAGTGAAGACTTTAGTGAGTAACAGATATATCTACACTCACATTTTTTAGAGCCTTTTCAAGTAAATTAGGCTCTAAACTTCTGCACGTCTGTGTCTTTAAAGGTAGACCACACAACCCCTCTCTCCAAGGTAAAGTGTGTATTTTCCTCTCCTCAGCGTATATAAAAGACACAGAATTATCGAACTAAGTGTAGCATCCTTTGTAATATCTCCATATATTTAGATAATAGGTTAAAATGCTCACCTTATTTAGAGCCTTTTGGTAACTGGCTCTAAGTATGTAGGCCTAGTGTCAATTTGTGGGGTGACACTGCCCCTTCCCTGGAATCACTGGTGCTGGATACAGTGGATTGTATATAATAGGAAATTTATTACAGAATATATAAAATCAGTATAAAAATATATTGCTAGAAAATAAAAAATAAATAAATAAGAACAAAGTATTTTCAAGTATCAGTGGTTTGGGAAAAATGATGAGTCCACTTTAAAAGCCAAAACGCGTTTCGCCGGTAAAAACGGCTTCCTCAGTCAGCTTGTGAGTGTCCTCTTGGTATTCCTTGTTTTAAACGTCCAAAAAACGCCTAAAATGTCTTCCTCCAATCGGAAGGGTCCTTTGTATCACGTGACCAAGAGGACACTCACAAGCTGACTGAGGAAGCCGTTTTTACCGGCGAAACGCGTTTTGGCTTTTAAAGTGGACTCATCATTTTTCCCAAACCACTGATACTTGAAAATACTTTGTTCTTATTTATTTATTTTTTATTTATTTATTTTGTATTAGATTAAGGGGCAGTGTATTAAATTGGGTGGAGAGGGCAGTGTATTAGAGTGGAGGGATGGGGGCAGTGTATTAGATTAAGGGGCAATGTATTAGATTGGGTGGAGGGGGCCTTGTATAAGAGTGGTGGGAGGGGGACAATGTGTTAATTTGGGGAAAGGGCAGTGTATTCAATAAAAGTTGAGGGGGGAGGGGCAGTATATTACATTAATGGGTAGTGTATCAGATTGGGTGGAGGGGGTATTGTATAAGAGTGGAGGGAGGGGTAAGTGTATTGAATTTGGGGGAAATGTATTGGATTTGTGGGCAGTGTATTAAAATGGAGATGGGGCAGTGTATTAGATTGGGTGTGCATGGAGGCGCTGAACGCTCCCCATGGAGATGCTGATTGGCCGCGTAGCTTTGTGCTATAAATGCACAATAGCCTCCCAATCAGGGGCATACCTAGAGCATTTGGCACCTGTGGCAGACCCTGTGTTTGGCCTCCTCCCACCCACCCTACACATCAAATTCAAAAACCCTGCACCCCATCACATATAGTTTATACACCCCCCTACACATAAAAACCCTGCACCTATTTCACAAAGTTCATACAGCTTCTACACATAAAAATTCTGCATCCCCCCTACACATCAAATGTGGTAAATGTATCATTTGTTACCCAGTCATCCTTAGCCTTACATTAATATTTTCAATCACTTTGCATTTCTGATAATCTATCATCCAAGTTCCTTTCTATCATTTTTTTTCATGACTAAGCACATGAATAAAGAAATAAGACATGTTTGGACTATAAAAGAAATTCTTTCATACATCAAGGAAAATTATGCTATAAAGCTTTCATGTCTTCTTTCTTTCCCTGTCCTTTATTACTTCATCAATTGGCCTTAACTTCAACCATGTCTGAGCTCTGCCAAGACCAGGCTGTCTTCATTCTTTCTTTTTTTTTTGTTAAATAAAAAAGATTAGACCAAATTATAAAAAATATAGAAAATAACTATAATGTAGCAATGCAGTCACAGAAACATGCTCAGGATCATATTTAACAGTTCTATCATGGGCACTGTGTAAATCATTTTAATACTAAATCCTGTAGCTGATATATTCATAAATTCATACCTATTTGTTCCTAGTCAGTCATGTTTTTACATTAATACTGTATGCTTAGTACGCCACTGCTCCCATTCTTTCCTATGGGAAAGCATTGGATTGGCTGAGATCTTTAAGCGAAGGACACACTCATAGGACTTCAAAATCAACAAGATAACATAATTTGGTTTTTTACAGCTGTGCAACAGCATTCATTCACCATTTCAGCCCCATTACCAAACTTTTCTTAATATGTTAAGGTAGTTTGACTGGAACATTGGTTATATGCAAATGCACGTCTCCTTAAAATAAATTTGCTCTTGTTTATTTTAAAGCACTACGAGCGTGGGACGCCCAGTGTCAGTTAGGCGATTTTTTTTATACTGTACTTTTCAAAATGAACCTACGTTTCTATGAAAACTGAAGTTTTTGTTTTTTTGCGGGCCACATAAACTTAAACCTGGTTTATTTGGCCCATCTTAGCCTTTGAGTTTGACATGCTTACTTTAAGAGCAGCATTGCTGGCTTTAGCAAGTCTGAAATCATGAATTACTACTTTTCTTTAAGTTTATATTAAGCCATTCAGTGCTAGGTAGGCGAGAATAGCATTCCATACACTCTTCCCCTAAAAGGGCTAAAATTAGAGTCTTTTAGTTTAACCATAACGCTTTACAAAATATTACTCAATGGAATTCTAAAGGCTGCTCTAATACTGTAATTGCCATTATCTGCAAAGTTACTAAGGAGATTTGTTTGTCCTCTGCTTGCCTGTGATTTCTACATCAGTAGTGCATATAATCTGTGCAATGATAATGCAGTTTTTCAAAGACAAAAAGTGGAAGCCAGGCACACCCTAGTCATCTGGTTGCACAGTCTGTTCCAAAGATTTTTGCTTCAGAATCCAGAGAAAACCCAGAAAAAAACATTTCCTTAACCTCATCATTCTTCAAACGTTTAATGTCAGTAGGAATTTGAATTTGTTTTCCTTTACCAAGAAGATTCAGATTTACTGTAGTATAGAACAATAGAGGTCTCAAAGGCTTTTCATTTTTATTTATATGTGGATATTGCATTTGGCAGGGACTGGTCTTTTGAGATTTCAATTATATTTTGTTTCACTCATGCATACTTGACTAGCCATATAAAATGTAATTCTTCATATGGCATTAAACCTACCAGTGCTTTATTGCGGATTATTTGACCTTCCTTTTCAAGCATGAATAATGTATTTCTTTTCATAGGAAGTCCGTTTGATTATTCAAATTAGTTTGGTTTTAATAGTTCTAGTGAATTAAAATACAAAACTAATAATAAATCTTTTCCATATTTAATGTTCAACATGCATTTTTGTAATTTTAAATTAGCACTACATAAACAGTTAGAATTCTATCTATCTATCTATCTATCTATCTATCTATCTATCTATCTATCTATCTATCTATCTATCTATCTATCTATCTATCATATGTACACATTCCACACCCTCACCATAAAGTGCCTAGTGCAGTACAATACAAATAACTTATCTTGATATACGTAGCTTTCCCAGGGGGTCTTCCCACGGGGCCTTCCTTAGAAACAAGAAATATAGGCAGTAGTTAGTTAAGATATGGCTGTGGATCTACACAGGGCCATCTTTAAAGGACCACTCTAGTGCCAGGAAAGCATACTCGTTTTCCTGGCACTAGAGTGCCCTGAGGGTGCCCCCACCCTCAGGGACCCCCTCCCGCCCGGCTCTGGAAAGGGGAAAGGGGTTAAATCTTACCTTTTTCCAGCGCTGGGCGGAGAGATCTCCTCCTGCTCTCCTCCTCCGATCCTCCTCTTCTCCTCCCCGTCGGCTGAATGCGCATGCGCGACAAGAGCTGCGCGCGCATTCAGCCGGTCACATAGGAAAGCATTCATAATGCTTTCCTATGGACGCTGGCGTGCTCTCACTGTGAAAATCACAGTGAGAAGCACGCAAGCGCCTCTAGCGGCTGTCAATGAGACAGCCACTAGAGGACATAGGGGGAAGGCTTAACCCATTCATAAACATAGCAGTTTCTCTGAAACTGCTATGTTTATGAAAAAATGGGTTAACCCTAGAAGGACCTGGCACCCAGACCACTTCATTAAGCTGAAGTGGTCTGGGTGCCTAGAGTGGTCCTTTAATATTGATTGGATTGGATTGCATTTGCTTGGGCCCCCTGGATCCTGCCCCACTTCAACTCCCTGGCATGCAGTCACGCCCTCCACCAAAAGCAGTGGCAGGTCTTAATAGTCCTGGTGCAAGAATTTTATTGGGTTCCCCAATTGCACGGATGGACAAAGGTAGAAACTGTCGTGCAACTCATGTTTGCAGGGCTGTATTTAGCACTGAGCTGTGCTTGTGTGTTTAAATGTAAGCATGTTTTTGTATTATGTTTGTGTGAATTTGTTTGTATGTAGTGTTGGAGTTTAAATGCAAGCGTGCATTTATGTGTAGTGTTTGTTTTTGAAGGTAGAGGTGTGTATATGTATAATTTTGATGTTTAACACAGAGGTGTGTTTGTATGTAGTGTTCATGTTTCAATGCAGGAGTGTGTTTGTATGTAATGTTTAAATTTGAATGGAGGGGTGTATTTGTATTTAATGTTGGTGCTCAGGTGCTCAGACACACAGATATACACACTGACACATGCAGATACACAGATACACACACTGAGTGCATACAGACACGAACACACACTGGCAACATATAAATACACAGACACATACACTGACAGACATACTGACACACACAGATACATACACTGATAGACATACTGACACACACACCCGTACATATAATGACAGACATACTGACACACAGGCACATACACTGACAGACACATACACTGATAGACATACTGAAACCCATACTGACAGACATACTGACACACAGACACAAGCATATACACTAACAGACATACTGGCACACACATACATTCTCATACACTGACAGATATACTGACATACACACAGATACATACACTGACAGACATACTAACACACACAGGCAGATATAGTGACACACACAGACAAACATACTGACACACATGTAAAATATGTCAAATTTACATTTTTAAACCCACCCTCCAGTTTCCTATCTTTTGCTGGAGGGTGGCTTCCATGGGGTCTCCATCCTCACTGCCTTATCCTCCCTCCCACACTGATGACAGACATTCTGACACACACAGGCACATACACTGACAGACATACTGAAACACACACTGACACACATACTGACACACAGACACAGACATATACACTAGCAGACATACTGACACACACATACATTATCATACACTGACATAAATACTGACACACACACAGACACATGCACTGACAGACATACTGACACACACAGATACAAACACTGATAGACATACTGACACAGATACACACACATACATACATGGCATACACACACAGGCAGATATACTACACACACATACAGACATACATACTGACACATATGTAAAATATGTAAAATTTTACATTTTAAACCCACCCTCCACTTTCCTACCTTTTGCTGGAGGTGGCTACTCTTGGTTCCCCATCTTCACTCCCACATGGCACAAGGGGCACAGTGCCCAACCGAGACCCTGCTGCCTAAGTGCGTGGGCCACCCAGTGGTACTCTTTAGAGTGCAGGCTGCATCGGCGGAAAACAAAATACATTGTTAAGGGCAGCAAGGCACACGGGACAGCTGCCTTGGCACCCCCAGGAATAACTGGGCCTTGGGAAGTTTGGCCCTGGATCTACAGAGAAAGATAATAATATAGTGTAGTACAAATGAAAATATTTGAACTGCACTTTTTAAAATATACTCACAAGTTGTAATAGTAAACAGGGCTGGCGCTTCCTATAGGGGACTTAGATAGTCGCCTAGGGCACCCCTTTAGGAAGGGGCGCCGCCAGGAGCGCCGGCCCCCTCATGCTGCAGGCACCTGAGCGCTCTATAGAGAGCCTCAGGCGGCTGCAGCACTGCCCAGGAGGGCACACCGGCCCAGGGGCGCAAGATATGAGGGATCGGCAGGAGGGAAGCCCACAGCGCTCTCTCCTGCCAGTCCCTCAGTGTAGCGTGGCCGAGCTCCGGTCCGTGGTACAGGAGCATCCGTTTCCTGTATCTGGACGGACTGACAGGAAGATCTCACTGTACCGCGGACCGGAAACTCCTGTACCACTTTCAATCCCTTACACAAAAACAAACTGCATCCACTACACACATACACACTACATCACCTACACAAACTGGTATCCCTATACACTACATTTCATAAGCACACACTTTAGATCATCTACACTAACACGTAACACATCCCGTACACACTCCACTCCCTGTGAGCGAACTCATGGGTGGAACATGTAGGTGGACTTATAGGTGGGCCTTATGGGCATACTCACCTTTAGGCCCAGGGGGCCCAGACCTTGAGCTGTGCAAGGGGCCCCCAAAAATGGAGCTGCTTCACGTTCCCCCAGAACATTGATTTTTGTAATCACAGTTACAAACAGCCACCAGAGAGCCTGTTCTACACCAGACCAGTGGAGCCAGACTGCAGCCAGAGCCCATCATCATCCTCATCTGTTTGTAAGTAGGCAATCTAGTATATTATTCGTGGCACTAATCTCTACTTTACCTCACATTAAAGGGACACTATAGTCCCCAGAAGCACTGCAGCTTAATGTAGTGGTTCTGGTGTCTATAGCATGTCTCTGCAGGCTTTGTAATGTAGACACACACTGTGTGCAGCACTGGTGTTGGTTCATATGGCAGATCATATGGGTGGAGCATTGTGATGTCACAAAATCCTTTCACCGGCCCTCATAGTAAAGGAAGTGTTTCAAGGTGCCTCCCCTAAACATCCTGGGGGGGGGGAGGGGGTTAATGGATATCACATCTCAGACTGTCCACACCAGAAACAATTATGCCAGGACTCACAGTGACAAATTGTCAAATTCATTTATTTGAAAATGTTACAACAAATAAAATCTGAATAAAGTGTTGAGATCCTACACTGAATTGGACTTCCCAGTGGTCAATTGTGAATAAAAAAAAAGAAAATACAAATAATAAACTACCGCAATATGCAACCTAAGTTCCCTCCCTTCAGAGTCCCTCATTTATAGGGGTAATCCATATATCTGATTGGTGCTCCCAATTAGACAGGCACCCAGTGGTGCCTCTGCCCGACAGCCTTATTGTGCAAGGCATTTTGAGGGAGCAATAGTCAGTATTACTCCTTTGCTATTTGTCTGGTCGCAGAGCTCTTCAGCTGGCTATAGCCAGACCCAAAACAGAGTGGGTTGCCTCTAGGGGTGAGAGTCGTATAACTCTCAGAGTTTGGTGGTATGGGTTACAGCAGTTATACATACCATGATCAGTGATCAGCTTTTTATTTTATTAGACAGCCCTGAATCTGGTAAAAAATGTATGCTTTCTAGAGAAACAAGAATCTAAAATTATACAAGTTCCATATATTTTTAAGCATTACTTTTCTTAGCACATAGAAGAGTACAAGTTAGGTAGTGAGTAGGGAGTTTAGAGAAGTAGTACTCAGTAATGAGTTTAGTAGAGGTTAGCTGAGCAATAGAAGTAGATACTTTTAATAAGCCTTTGAATGCATATTATACATATATATTATGTGGACTGCTGACCCATAGAACCTTATACCCCCGTTAATAAGTTGGATAAGGGCAAGGGCCACAGCTTTATTTAACCATAAACATGTTGCCAGCAAATTCCTCTGTCAACTGTTGCGGTGTTCTCCAACAGACATCTCTACACCTTTCTCCTAGAGTCCAGAGCAGCCTGCCTCCCACCATCAACTCCCGGCAGGCTTTGACTCTCCAAGCTGCCTTGGCGTTTTAATCCCTTGTATCTGCGCTGGCCAGGAAGAACTGCAAGCTGTGACAAAACAAAACACACAGACACCGACACCAGAAAAAGAACACAACCAAACCTACTACTAGGCGGAAGGGCGGGAAAGTCAGGATCCCTCAACTTGTCTGCCCTGACTGGTAAGGCCCCTCCTCCCTTGCCCCCTTTTTATCTCCTGCCCCACATTATCTTTTTTTGAAATTCTTTATTTTTGGTGCAAAAGGTTTTACAGACAGGCCCGTGGTGCCCCGACAGCAGGCACAGGCATGGTAACGCAGACATAGTTATGACAGTATACAGTTGCACATTTTTTAAATGAAATAAGACAGGTTATAAACATTAGTGAGATCGTAACTATTAAAATATTTGTAGTGGCATTCATGAAATGGCTTTAGAAAAGAGTGTCTGATGTATAGAATGTATATTTTGCCAATATATCGTTAGTGTGCTTGAGAGCCTATGTTGAACTAAAGGTTATAACGATATCGATTCGTGCCTAGTCATCCGGGAGGTTTATCGTGAACACGGATATCAAATATATACAACTGGTGACATAGGCTGTTTAAGATTAATAATTAGGCCTGGCTGTGTGTTTTATGTAGAGTGTAGTGTATTAGAACCAGCATGTAGTCAGACCTGGCAGGAGCGCTGTTAGTACACCTCTGCACGGTGTCAGTGTGTAAGATATGCTGGTGTGTTGTTAAGCAATATATAGAGGTTGGCAATAGGTATATTAGTGCACGCATTACCTTTTATGCAAGACATGTTAAAACACAAAATAATCAAAGATAACAGTAAAAATGTTGAACAGCAACTTAAGCCTGACTGGCAGGGAAGTCAAAAGCGAGACACAGAGGGAAGGCTCTGCTTTTGTGGTGAAGTACTGCTGCGGTGAGGCAAGGCAATGTTGTAGGTGTACAGATAGAATATTTTAGGCTTGCGCATTACTGACTGGATTGGGCGAGTAGGTAAGACAGTTGGTAGGTGGCTTATAGCGACCCTGTTCCAGTAAGGTATGCTAGGTTGCACATGTATAAAACAATGCCAGTTGGGCTAAGAGTTAGAAAGGTTTAGCTAGTAGTACATTACGTTTTAGAGAATTACATGCAGGCAATAACGTCAATGGTTTAGCGTGCGTGGGACAGTGCTGTTCGTATAGCTCAAGTACTGTCAGGTTCACACTCCGTGTGCTCTTGTAGTGAGCTAGGAAGGACCTATATAAGTCTGTGTATGTGGGGGTTCGTGGCTAGTGTGGGGTGTCTGAGTGTACAGCTTGGCTTCAGTTAGCGTAATTCGTGGGTGGTAAGGGGCTTGGGAGCAGGTGAATTTAGTAAGGGTCAAGCTCTGGTAGCGTTGTGTAGTGTCGTTCTGTCAGTCCGGTGAGTGACTGTTGAGTGTGTGAGGCTGTGTAGGCTATGTGCAGTTATTGGGTGATAAATACGTCAATGTGCCACCGCGCGCCAGCAGTCAAGACAATAGATGGGAGCTTAGTAGATAGGCACAGGGGTGAGCAACAGTATTGTAAGCAGTATGAGCCATATACAACACACAGTGTCCCGGTATAGGGGCAGACGGGGTGAGAATCCGCTTCAGGGCTGTGCAATATTCCCAGGCAGCTCGTTGGTTGAGGCATGGTTGGCAAATTGAGTTGTCACGACCACTCGTAGAAGTCTGTCCCCCGTGTAAGAGACTTTGGCTGGTTGACTGGCTTGTGGTATTGTCTCTTGATAGCCGTGTTGGTGCCCAGCAAAGAGAGGAACAATAAGTCATTAGATGGTTGGTGAAGTCCCCGTTGTTCTAGGTGGTACGGTAGAGGTGAGTGGCGCGGTCCGATGCAGTCAGGGGATGGCGACATCTGAGTGGGGGTGAAGGTGCCTCGTTTCTGTTTAGGTGGTGACCGCGGCATATGTGACTGGCGTGAGGTTTCGAGGTACGAATGGGGCACTGCCCACCGGGTTCCAGCTGTGATTCGGTGTGGTGGAGGCTTTGGGGCCCACCTGGAGGAGTGAGTCCCATGTTAGGCCCAAGGTCTGTAGTAGCTCTGCTGCGTCTTGTGGGTCGTGAATATGGTGGGTTGCTTCACCGCGCTGCACATGGAGTGAGTTGGGGGACCGCCAGCGATATGGAATATTGTGTTGCTGGAGTGTGGTGGTGAGGGGTCGGAGTGACCTACGCCATGCCAGGGTACCCCCTGACAGGTCGCCGTAAAATGTCAGCTTTGCACTCTCAAATTGTAAGGGGGGGTTTTCCCCGGAGGGCGGTAAGGACTGTCGCTTTGTCTGCACCGTTTTTAAAGGTGAGTATAGTGTCCCTTGTGGCTGATTTAGGGGCTTTGGCAGATTTAGGGATCCAAAATATATTTGTGGGCACGACAGGTATAGGATTACCTGAAGGTAGTATGCTGGTCAGAAGGCGTTCGATCTTGCGCGGGACTTCTGTCTCCGGCAGCTCTTCTGGAAGCCCTCTGATCTTAACATTGTATCGCCTTTTAGCGTCCTCGTTGGCATCCAAGCACTGTTCCAGCAGCGTGTTTTTGCGGTGCAGCTCCCGCAGTTCGCCTTGCAGTGTGGCGATAGTGCTCTCGTGTTCTTGAGTGGAGGCCTCTAGCACCGTAATGCGGCCTGTCAGGCCCTGCAATTCACCCCTTAAGGCCGCGGCGTCTGTGAGAATATTGTGTTGCAGATCCGTCAGTAGGGCTTTTAGCACCCCAGTGGTCACGAGGTCGGCATCAGAGTCTTTCCTCGTGGTGTTTGGGGTTTGCTTTGGCTTCGGGTCTGGAGTTGGGAAGTATTCCTCCTCTGCTTCTTCGGAATATTCGTCCGAGAAGTCTGTGCAGCCTCCATGGAGCGCCGCCATATTGGCTTCACTAGGGCCGCGTGCTCGCCTCCACATCTCCCCGATTGTGAGCCCCGGGGCTGTTATTTCTGTCGCCTTCTTCTTGTGTTTACGTCCCATTTGTCATGTGGGATACCTGCGTGCCTGCAGCGGGTAACGGTGGTAAGTTTGGCGTCGATTAGGCGTGATTTTCCCGATTTAAGCACGGAGCTCCTGAGTAGTGTGTCTGTCCGCCTCGATCCGTCAACCGGAAGCCCTGCCCCACATTATCAACCATGTATCAACCTTGGGCCAACCCCCCAACCCTGGGCATCAGTCATGGTCTCCCTTCCTTATTTTCTAGGATAAACCTTACAGGTATCACTAAAAAAAAAAGGTCCCTGTTTGGACCTAGTTTTGAGAAACAACCAACCAATTTTTAGATGTTTTATGTTCTGTAACTATGGTAATGGTAGTATATAAATATGTGAACCTAAAACCTGACAACATAAAGCATGGGAAAAACAAAACAAAACAGCAGCATGATTTCAGAATGTGAGTCACTCCTTATCTCTTGATAAATAAATGCCTTGTAGTAGCATATTTGGATCCTGTTTGTAAGCTTTTAATACCTGCTGGCATCTATTTAAGTGTTCTTGCGTATTGTGATTCTTACAATATAAAGCTCTTTGCTGTAGGATTTATAGTTTTTAAAATACGACCGTTTGAAGATGGCTACCGCCAAAATACTCTGACCTGTGCCAGGCTGCAGCAGCAAGTGATGTCATAGACAGAGCCTTTTGTACACCTGCTAATGTTTTTATAAATGTATGTTTTAATGTAAGTGTGCAACAACGTTGCAATTAAATGTGCTATATAAATGATAACAGTTGTAGACTACTGGTGGAGGCAAGAACACTTCACACAATTTCTCCAGATATTGTAGCTTTTCTAGTTAAGTGTTCTTGCATAGCAAGACCACTTAATGTTATCTCACATATATATTATTATTCTTATTATAGCCAAATTTGCCACCCTAACTCCTCCCACAGTTTTTACACTACATAGACAAAAATATACCAAGACGTGCAGATTGTTCCCACAAAGATTGCTATTACTTTGTGGAACGTTTCGCCGAATGGTTCTCGGAATATCGTCGTTCTTGTGGTGAAATTTGTCCCATAGGAATGAATGGCAAAGCTAGAGTGGGAGCTGGCAAAAGCTGAAAAATCAGGACATGATTTCTAAACTCCCACCACTCCCTCATTTTCAAGCCCACCTACACAAATATTATATCAAAACTTTCAGCTATCCCTGCTGCCACTAGAAATGTCCACGGCTAAGCCATAGTCCTGATAGTTTTCACAATATGACCATTTGTTTGCAACTCACGCCTTCCATTGACATTCATTGAAACTTCACTCAAGCCAGCTCAAACTTGAAGGGCAATTTCTAAACTGCGACTGTGCCTTCATTTTTAACACTTCAGAGACATACAATGCATCATAATGTGGTCTGGGTCTTGTGATTCTCACAATATAAAGCTCTTCGCTGTAGGATTTATAGTTTAAAAAATAAGACCGTTTGAAGATGGCACCCGCCAAAATACTGTGCCAGGCTGCAGCAGCAAGTGATGTCATAGACAGGGCCTTTTGTACACCTGCTAATGTTTTTATAAATGTATGTTTCAATGTAACTGTGAAGCACTTTGGTCAACAATGTTGCAATTAAATGTGCTATATAAATAAATAATAACAGTTACCCCGCCCACTCCAGTTGTAGACTACTGGTGGAGGCAAGAACACTTCACACAATTTCCCCAGAAATTGTAGCTTTTCTATTTTATAATGCAATTCAAATTCATCATTACAGGAGGCTCCCTTCTGGCTTTTTTTTATTCTAACAGCCAAGTAAATTTATGCAGCACAGTTCAATATGTCATGTTAACAATCGGAATACATTGGAGAAAAACACCTAGGCATTTATTCCAGAATAAATGTAAAGGGAAAACATTATTCATTCAGTGAGCAAGTTATTAGTTGGTAAGTGTCTGAGGGTTAATTGTACCAGAGGGGTGAGTGGTATACATACAGACACAGATAATACTGGCAATGAATAGGTAAAATACTTGCTACATTGTTTTATATGAACACATTTTTTTCACTCTATTGTTGCATTTGAATCATTTCTGCCCCATGATCCAGTTGGGTATGATGCTCACCATCTTGAGGGCTTGTGTATTTATACCCTTTATATATGCCCACTTACAAACCCACTCTTTCTTTTAGAATGGAGTGCATACACAACAAACCTCAGCATTCAGAGGTATATAATTGGAACAGGAAGAGGCAGGCCATAATGGAAGCAAAAAATATGTATGCCAACTCTTATACACACTGTGAAAACCTTTGACCTATGAGGGCATGAGTGCCTTTATTTACAAAGGAAGTGATTACGCTAGAAAGCAGAAGACAGGAAGGGGTTTCAGGTGGTCCAATAGTCAGGGCTGGATGCAAAAGAGTGAAGTCAAGAGTCAGAAGCCAGAAAATCTATGAATTGGGAGAAGGATGCCAGAGGTCAAGAAGCGAGGTCAGGATTGAAGCCAAGGGTCAGAAACCAAGAGAATTTTACTGCGAATCAGAAACCAGAAACAAGAGCCAGGATCAGGAATCATGATCAGGATGTTAGGAGACTAGGGCAAGCACCAGAACAATCAAGCTCAAGTGCTTGGATATATAGGGAGAGCTAATCATGTGATCAGCCCCACCTCCCTGTAGGCAGAGCCCCAGTGCCAATAGAAGAGGAGCTGGGACCGAATGCCATGTTGGTTGCAGCAAGGCTCTTCCCACCTGTTTATCAAGCACCCCCTGCTCTGTCCCAAAATGCTCCACATGCCACATGGGCATCTGACATCCTTCCGTGGCAGCACCATCGTGGAGCATGGTACTGACTGAGAACACTGTACCAGACTGCAGGAAGCACAGCTAGAGCGTCAGCTCTGGCAGACCAGTTCCCAGGATACGGTGGGCATGCTGGAGCAGGTAAGTGCAGGGCTCCATGACACACACAACCTACCACCACCATCAAAATTAGATGTTTTCATCAGGCATAATTGCCACCTGAAGTAGAGTGCTGCTAAAGCACGCATATGGACAGATATCTCCTGAGGTCAGGAGCCTTGCTATATGGCAAAAAAAATCAGAGGCATCAGCAAAGGGGTAAATCATATGTCTCCTTCTACCTTCTCCTTGTTTGCTAATCACAGTTATGCATCTTTTATGCTAAATCATTACATTATTTGTAATTACATAACTGAGTGGCTCAGAAGAAGTTGTTATTTCAATTGTAATATTGAGAGAGAAATGTTGAACATTATACCATTGGCTTTTCTAGATCCCACTTCAGTCTCTAACTTGGGTCAGCATCCCATCAGTGCTCCTCCTTAGTTTGCTTAGCATATACTGGGATACTCAGAATTCTCGTGTGCGCAAAGAACAGGCTCTAGAGTTAGTTCTGCATGGCTTTCTGAACATTTGCAGAAACCCTCTGGAGGTCAGATTTTTAGAAGTACTCTCCAGGAAATACTGCAGGGGTGATTAGAGAGATCAATAAAAAAAAGGACACTGCTGAAAATCTGACCATCCTATGTTGAGAGCACATGCTTCATTCACCATCAACCTTTAATTTGTACATAATCTCATTGATAAAAAAAAGCCTAGCGAATAAGTCAGTCTCTGCATGATTCTAGATGGCAATTATCAAGCGGTTGGTAGAGTTGTAATTATGTTTAAGCAGAATCACAAAACCGATTGCCTTTCTCAGACTTGTGGTTTCAGAGATCACTCACAGAGATTGCCGTCTAAGTGCACTCTGTGTATTATTGAATTCTTCAATGAAGAGGATTTCCTTCCTCTATTATTTATATATAGCATGATCACTACTCAAAACCAGAGTGACATGCTGACTAAGGACAGTGTTTTTTGTTTGGCAGAGATATTTTTTATCCATTATATTTTTTGTAATAGACGAAAGCACTAATTTGAAGAAAATTGGAAGAAACTTTTTTAAGCCGGTGATGTCCTACAGAAGATCTGAAGTCAGATTTTATTACTGCAGAATGCCATCATTCTCAGCAGGTTTTACCTCCACTTAAAAGAACTACACAATAAACAAATAAGATCCCATATTATACTGGAAGTATCAAGAGGCTCCTTTCAGCTTTTCTGCTGTGGAAATTTTTGTTATCCTATTATGCTTAATATTATGTGCTTACATTGAAAGTTCCTTTATGAGTACTGTGTAATAGCTCTGTGTTTACTGTCTCAATGGTAGTATGTCTTCAATACACTAAGTTTCATTCTTGGCACAATCAGATCATTCTTTCCATTTCAGGAAGACCTACTGAGTTTGGTTATTGTAGTATAATTATTTCAATGCTAAATGTATATTTTTTTTACATTCTTTATTGTTATTTTATACAGTGTAGATGTTATAGTACAGATTGCAAATCATCATAACAAGAAGTTTAGCGACAATGAAAGGTTTCCGCATTTGTCAAACATGCCATCAGTTTTTGTTTGTTTGTTTACATAACATGTAAAAAAAAGAAAGTGGCTGCTTTTGTCTGATCAGGTCAGGAAAACAATACACAAGTACAACTTTGAAATGAAACTGTATTATTATTTTAAAAGTGGTTATTGCGTGCACTCACCAAATCATAACATTTTAGACAAAACAAAAATAGAAAAAAGGTAAATAGTAAGCAAAATAAAGAAGGAATAAGAACAGACTTGAGTCATAAGTGAGCCCCATATAGGTAGTTTGAGTGTTCTCCCACAAAGCTGGTAGTTCTAAGGAGGTCCCTGCAAGTACAGCGACCGCATGTTCACCCCAGCTCTGGATCCTCTGTCCTGTCCCTTGGTAAGATTGTCTTTAGCCAGAGCTGCAGGGCATTCAGGAAGTCTGCCAGGTCCTCATCAGCTAGTAGGGTCAGCACTTTGTCCTGGTGATCCCAATGCTCCCCATCTGTACCGAATGCTGTGCTCCCTCTGAAGCTTTGTAACTGGCATGAATCTGTACCTCTCCAGATCCTGAGAGGGCAAATTTCCATTTTAACAGTTGGGTTTCACTTTAACAGTTTCCTGGCTCTGGCCAGTATGTCAGTCCTGACCGTGATGTTCCTGGTAAGTTTTTTCCTGCAATCCATGAACCAGTTTAGTAGCCCTTCTCTGAACTCTATCCAAAGTATCAATATCCTTCTGAAGATACGGTCTCCAGTACTGCTTGGTCCTGAGTTTAGCTCCACTGAGCAAGACAACCAGTTATCTGATTGACAGGCATGTGAGTGCAACAATGTTAATTTATAAATGTGCAAATTTCTATTGAAATCTCCACTTTTTGTCAAATAAGAAAAGAGGGCACAGTTAAAAAGTGCTTTAGGTGTGCCTTTAATATTTTTGGATACACTTTTCAAATATATTTTTTTCTACAATATATAAACATGTATAAAACAATATATCATATATATATATATACATTGGTTATATATATATATATATATATATATATATAAAGCAAAAATTCTTGCACTCCAACTTATAAATATATAGCCTGGTGCCCAGCAGCAATAAAGTATAAAATAGAAAAATGCCGGCACTCTAGGTCTTCCAAACAGTGTAGTTTATTTTCAGTCAATCCAAAAGGTCAACGTTTCAGCCCTAGTGCAGGGCTTTCATCAGGACACCTTAAAAACATTTAACAAAATGACAGGCTTATATAGGACTGAAAATCACATTGAACACTCACCAAGTCAGCTGTTTCTAATCCCTCCTGATGTTCGGCGTCTGTTTGGCGTGATTGCGCATGCCTGCGACCATAGGAATACCCTCCCTGTCACCGATCAGCTGGGGTGCCTCACGTGACGCGGCTACGTCACATTGCCCTAGAAACCGCACAAACATTGCGGCTATGGGCAGTACTATTGTGCTTCCGCATACCGTCGGGAGAATCCCTCCTCTCGTCCGTGATAGGTCAGCCCAGCGGATGACGTGGGAGGCATTCTAATGCCCCCAACTTTCGAGATCGCCGTAAACAAGGAGATAAAATCATAAGAGCAAAACTCCAGGTTGAGCTCTATACATATATATAGCATCATCCTTCAGACAGCCATATAAAGAGCTTATATTGTGCAATAAAAATTAACTGGTAATTCTCAGTAAGACATGCATATATCAGAATAAATAATAATCAATACATTATTCTATCGAAAAAAATCCTAAAGAATAAAAATAAGAATGGAATAAAAGAAGAAAAAATATGTCTATGTTATATAATATCAAGCAGATGCCCAATAAATGGTGTATAGTGACCAAAATGTATCTTGTATATAATAAGGTATATTTAAAACCTGAATGTCAGATATATGTGATATTTAGAAGAGTGGCCATTGTATATCATGCTGTGTAAAAAAGGTTATAGAGACATCATGGTGTGAGTATCTTAAAGTTAATATCAGGTGTATATGGTGTAAAAAAAGTGACCATAGTGTATCATTTTATATAAAAAAGTGATAGATGCATATTAATAGAAGTATGAGAATCTACAGTGTTATAATAAATATATATATGTATAGAGCTCAACCTGGAGTTTTGCTCTTATGATTTTATCTCCTTGTTTACGGCGATCTCGAAAGTTGGGGGCGTTAGAATGCCTCCCACGTCTTCCGCTGGGCTGACCTATCACGGACGAGAGGAGGGATTCTCCCGACGGTATGCAGAAGCACAATAGTAATGCTTGTGCGGTTTCTAGGGCAATGTGACATAGCTGCGTCACGTGAGGCGCCCCAGCTGATCGTGACGGGGAGGGTATTCCTATGGTCGCGCGCATGTGCAATCACACCAAACGGACGCCGAACATCAGGAGCGATTAGATACAGCTAAGATGGTGAGTGTTCTTGAGGAAACAGTTCTTGAGGAAAGTCCCTTGTAGTGGACTGAAACGTCGATCATTTTAAATATGCTTTAATAAAATTTGGATTTTTTTATCTGGACCGTGAGTGCTGCTACCTCTTTGGATTTCTTGGATATTTAAAGCCTTGGCTTGGCACCCGGCACACAAGGGACATTTAAAGTGAGTACGTGAGTGCAAGAGCATTTTGTCTTTTTTCTTTTTTCTATATATATATATATATATATATATATATATATATATATATATATATATATATATATAATAAATATATCAGATATAAAAATATATCAATATATCAAAAAATATCACCATATCAACAAATTGTTTTTCCAGTGTTCTGTACAATGGCATGAGCACTTCCCTTTTTCTGACCTGACAGAGGTACTCAGTTGGAGTGCAGAAGAACCATTACATATTGTATCCAGACTTACACTGAAATGATTAGAAACTTTATGATGCAACTATAATTACATCAAATTATTTAGTCATCGGGGGCATGGAAAGCCATGAAACTGATCAGATGTGCATATGTGGAGCTCCGGTTTCACATCTAGAAGCTTACTTTTACTGCCACAAATAATCTTAGCAACTACCACAAAAACACGACAGAGAACCTCCAGCTGTGTGATGGGGTGCAAACACTGCAAATTTGCTCTAAATCACTTTTGTTTTTGTTTATGCACCTCCCCTGGCTGTGACTGCATTCTGCAAGGGTAAAAAAAAGTTTCACATTCAGTTGTTAACTTGCTTTATAAGTTTGTATCTTGTGCTCTATAAATTGAACTTTAATCACAGTGATAGAAAGCTTATTAACAGAGCAAGAAATTATACGTTAAAAAGAATGTGCAATAAAGGAAGTTTAAAAATTAGATATCTCTTTACAGGAAATGCATAGGATGGCCTTGCCAGTCATATGCAGGGAGGTGTGCCTAGGGCTGCATAAACAGAGTTATTTCACTCTTAAATAGCAGATAATTGAGCAGTGAGACTGCAGAGGCATCATTTATACACCAAAACGATTTCCATAAGCTAAACCTGCTTTGGTGCCTATACTGTACCTATAGTGTAACTTGTAATAGAAATTGCTATGTTACTTAGTGGAAGTATCAGTGAAATTAAGTTCAGACCGTTTTGCCAAAGATGTGCATTTATATAGTCTTACATCTTTTTGTTCTGAACTCTGTGGAAGCCTTGACCTAAATGTAGTGTGTGCTTTGTTTGCACTGTCAGACCTTTGCTGCATTTTATGTGTAATGAGATAAAGGCTTCAATATCTATCTTGCTGTTCCTAGGAAGGAAGTCTGGCTGTATTTAATGAGGCTAGAATGTTTGTGTTGGAATAAGTGGCATATGTTGAAACATGATTAGAAACAAATAGAGCTTTTGTTTCTATGATTGGTGAATGTCAAATCCACTTTTAAACAGGAATAATACATGATGTCAGTGGCGTACACACAACCCATGGGGCCCCGGTGCGAAAACTGATCCGGGGCCCCCCCCTCCCCCCGCGCGAGCGCTTACTCTGCGCAGGCTGAGGCCGCAACACATGGCGGCGGGCACCTGGTCGCAGGGCTGCGACCCGTGCGAACGCTGTATGTATGCCAGTGCATGCATAAACACATACACTTAAAGGACCACTACAGACACCCAGATCACATCAGCTCAATGAAGTGGTCTGGGTGCCAGGTCTCTCTAGTTTTAACCCTGCAGCTGAAAACATAGCAGTTTCAGAGAAACTGCTATGTTTCACTGAGGGTTAATCCAGCCTCTAGTGGCTGTCTCATTGACAGCCGCTAGATGATTTTCTGCGATTCTCACTGTGAAAATCACAGTGAGAAGACGCTGAACGTCCATAGGAAAGCATTGAGTAATGCTTTCCTATGGGCGGTTTGAATGCGCGCGTGGCTCTTGCCACGCATGTGCATTCGGAGCTGAGAGGCGGATGGGGATGGAGAGATCCCCAGCGTTAAGGGAGTCCGGCGCTGGAGAAAGGTAAGTGCTTAAGACACACACACACACACTCTCATGAACAGACGCACACATTTACTGACAGACACACACTCAGTGACAGACGCACACAAACATACTCAGTAACAGACACACACACTAACACACACACACACACTCTAACACTAACACACAAACTCACTAACACTAACACACACACTCTAACACACTCACTAACACACACACTCACTAACACACACACTCTAACACTAACACACACACACACACACACACTAACACTAACACACTCACTAACACACACACTCTAACACTAACACACACACTCACTAACACACTCACTAACACACACACTCACTAACACTAACACACACACTCACTAACACACTCACTAACACACTCACTAACACACACTCACTAACACTAACACACACACTCACTAACACACTCACTAACACACACTCACTAACACACACACTCTAACACACACACTCACTAACACTAACACACTCACTAACACACACACTCACTAACACACACACACACACTCACTAACACACACTCACTAACACTAACACACAAACTCACCAACACTAACACACACACACACTCACTAACACTAACACACTTACTAACACTAACACACTCACTAACACTAACACACACACTCTAACACTAACACACACACACACACTCACTAACACTAACACACACACTCACCAACACTAACACACACACTCACCAACACTAACACACACACTCACCAACACTAACACACACACTCACTAACACACTCACTAACACACACACACTCACTAACACTAACACACTTACTAACACTAACACACTCACTAACACTAACACACACACTCTAACACTAACACACACACACTCACTAACACACTCACTAACACACACACACTCACTAACACTAACACACACACTCACTAACACTAACACACACACTCACTAACACTAACACACACACACTCACTAACACTAACACACACACTCACTAACACACACACTCACTCACACACTCACTAACACACACACTCACTAACACTAACACACTCACTAACACTAACACACACACTCACTAACACACTCACTAACACACACACACACACACTCACTAACACACACACACTAAGACACTCACTAACACACACACACTCACTAACACTAACACACTCACTAACACACTCAAAGTTTTTTGTTTTGTTTTTTTTTTTAATCCCCCCAGCCTCCTTACCTGTGGGAGAGCTGGGGGGATTCCCTGGGGTCCAGTGGTGTTGCTGGCCAGGCTGTCACCCGGCTGGCTGGCGGGCGCGCGAGGGAGCACTGTCCCCTGGGTGCTCCCTCTTCAGCTCCCTCGCGCGCCGCGTACTGATGCCGGAGCCGGAAGATGACGTCATCTTCCGGCTCCGGTTTCAGTGCGGTGCGCTAGGGAGCTGAAGAGGGAGCACCCAGGGGACAGTGCTCCCTCACGCGCCCGCCAGCCAGCCAGGTGACAGCAGGGCCAGCCTCGGGGGGCCCGGAGGTGGCCGGCTCCTGGGCCCCCCAGCAGAAGAGGCTGGCCCAGTGACCTACATACCTGGGTCGCAGGGCGGCCGGGCCCCCTGGTGGGCCGGGCCCGGTCGCAGCCGCGACCCCTGCGACCCTGGTATGTACGCCACTGCATGATGTTAATTATTACTTAACTAGATTTAACTATACATAAGTAACACTAGATATGACAGAATATTGCCATCCACATGTTTTACCACTTAAAATAGTTGAGTATGTTACTGTGTATAATATAGGGTTAAAGGACAACTTTTATCAACATTTATTACATTTGATGTAGCAATGATTTTTGTTTTCTTTCTTAGACGTGCTTGCAACTGATATTGCTCTGTATGATCTGTGTGCTCTGTGTGAACCTGCAGCAGTAGGCAAGTTGTAGGCCTCCAGTTATTATTTTTGTATAAGCTTTTTAATTATGTATTAATTTTATATGAATGTTTACATTAATGTTTTAATATTTTGAAAAAACATTTTCATATGGTGATATTTTTTGGGTATATTGATATATTTCTTTATATATATATATATATATATATATATATATGTTATATTGTTTTTTACATGTTTATATTTTGTAGAAAACAATTATTTGAAAAGTTTCTCCAACTATATTTAAGGGATACCTAAAGCACTTTTTAACTGTGCCCTCTTTTTTTATTTGACAAAAAGTGTAGATTTCAATAGAAATTTGAACATTTATAAATTAACATTGTTGCATGCACATGCCTGTCACTCAGATAACTGGGTTGTCTTGCTCAGTGGAGCTAAACTCAGGAGGCAGGCAATTGGGAAATCCTTAATTGGACAGCCACAGAAAGCTCATAACCAGCTCCCAATGTAATAGTGTGCAGTGTTCCAATTGATATATTTTTTTTAAAGCTAGGTTTCTTGATATGCAGGGATGGAGTGCAGTGATTTGTGAAAGAAAGGTGAGGGTATAATGGTGTAATACTGTTATTAAAAGTTAGTAAAATATAGATGGCAAATAAGGAGCTTATAACACAAGTCAGGTGTTGGGTGGTACAATACCCACCTTAATTGATCTCTTAATGTCAAAGTTGCAAATTCCAAACTTTGAAGCTGTGTGTCACACCTGTAAGTGTTCATTTAAAGGATTTTAGGAGTAGACTTTTCCACAGCTTCAAGACTCCTGGGCAAATTATCCTTGGTGTGAAATATATCCACATGTTGGAAATATTCAGCGGTTTTACGGCTCTCAAAATTTTTTACTTACACACTCTACCAGAGAGCAGTATTGTTTTTCCTGGTTGTTATATTTTAAGCTCCTGCTGACAAAGAGGCTGTGACATTAAGACATCCATTAAGCTGAGGATTATATTGTGGATGGTGAATGATCTACAAACAGCCATAAGGGCAGACTTTAATCTACTCTCAGCAGATATTGAAGCAGAACTGAAGGCCTTAGGAGACAGAACCTCATACCAAATTTGAAGAAGTTCCCTCGTGGACAGGGCCGGATTAAGAGCACACTGGGCCTGGTGCTGACAATTATGATGGGCCTAATTACGGAATCTTATTGACCAAAAACACTAAAACAGTCATACCTCCCAAGCGTCATGTATCTGATAGAGATGGTGCTGGAGGGAAACTCATAGGATGCGGCTATAAGAAAACACATACTCTATTCTAATCTCTCTCTAATTTTTGCTTTCATCTTTCAAGTAAATCCATAACCCCTAACAGCAGTGTCCAGTGAAGCAGGAAGTCAATGGGCGGGGTAAAAGGTGGGCCACTGGTGCGAATCACGTGACCAGACCTGCCAAAAGGGGAGAACATGCCCAAAAAGGGGGCATGTCTGTCCAAAGAATTTGAAGGCCAGCCTGGCATGAATGCATGTCAGGCTGCCCGCCAATCCTGCAGGCTTTCCAACTAAGGGCATACTATGCAGGCAGCACCCTAAGCTTGACATAAATGCGTCTAATGTTGCGCTCACTCCATGCTTTCTAAGGACTGTCCCCTAGCACTCACATGTCCACTTGTCTCCTTACCTTCTTACTGGCAGGCAGAAGTTCCTGGTATATAGTCTGAAACAGAGAAAAGGTGTATGTAGTGAGTGTAGAAGAAAGGGGACATGCCACAGTGTTAGAGAGACCAGCGTCTGCATTACCTAAACTAATTTTATTGTCAGCCAGTCCACACAAGTTTTGTTCCCATACATCCCTCTTAAGCTTTCAAACTTAAAGGAACACTATAGTCACCATAACAACTACAGCTTATTGTATTTGTTCTGGTAAGTAGAATCATTCCATTCGGGCCTTTTGCAGTAAACACTGTCTTTTCAGAGAAAATAACTCCACTGGCCACTCCTTAGATGGCTGCTAGAGGTGCTTCCTGGGGCAGTACTGCCTAGTGTGCAGCACTGCCATTCAGTGTCTCCACCCTCTGCATGCAGACACTGAACTTTCCTCATACAGATGCATTGATTCAATTTATCTTTATGAGGAGATGCTGATTGGAATTGTGCTGGCTCTGCCCCTGATCTTCCTAGTTGACAGTCTCAGCCAATCCTATGGGGAAGTATTGTAATTTGCTCAGACCACCACTTCTGATGATGTCAGCAGACAGTCAGTTCAGAGGCAGAGCCAGCAGCTGCAGACTTGAATACAAGTTATATTTTACTATACTTAGGCAGGCAAGAAGGGGCCAAGGTGGTGGTTTTAACATAATAAGGTCAGAAATACATGATTGTGTTCCTGACCCTATAGTGCTCCTTTAAGCAAGAGTATGTGAAGAGTAGTTAGGGTTGCCACCTTTCTTGGAAAAAAATACCAGTCTTAATCATTTGTTTAATCACAAGGAGTGACATCAGAGAAAATTCTGTAAAATCACCAACAAACTACTCACAGTTTGATTCTGCTGTATAGATGGATTGCTCCCAGTGTCTCAGTCTCGCAAGTCACCCAGTGTCTCAGTGTCCCTATGTATAACAGTGTCAGTGTCCCCATGTCGCCCAGTCCCCTAGTCTCTGTGTCCCCATTTCTCCCAGTGTCCCAATGTCTCAGTGTGTCCCCATGTCACTAGGATACTGGGGACACTGAGAGACATGGGGACACTGAGAGACATGGGGACACTGAGAGACCCGGGGACATAGAGACATGGGGACACTGAGAGACATGGGGACACTGGGAGACATGGGGACACTGAATCATTTAGGGAAACTGGGAGAAATGGGGACACTGAGACAATAGGGACACAGACACTGGGAGACATGGGGACACTGAAACATTTGGGGACACTAAGACACTAGGGACACAGAGACATGGGAACAGACACTGGGAGACTAGGGGACACTGGGAGACTAGGGGACACTGGGACACTGGCTGGGAGACAGACACTTGGGGACAATGGGAGACATGGGGACAGTTGTGGACATAGACATGGGGACACTGGGACATATAGGGACACTGGGAGACATGGGGACACTAGGCACACTGAGACACGAGGGACACAGACACTGGGAGACATGGGGACACCGAAACATTTAGGGACACTAAGACACTAGGGACACAGACATAGGGACACTGGGAGACATAGGGACACTGGGAGACTAGGGGGACACTGGCTGGGAGACAGACACTTGGAGACACCGGGAGACATGGGGACAGTTCTGGACATAGACATGGGGACACTGGGACATATAGGGACACTGGGACACATGGGGACACTAGGAACACTGAGAGACATGGGACACTGGATGGGGGAAATGGGGACACTGGGAGAAATGGGGACATAGTGTCTCCGTGTCCCAATGTCTCAGTGTCTCCCAATGTCCCTATGGCTCACAGCATCCCCATGTGTCCCCTAGTGTCTCAGTGTCCCCATGTTTTCCAGTGACCCCTACTGGCCGGTGCTGGTATTGCAGAGTAATCTCCATTTATTCTGAGAAAAATACCTGTATTTATACCTGTAATTTGTATTGCCAGTATTACTGCAATACTGGCACGGCCAGGCAGCCTCAAATACCAGTCAGGTGGCAAACCAGTAAAATACCAGTCAGATGGCAAACCTAAGAGTAGTGTGTGTAAAAAAAAAAAAAAAAAAAAAATTTTTTTTTTTTTTTTTTAATGGGCCTATTCCATGGGCCTTGGCCTGGAGCTGCAGCTCCATCAGCCCCTATGTTAATCCGGCCCTGCTCGTGGATGCCTATACCTCAATAGATTCACGCTTATTCCAAATGGAGAATAAAGTTGACCATAACAATCGAGAAAGATGGAATAACATCCACATAAGGGATGCTGGTGAGGAAGTTAAGCAGCAAGAATGAACAAATTACATAAAATATATTTTCCAAGCATCTTGTTTTTCACATATCAAGAAAAAGAAGACATAAAATACAAACAAATAAAAATACAGTGTCCTGGGAACATATGGCTCACTAATGGGATGAGAAATGGTTGGGAAGATTAACCGAGGGGGGGAGGGGCAGGGAGATGGGAGACTTTTCACATTCCTTAATACACTGTTAGTTGTTACTTTTCATGCACCAGTTGGAGTGTGCCTTGTCATGGAATCCTTCATGATGGCCCATTCCACATATGGACCTCCGAAACAGATTGCTTCTTTGGCAGACATACCCATCCTTATTGAGTGTTTATACATAGTTGATTATTATTATTTGTATTTTTATTTGTTGTTTTTACTTTGCATACTTTGTGTATCATCAGTGGTTTACTAACTGGGGGGGCACGGTCCGCCCCGGGTGCCATCAGGCAGGGGGGTGCCACCAGGGCTGGCCAGGCTTGCTATTCTGTGAGCTGTGTGGCTGCACCGGGTGCCATAGCAGCAGGGGCGCCGGGCAGCCGACACAGCTCACACGCAGGGGCTGGGACTGGGAGCAGAAAACCTGCACGGAGATTTGGGGGTGGAGCCAGATCAGCCATGGGGTGGAGCCAAACTGGAAGTGTGGGCGGAGCTAAATGCAGCCTCTTACTGCTGCACACAGAGGGGAAGCAGGAAGGAGTCCCTGCTTCCCCAACTACAGCACAGGAGGGACTGAATCCACTCCTCCTCCAGCCCAAGCTTACAGTAAGTGAGAGAGTGTGTGCTGTGTGTAACTGTGATTGTGACTGTCTTTGACTGTGTGTGTGAGTGTGTAACTGTGATTGTGACTGTCTTTGACTGTTTTTGTGGGTGTGTAACTGTGATTGTGACTGTCTTTGACTGTGTGTGTGAGTGTGTAACTGTGATTGTGACTGTCTTTGACTGTTTTTGTGGGTGTGTAACTGTGATTGTGACTGTCTTTGACTGTGTGTGTGAGTGTGTAACTGTGATTGTGACTGTCTTTGACTGTGTGTGTGCGCTGTGTGTAACTGTGATTGTGACTGTCTTTGACTGTGTGTGTGAGTGTGTAACTGTGATTGTGACTGTCTTTGACTGTTTTTGTGGGTGTGTAACTGTGATTGTGACTGTCTTTGACTGTGTGTGTGAGTGTGTAACTGTGATTGTGACTGTCTTTGACTGTTTTTGTGGGTGTGTAACTGTGATTGTGACTGTCTTTGACTGTGTGTGTGTGAGTGTGTAACTGTGATTGTGACTGTCTTTGACTGTTTTTGTGGGTGTGTAACTGTGATTGTGACTGTCTTTGACTGTGTGTGTGAGTGTGTAACTGTGATTGTGACTGTCTTTTACTGTGTGTGTGCTGTGTGTAACTGTGATTGCGACTGTCTTTGACTGTGTGTGTGATTGTCTGCCTGTGTGTGTGTGACTGCCTGTGATTGTCTGCCTGTGATTGTCTGTGTGACTGTGTGTGTGATTGTCTGCCTGACTCTGTGTGTGTGATTGTCTGCCTGTGATTGTGTGACTGTGTGTGTGATTGTCTGCCTGTGTGTGTGTGTGACTGCCTGTGATTGTCTGTTTGACTGTGTGTGTTATTGTCTGCCTGTGGTTGTCTGTGTGACTCTGTGTGTGTGATTGTCTGCCTGTGTGTGTGAGACTGCCTGTCTGTGTGTGTGTGACTGTCTGCCTGTGATTGTGGGTGTGTGTGTGAGTGACTGTCTCTGACTGTGTGTGTTTGTGACTGTCTGACTGATTGTGTGTGTGTGTGTGACTGTCTGCTTCTGATTGTGTGTGTGTGTGACTGTGATTGTGTTGTGTGTATGTGTGACTGTCTGTGACTGTGTGTGTGTGTGTGACTGTCTGCCTGTGATTGTCTGTGTGACTCTGTGTGTGACTGTCTGCCTGTGATTGTGGGTGGGTGTGTGAGTGACTGTCTGTGACTGTGTGTGTGTGACTGTCTGCCTGTGATTGTGGGTGGGTGTGTGAGTGACTGTCTGTGACTGTGTGTGTGTGACTGTCTGCCTGTGATTGTGTGTGTGTAACTGTCTGTGAATCTGTGTGTGTATGTGTGACTGTCTGCCTGTGTGATTCCCTGCATGTTTGACTGTCTGCCTGTAACTGTGTGTGAGTGACTGTGTGTGGGACTGTGTGCATCTGACTGTGTCTGACGGTCTTTGCCCTGCAGTGAACCGGAAGCCAGGATATGATGTCATCGCGGCCTCTGCGTCATCACAGGGCGTGCGATGGACCTGTGCAGAAAGAGCACAGAGATCCCAGCAGCAACCACTGACTACCAGCGACGGAGGATCCACTTCAGCCCTTCTAGAGCAAGGTAGGAAGGCTGGGTGGACCTCGTAATTATTAAAGGTGTGTATGTATGTGATGTTTGTGTGTGTATGCGATTGTGTGTCTGTGATTGTATGTGTGTGGGTCAGTGATTGTGTTTGTGTATCTCTATGATTATGTGTGTGATTGTGTGTATTCTGCGTATGTGTTTAGTAGCTCCCTTATTTCCTGTCCTTAAATATTGCAATCCCACATAAGGATAACAAATAAGGGATTTATCTACTAAACAACTGAAAATAAGAAAAGGGCGTTTTTTTTAATCCTTTAGCTGTTTAGTAGATCATTCCCTGAATTGGTGCCCTTATGTGAGATATCCATATTTAAAGATACTAAATGAGGGTGCTGTTTAGCAGATAGCACCTTTTTTGGTGTCCTTAAATATGTATATGTATCTGCATGTGTGTATGTCCGTGTATGTGTATATGTGCAGACATCTAAAAATCTCGCCAACACTACACACAAATACACTCATGCATTTCAACGTCAACACTACATACAAACCCCACCATTATATATAACCATACCACTGCATTCATACCACACAACACACAAATGCATGCTTGCAATCAAACGCCAACACTACATACAAACACACCGCTACATTCACTCACATATACTCCATACAAAAACATGCATACATTCAAACACACAAACACTGCTTAGTGCTAAATACATAAAAACAGTTTTTGGTTGTTTTTAAATTTAAAGTTGGGGAGGGGGGAGGAGAAAATAGGACCCGCGCCGGGTGCCAAATGCTCTAGGTACGCCCCTGTGTATCATATATAATGTTTGCACAAAGTGTAACTTTGGATTTGGGAATTGTTATAGTCAACAAATTAGGTAGCAATATGCAATGTCAATCTGCCGTTGCTAAGGCCAGTAAGGTTTTGTCATGTATAAATAGGGGCATAAATTCTCGAGATGAAAATATAATTTTGCCTCTTTATAAATCGCTGGTAAGACCACACCTTGAATATGCTGTGCAATTTTGGCCACCTGTTCTAAAGAAGGATATCATGGCACTAGAAAAAGTGCAGAGACGAGCTACAAAATTGATAAAAGGAATGGAGCATTTTAGTTATGAAGAAAGGTTAAAAAATTTAAATCTCTTCAGTTTGGAAAAACGGCGCCTTAGAGGGGATATGATAACATTATACAAATATATTCAGGGCCAGTACAAACCATTATCCGGAAATCTATTCATAAACAGGGCTATACATAGGACACAAGGTCACACATTTAGGCTTGAAGAAAGGAGATTTCATCTAAGGCAAAGGAAAGGTTTTTTTACAGTAAGAGCAATAAGGATATGGAATTCATTGCCGGAAGAGGTGGTTTTGTCAGAGTCTATACAGATGTTTAAATTGCAATTGGATAAATACTTGCAAAAACATAACATACAGGGATACAATTTCTAATTAGTGGGCTAATAGCTGCTTGATCCAAGGAGACATCTGACTGCTATTTTGGGGTCAAGAAGGAATTTTTTCCTAGTTTTTTGCAAAATTGGAAGCGCTTCAGACTGGGTTTTTTGCCTTCTTTTGGATCAACAGCAAACGCATATGTGAGGAAGGCTGAACTTGATGGACGCAAGTCTCTTTTCAGCTATGTAACTATGTAACTATGTAACTATGGACACTCATCTATCCTATCACTTACAACTAGATTCCTTCCAATACTATCTCTCAAACTGCATGCTAGTGAGACACTAACAAAAACACGTGTGATATCAGTTTGAATACACTTGACAATCATTATTCTCTTATCTTTTTGTGAAAATAAACAACGCTAACACAGAAAGAGAACAAGAAGAGAGAATAGTTCTAAAACATTTTTTTATGATTTAACTAGAAAGGAAAAACAAATAAAGATAACCCAAATGATCCAAATGATCCAGTGTAGCAGATGAATAAATACATATTCTTATATCTGCAATTGCAGATTTGCAAATATATTTGCATAGCGTAAGAATTAAATAGAAAAAAGTAAAAAAAAATATGCAAGAGGTTTTTCTTGGCATAGGTCACTAGATAATTGGAACTGACTGATATTACCAATATCTAACTTAAATTTTTTCATTGTTTGTGGGCAAATCATTGTCTTGTCCCATATTTCACGAAATTCAATTTGCTGCACATCACCTATGTTCTGGACAGAAATAAGGAATGCGACCTCTAGGTATTTCTAAGCTGCTTTGCACTGTAATCACAGTGACACCTTTCTGTTCTTGTTATATTTATATTCTATTCTGTAAAATAGCTGACTTTCTACATGTTTTGTAGATGATCTATAAATGGTAAAAAAAACATTTAAAATCCAAATTGTGAATTGAAAAATGCAAAATGTTTGAGATGCCCTACAACATTATACTATCAGAATACTAGAACATATCCAACAAATGTTTGAAGAAAAAAATACTTTATAAAATTATATATACGAAGTCTGTCCTGAAAAAGTCCAGCTATTGTTAATATAACGAGAGTGGATTACGCAACATTGATGTAACTTGGCATCCAAGGAGAGTGGATTGGAATGTCCATGCGTAAACATTGACAACTTAACTGTACTGGTCAGTGGGGTGCTAGACGCAGTTGAGTGAGCATGTGCACTCTGTGGCCATTGCATTCAAAATGACTGAGCGAAGTAGAGCAAAGAATATGCATCCAATTTTGCATTAAGCTTGAACATTCCTCCATGGAAACTTATTCAGATGATTAAGGAAGTGTTCAGGGACAATACAATGAGTGCAGCACAAATAAAAGTGTACAGGCACCAAATGTTCCTAGAGACACAGTTAGAAGCATAGTTAGCAAGTTTAAAGTTGAAGGAACAGTGGTTACACTATTACACTACCTGGACGGAACACCAAAAGGAATATTTTGATTTCTGAGAAGGCAGGTTGTGAATAGAGAGAGAGAGATTACAAAAAGATCTTCAGCGAGACTTGGTGGCAGCAGGCACTGTGGTTTCAGTGAGCACAGTAAGGCTCATACCAAATGCAGAAGGTTTCCATGCCAGAACTCCAAAACCTGCACCACTACTGACCTAAAAGCACATGAAAAGTTAATATGCGAGGAGTGTGTCTTGGAGCTGTTGCAAACACCCGCATGCTGTAAAGGCTCTGTGCTGAGAAGGCCAGAATATGAGCAATTTGGACCCAAAACCACACCCTGAACATCATGTCACAGCCTAAATCCAAGATGATCACAGAGAGAATGGAAAAATCTAATTATTTTGCGCCACAAGTGGGACAAGCCAAAACTCTGGTGCTCTCAGAGATGGCCCAAGGTTGCATCGAAGAGGAATTGGAGCGCTCGCAGAAATCTCAGATTCCAGACTCCCCACTGACTCAAGGATTGCTGCAGAGCATATTGGATGAAATGTCCAAGCGAATCTTACAAACCCTACAGTTGTCTATAGGAGATCTATGAAAAAACCTACAAGATTTAGGGTCTAGAACCAATGGCAGGCTATGAGGAAGCACACTACGACATCACAATGAAAATGGAATGCCTATTTTCCCAGATGGAGAATTACGCATTGAAATTGGCCGATATAGAGGACAGGGACCAATGCAACAACCTCCAAATAAGAGGCGTTACTGAAACTGTGAGCATGAATGAGCTCTCTGTCATTGTTACAGAATTACCACACAGCATCGCGCCAGAGCTGCCTCAGATTATCTTGCTTCTGGACCGCATACATAGAATGGCCAGACCAAACATATTGCCCCCTGACACCCCAAGGGATGTACCGCTTTGTTTACATTACTACCACACCAAGGAGGAAATGCTTAAACAAAGTGGATCCCAGAAAGAATGGCCAGAGATTCCAGGGCTTTGCAATCTATGCACACATCTCGGCGTTCATCCTCAAATGATGCCGAGCCTTCCACCCTGTCACTGAACACCTCAAGGCCCACCACATAATATATTGCTGAGGATACCCCGTGAAACTATTGGTGAAGCGTGAGGGGAAAACGAGGGTAATACTCACCCTGAGGCACCACGATCTTCAGAAGGCCTGCAGCGACTTTCTCCAGACATGAAGAGACCAAGGAGGTGTTGAGAGACCCTTGCTGAAACCAGAGACTGTGTTATTTGTCGACATCATATGATACTGCAACTTGTTCCTAACCACGAGATCCACAGTATTTTGCTTGATCACATTAGCAATATTTTATATCTCCCATTGGTTTACTATTCTGTAGTTATGCCATTGTTCAATAGCTTTGGAAGACCGTATGCCACACGTTCACCTTTAAGTATAGATATTAAGCAACTTCACCAAACCAATCACAAAGAAGGGAAAAAATAAAAAAGACAAAAACAAACAGAGGTTCACTTATTTCCACACTTAGCTCCTTAAAGGGACACTGTAGGCATCCAGACCACTTTAGCTCATTTATTACCCAATGGAGAAGATGAAGATATTCCATTTATTCTCAGTGTTTTTTTCACTAAGGAGTTTATGCCAGTCAATATGTTGTAGAGCTGCCCAAATCTTATTAAAATTGGCTTTTTAAAAATTATACGTTTTAGTAAAACTAATGATCTCAGGCAATCCAGGGCTTCTCTGTAGACTTCTGCATAAGTCAAATATATCCTTATGGACGATTGTGAAAAGAAAAGGCAGCATTTATATAGTAACTTATTTACATCGGCTAAAAAAACAGGACTCCATCAAATTTAGCCTCTCTCACATTTGTTTTTGCTGTTGATCAAAAAGAAGTCAGAAAAACCCAGTTTCAACCAATTTCTAATTTTGCAAAAAACTAGGAAAATATTCAATCTCGACTCCGAATAGCAGTCAGATCTCTCCTTGGATAAAGAAGTTGTTACCCCACATATTAAAAACTATATCCCTAAATATGGTGTTTTTGCAAGTATTCATCCAGTTGCTGTTTAAAAATCTGTATAGACTCCTTATTGTTTTTAATGTAAACAACCCTTTCCTTTGCCTTAGCCTTAGACTAAATCTCCTTTCTTCCAGTCTAAATGCAGGCTTAATGCATGACCTCATGTCCTATAGTTCTGTTTATGAATATATTTCCAAACTATGGTTTGTATGATATTGTTATATAATGTTTTGGAAGGCTGTGTAAGTCGCATGCAAGGAGGTGTGTCTGGGACTGCATAAACAAAGTGAATTAACTCCTAAATGACAGATAAGTGAGCAGTGAGACAGCAGGGGCATGATCTAACACCAAAACTATTTCATTAAGCTTACATTGTTTTGGTGCCTATAGTATCCCTTTAACACTAAAATGTAAACGTTGCAGTTTTTAAAACAAAACTACAGTGTTTTACATTGCATGGTAAAGGAAAGGACACAATGAAATGAAGTCGTCTTGGTGACCCTTTAATACCAAAAACCAGTACATTAAACCATTGGGGTTTCTAGTGCTTAGTGTCCTTTCATGCTAGCTCCTTCTAGCTGCAGAAAACAAATTGCAGGTTCAGTCACAGAATGATGTTTTATTGGCACTGTGAATGCAACATCCTGGCATGCCCTGTGCTGTCAGGAGTTTGTGGGTAGAGTTGGTAGATGTTCTTTCATGTTTGCATGTTTCATGTGACTAAGACCATCCACACCTAGACTGGTTTTGTTTATAAATTACTTTTAGTTCCCTTAATTTTCACATTTATGAGCATTCCCTTCTGCAGCTGATCCGTTAAAGAAAATGGCTTTAATCCCACACGTTTATATGCTACGGTACTTCCTAAATGTGAAACTAAATATAAATATAAATATAATGTAATTTCCATCAAATTGGTATTTTATTTTATTTTCATTTTAAAATCTCTCATGTTTGTCATTGGTTTTAGTGCAGCATTTCAGAATTGGATATGATTATTTTAAGGAACTTCAAAATCACTTTAACCACTACGGCCTATTGTAGTACATATGATACTTAGAAAGCTGTTGGCTCGTCCCTCAGTTCTCTGTCAAATGACCCTCTTCTATGTTAGCAAAGTTTAATTTAGGCCATATTGGAGCATGAATGAATGTTCAGCCAATCAATGTCATTCAAATATTGCTTAAATTGGCGTTGCTAATGTGGAATATAGCAAGCAAAGGGCCAGGGCACTCACTTTCACTCTGTCCACTCGAAACCAGTTTGACAAAGAATCAGGGGATCATGCCGGCTGCCTGCTAGCACCATAAACACTACAATAATTAACTACTAACAATTGTAACCACATCCTTAAATGTATCATAATTCCCAAGCTGGATTTATAGCAAGTGAATCATTGGTATGCTAACAATGTTTCTCTGCATGAAAGAATAGAATATTATTTTTCAATTTTCTTTCTTTTTTTTTTATATTTCTTTTTATTAAGTTATTTATCAGTAAAATAACAATTTTATAAATATACATACATTTACATAATGAGTATAACAAAACTCATACATATAAACAAAAGAAAAAAAATCAGAATATAACCATAGGGCACATTTTATATGTCTTCATATAGCAGACCTCAAACTGGCTTTATAGCATGTCAATAACTTGTCTTATATCAACTATGTGTGATATTATATTGATTGCTTTTATAGCATTCTATGGTTAATTTACAATCATACATCCATCCATAAATAATAAAACCTAGGTTGGGATTATCTCTATATGTATCAAACAATAGAAAGTTTATGTGATTTATCATTTAATTATTTTGTTTTAATTTATCACATGATTAATTTCCTCAATTAGAGTGTTATATATCTGTTTCATTGAATTATTTCTGTGCACATTATACTGGATTATACCTTTTTCCATCTCCAATTGAGTTATAATTTGGGCCTTTAGTTGACAAAAATTTGGGGTGTCTGTTTTTTTTCCATGATCTGGCAATCAAAAGCTTAGTAGCAGTAAGGCAATGGGTGACCAGGGTTTCGTTTTTTTTTTTCTAGCTTATTGTTATACAAATGTAATAAAGCTATTTCTGGAGTAAAATTTAATCTAACGTTACTTATTTCTGTTATTTTTTTAAATGTGAGATCCCATGTTGGTTTGATACTTGGGCAGTTCCACCATATATGTCTCATGGAACCGTCCAAGTCAAAGCATCTCCAGCAATTTGGAGGATTGCTTTGGCAAATTTTGTTTAACCACCTTGGAACCATATACCATCTGTAGCTAACTTTGACAAAGTTTTCCAGTATATTTAAACAATGGAAATGTTTTTTTTATTTTAAGAAATGTAAGACACCAGGAGTTGAAATCTATCTTAATATCAAGATCTCTCTCCCAGTTTTTAAATGCGGTAGAAGTATTAGTTTGGTTTATAAGATTCAATAATTCAAGTATAATAGAGTATTTCTTGTTCATAGTTTCTATAGAGAGAATCTTTTTAAATAAATTTCCTTTTTCTCCGTTGTAATTCATAAGGTGTATTTTTAAAAAGCTCTTTAAGCGCAAATAGTTAAAGATTTCCCTCGGAGGTAGAGCCAATCGAGCTTTTACAGTGGGGTAATCCATTAGTTGGTCTTTCTCATATATGTCCTTAATGCAAATATCCGCTTCGGTATACCAGTTTTTCAAGGTTATATCTTCCATAATATTTTCTATAATTTTAAGAGATGTTGTTTCTGGGATGTGATCTGTAATTCCCAACTTTTTTTTTTTACGCTATACCATTCTATTATTGTTTGCGAAATAATCGTTGTTTTACATTCTGGTATATTAACCTTTTTTTTTACATTAGCCCAGAGTCATATTTCTAAATTTGGCATCTCTTCTCTGTATGCTTCTAATTTGTACCATGCTTGTTCTTTACAATCTGCAGCTTGTATATTTAGTGCATGGGACATTATAATTGCTTGATAAGTATTTTTAATCAAAGGGTATCCTAAATCACCCCGATAGGCTTTATTCGTGTCAGGGTACCTGAGGCCTCTACCTCTAAGGGAGGTAGAGACTGGGTGGTGTATCCGTCCAGGCGAGCTGTCTCCTCCGTTCCTCGCGGTTCATCCAGTCACTTAAACACCGGCCGCGAGGAATCCACGTCCTTTTCTAGCAGGACGCTCAATACGTGACGTCATGACGCTAGCACGAGCAATCTGTCACTCAAGTGTCCGATATCCAATCGGTACTTTTCAGAGGCGTGATTTCCATCCAGAACCAGGGTATTTAAGCTTACTCCTTACTTCAGCTCATTGCCCTGTCGTGGTTCTAGCTTGTCTAGTCACTCAGTGCTCTGGTATTCTAGTTTGCTCTTTTGGTTTTGACTCGGCTCGTTGTACTACCCTGTTTCTCTGTTATCCCTTGACCCGGCTTGTCTCTCGCTTATCTGTCTTCTCGTTCCCTCGACCTCGGCTTGCCTCTGACTATTCTTTACTCTCGGTACGTTAGTCCGGCCATTCTAAGGCCCGGTATACGTACCTTTCCACTCTTTGTACTCTGCGTGTTGGATCCCTGTCCCGATCCTGACATTACGACAGGGCCAATGGATCCTGCAGGTACAAACAGTCAGCTTGGTTCTTCGGATCCCAGGTTTGACGCCATGGAACATAGGATGGATCAGATGGCTTTGGCACTACAGGCACTTTTGTCTCGTGCTAGTAATCCACCTGAGGAGACACGTACTCCTTCTATCTCTCCTGCAGTCTCAGGTCTAGAGGTAGCCACTGTAGGTGCTTCTTCCCGTATTACCCCACCAGTACGTTATGGCGGGTCACCGGAGAAGTGTCGTGGCTTTCTAAACCAGATTAGCATCCATTTCGAACTACAACCCCGCTCTTATCCTACAGATAGAGCAAAGGTTGGATTTATTATTACTCTGCTCATTGAAAAAGCTTTGAGATGGGCCAATCCTTTATGGGAGAATGATAATCCACTCGTCTATAATTATAATGCCTTTGTAGCTGCGTTTAGAAGAACTTTTGACCCTCCTGGCAGAAAGGTCAATGCGGCTAGATTAATGTTGCGCCTTAAACAGGACAATCGAACACTTGTGGATTATGCACTAGAGTTCAGATCCTTGGCGGCAGAAGTTAAGTGGAACGAACAGGCTTATATAGATGTGTTTCTGAATGGGTTATCAGATGTAATTCTTGACGAGGTCGCTACTAGAGAACTCCCTGAAAATTTGGAGGATTTAATTTCTTTTATATCTCGTATTGATGAACGCTTAAGAGAGAGGCAGAACACTCGAGATAGGACCCGTAGACCCTCCTTTAAACTAGCGCCTACCTTTCAAATCTCTGAGTTCGAAGACTTACGTATTCCTGAACCTATGCAGATAGGCAGTACTCATCTCACTGAAAGGGAGAGACAGTACAGGAGAAGGGAGGGTTTATGTATGTATTGTGGAGTCAGGGGTCATTTACGCCTAAATTGTCCCAATCGTTCGGGAAACGCTCGCACCTAAGTTCCTCTAGAGGACAGGCCTTGGGTGTTTCTACTTTGTCCTCTATTCACAACTACAAGGAGCTCAGGCTTGTGTTACCCGTTTCTTTAAAGTGGGAGAAGGGAGTAGTTAAGACTATGGCACTAATCGATTCTGGAGCTGCTGAGAGCTTTATAGATCAGGGTTTTGCTGCCAAGCATGCTATTCCATCCCAGTTAAAAGAGACACCTCTGGCTGTTGAGGCCATCGATGGTAGACCGTTACTTGAGCCTGTTATTTTTCATGAGACCATACCGATTAACTTGACTGTTGGCATCCTGCATAAAGAGGATATATCCTTGATGCTCATTTCTTCTCCGTCTATTCCCATAGTTCTGGGGTACTCCTGGCTGAGGAGACACAACCCTATTATTAATTGGGAATCAGGGGAGATAGTTTCATGGGGAGAGAATTGTCAAGAAAAATGCTTGCGGAAGGTCTTACCTCTTGGATTAACTAATACATCTAATACCTCTGACAATCCTACAGAGACACAAATTCCGCCTCAGTATCTAGATTTAAAGGCAGTATTTGACAAAAAGAAAGCCGATACCTTACCCCCACACAGGTCCTTTGATTGCAAAATTAACCTACTCCCTGGTACCATGCCTCCCAGAGGTCATGTATACCCATTATCTATAAAGGAGAACTCAGTCCTAGAGGAATATATTCACGAGAATTTAGACAAGGGATTCATCAGGAGGTCCTCCTCCCCTGCCGGGGCTGGATTTTTTTTTGTTAAAAAGAAAGATGGTTCTTTGAGACCTTGTATTGATTATCGAGGCCTGAATAAGATAACCATTAAAAATGCCTACCCGATTCCCTTGATCACCGAACTCTTCGATCGTTTGAAGGGCTCTACAATTTTCACCAAGTTAGACCTCAGAGGGGCATATAACTTGGTGAGAATCCAGCAGGGACATGAGTGGATGACGGCATTCAATACTCGATATGGCCACTATGAATATACCGTCATGCCTTTTGGGTTATGCAATGCACCAGCAGTATTCCAAGATCTGATTAATGAGGTTCTTAGGGAATTTCAGCAAGAGTGCGTCATTGTATACCTAGATGATATACTCATTCATTCTAGTGACATTGAGATTCATCACAAACAAGTCAGGAGGGTTTTGCACAAGCTTCTCCAGCATGGCTTGTACTGCAAGTTGGAGAAATGTAGCTTTGATCAAACCCAGGTAACCTTTCTCGGCTATGTGATCTCTGGGGAGGGATTTAAGATGGATCCGGATAAGCTCCAATCCATTCTAGAGTGGCCTTTACCCACAGGTCTTAAAGCCATACAGAGATTTATTGGTTTTTCCAATTATTATAGGCGCTTTATTAAGGGCTATTCTTCCATTATTGCACCTATCACTAACATGACCAAACAGGGGGCTGACACTAAGAATTGGACTACTGAAGCTCTCCTTGCGTTCAAGACTCTCAAGGAGCTTTTCGCTTCCGCTCCAATTTTAGTTCACCCTGACACTTCTCTGCCATTTTTGCTCGAGGTAGACGCATCAGAGACTGGTTTAGGTGCTGTTCTATCTCAAAGGTTGGGTGTTGATAAACCATTACATCCATGTGGATTTTTCTCTAAAAAATTGACCGGTACTGAAAGCAGGTATGACATTGGTGACAGAGAATTACTAGCGGTTATCAAGGCTTTGAAAGAATGGAGACATTTATTGGAAGGTACATTACATCCTGTTACCATCCTGACAGACCACAAAAACTTGTCTTATATCGGAGAGGCCAAGCGTCTGTCCTCCAGGCAGGCTCGTTGGTCGTTGTTTCTTACCCATTTCAATTACGTTCTGACTTACAGACCTGGGTCAAAGAATTCTAAAGCCGATGCGCTATCTCGCCAATATGAACCCTCTGCTTCAGTTGAACCACTTTTGTCTTCCATTGTACCCAAATGCAATATTATTGCTAATACCAGTCTCAAAATTCATTCCCCGCTACTTGACCAGATCTTGAAGTCACAACATCTAGCTCCCGGAAACACTCCTGAGGGAAGAAACTTTGTTCCTCCTGAACTTCAACTGGAGCTCTTACAATGTTTTCATGAAAGTAAAATAGCTGGTCATCCTGGTATTCGCAAGACGTACTCTCTGATATCCAAGGATTTCTGGTGGCCTTCACTTCGTAAGGATATTGAGGAGTTCGTCGCAGCATGTGAGACTTGTGCCAAGACTAAACTATCTCATGCATCCCCATGTGGCCTGTTACACCCCTTGGACATTCCTGAGAAACCTTGGTCCTGTTTGTCCATTGACTTTATCGTTGATTTGCCTGCTTCCAAAAGACAGACTGTTATTCTCACGGTGGTGGATAGATTTACCAAGATGGCCCATTTCGTGCCATTACCTAAACTTCCGACTTCCCCTGAATTGGCGGAGATTTTTGCGAGAGAAGTTTTTCGCCTACATGGGATCCCTTCAGAGATTGTTTCTGATAGAGGTTCTCAATTTGTCTCACGTTTCTGGAGATCCTTTTGTTCTCAAATGGGCATCAAATTGAACTTTTCCTCTGCCTATCACCCTCAGTCTAACGGAGCTGCTGAACGTACTAATCAAAAGATCGAACAGTATCTGCGTTGCTTTGTTTCCGAACACCAGGACGATTGGGTCGGTCTGATTCCTTGGGCGGAGTTCGCACACAATAACCTTGTTTGCGATTCAACTCGCTCTAGCCCTTTCTTCATGAACTATGGCTTTCATCCTTCGATTTTTCCTTCGGTTTCCTCTTCTCAGGGGATACCGTCGGTTGATGATCATGTCGCCAACCTGAAGAAATTATGGGATCAAACTCGACAAATTCTATTACATAGTTCCTCGCTGTTCAAGAAACACGCTGACAAACATAGAAGAGCGGCTCCTGTTTTTGTTCCTGGGGATAGGGTATGGTTGAGTACTAAGAATATTCGCCTAAAAGTTCCGTCCATGAAATTTGCTCCTCGTTACATAGGTCCTTACAGGGTTCTCACTCGTATCAATCCGGTTGCGTATCGCCTTGCTCTGCCACCTGCCTTACGCATTCCTAACTCTTTTCATGTCTCCTTGTTGAAACCCCTCATTTGCAACAAATTCTCCTCTAAGGTCTCCTCGCCTCGTCCTGTTCAGGTGGAGGGTCGGGAGGAGTACGAGGTCAGCTCCATCATTGACTCCAGAATTTCAAGGGGAAAATTGCAATATCTGGTCAACTGGAGGGGATATGGTCCTGAGGAGAGGAGTTGGGTACCTCAGGAGGACGTCCATGCTTCTCGCCTTCGCAGAGCATTTCACCTTCGCTTCCCATCTCGCCCCGGTTCATTCCGCCCGGTGGGCGTATCTGAGAGGGGGGGTACTGTCAGGGTACCTGAGGCCTCTACCTCTAAGGGAGGTAGAGACTGGGTGGTGTATCCGTCCAGGCGAGCTGTCTCCTCCGTTCCTCGCGGTTCATCCAGTCACTTAAACACCGGCCGCGAGGAATCCACGTCCTTTTCTAGCAGGACGCTCAATACGTGACGTCATGACGCTAGCACGAGCAATCTGTCACTCAAGTGTCCGATATCCAATCGGTACTTTTCAGAGGCGTGATTTCCATCCAGAACCAGGGTATTTAAGCTTACTCCTTACTTCAGCTCATTGCCCTGTCGTGGTTCTAGCTTGTCTAGTCACTCAGTGCTCTGGTATTCTAGTTTGCTCTTTTGGTTTTGACTCGGCTCGTTGTACTACCCTGTTTCTCTGTTATCCCTTGACCCGGCTTGTCTCTCGCTTATCTGTCTTCTCGTTCCCTCGACCTCGGCTTGCCTCTGACTATTCTTTACTCTCGGTACGTTAGTCCGGCCATTCTAAGGCCCGGTATACGTACCTTTCCACTCTTTGTACTCTGCGTGTTGGATCCCTGTCCCGATCCTGACAATTCGCCAATGTTGTTGTGTTAATTCTCGGTTTCTTACCCTTCCATATAAAATCTGTGAAGCTGCTCTGTATTAAATTTAGCCAATGCATTGGAACCTTAAGGGGAATCATACGGAACAGATAGATCCATTTTGGGACGATATATGCTCTAATCGTATTAATTCTGCCCCACCATGATATTGCATGGGATCTCCATTCTTTAAGCAATCTATTCATTTCTTTTAGCTGTAAGAAATTAATTTGCATCAAACGAGCAACATCTGCAGTCAACAGAATACCTAAGTACGGAAGCTGAGTAATTGACCAACTGAATGAGTAATTTTCCCTTAACCTTTACAGTTTTTTTTTCTCCATGTTTGTTGTTAATGTAAGTGTTTTGTTAATATTCATTTTAAAGTTTGAAACTTCCCCATATGTTATTATCTTTTGCATTAGCAGTGGTAGTGACTGTTCAGGATCTGTAATAGTTAATATAACGTCATCTGCATATAAACAGATCTTAAGTTCTTCATTAGGGATAGAGATCCATTTAATTCCTATATTTTGTCTTATTAAGCAAGCCAAAGGTTCCACTGAGATAACATATAAGAGTGGTGAGAGTGGGCAGCTCTGTCTCGTTCCGTTAAGAATTTCAAACCATTCGGATCTTGGATCCCTACCAATTACTCTAGCTGACGGCACCGAGTATAGAGCCTCCACTGAGCCCATGAACCACCCATCAAAACCCATTTTCAGCATGGTCTGTTTTAAAAAATCCCAGTTGACCCTGTCGAAAGCCTTCTCGTCATCAATCGACAGGGTCAACAGGGGCACCCTAGTTTTTTGGGCCCAATCCATTACTTCTATCAATCTTCGAGTATTGTTATTTGATTGCCTCCCTGCAACAAAACCTATTTGATCTTTATGTATAATATCCGGCATAACTACTTGAAGTCTTTTTGCCAATATAGCTAAGTACAGTTTAACATCGACGTTTATTAACGATATAGGGCGATAGTTTGATAATTCTGTTGGAGATTTACCAGGTTTTAATATCGGACTAATATGTGCCCGCTGAAGATCTACCGAAGCATGGCCTGCTTTTGATATTTCATTAAATGTTTCAGTTAGCATGGGAATAACTTGCTTTTTAAAAGTTTTATAAAATTGGTTGGTATATCCATCAGGGCCTGGAGCTTTTTGTTTTGCAAGATTTTAATTGCCATTCTAATTCATCTGTTGTAAAAGGCTTATTTAGATTTTTTTATCTGGTCTTTTGAGATTTTAGGCATTTTTATATTTGATAAATATCTTTTCATGACTGTTATTGGGGGATTAAGGTTTAGATTATATAATTTACCGTAGAACTTCCTAAATGCTTCAGCTATATCTTCAGGCTTAATAATATTTTCATCGCCTACTAAGATTTTATAAATCTTTCTTTCTAGGTTTTGTTTTTTCAGTCTATTTGTTAACATAGAATCTACTTTGTTATTTTTATAATAAAATTTTATTTTCAATGTATTTACATTTTTTTGAATTCTTGCTTCAACTAATTTGTTTATATTGAATTCGCAAATTTTTATCTTTTCTTGCCTCTCTCTTGAAAAATTATCTTTATTTAGTGCTGATAAATTGTAGAATTCTATGTATAAGTCTGACAGTTTTATCTCTCTATTAATTTTTTGTTGACTCGCCAATTTGATCCAGTAGCCTCTTATCACTGTTTTGAAAGTGCACCAAAGACATTCTTTAGTTATTTCATCTGTTGCATTTTCTTTAAAAAATAAATCCATCAAATTAGTCATATATTTGATATTTGGTTTAGCTTCTAATAGATGGTCATCTAGTCTCCATATTGGCGGTATTTTTTTTATTCTTTCTGTTACTTCAGCAATTATTAGCTCATGGTCCGACCATGTATTTTCTTTTATATTGACTGACATAAGGCATTTGGAAAAAAATTAAATTACCAAGAATTAAGTCGATTCTTGCCGCAGAGCCATGAGGGATCGATCTATGAGTATAATTTTTTTCATTAGGATGTTTCATTCTCCAACAGTCAATCAAGTCAAATTTATTGATTTTATTCATTTCTTTAGCCTGATGAACTAAGTTTTGATTAATTTTTTGGTTGATTTCTACTTGTTTATCCATAATGGGGTCCAGTATACAATTAGAATCTCCTGCTATCAGAACTAACCCTTTTTTAACCTGTTCAGTAAGTCTCAAGATCTTATTTAATACTTTAATCGGGTGTTTGTTTGGTAAATATACATTTACAAGTGTATACATTACTCCATTCAGTAGGCCAATTAGTATCAGAAATCTACCCTCCGAATCTGCATTTTGATATTGACATTCAAATATTGTGTCTTATAATAATAATAGAAAATAATAGATACCCCACTTTTTTTTTCATTTGTTGTGATGCTGTATAAATTAATGGGAAATTTTTATAATGCCATAAGCGTTTATTTAATTTTTTTTCAAATTTTCTTTCTATTAAAAATAAATTGTTTTTAGAAAACACTTGCAGCTGTCACCTCTAACCCACACATTTACAATACATGCACTTTCTAAAGATTTGAAAAGCTACTTAAAATATATTCTGACATCTTTTAAAAAGCCAACATTTATTATAAACATTTAATGGCAAATCCAACAACAGCAAGTTGTGCGGGAAATATATATTTAATTTATTTATAATCTCTGAAGATGTTAGAAAGAACAAATACACATTCCTCCTGTAACACATATCTACTGGTAAATTAGTTTTAGCTATTTTTAAACGTTTGTGCGCTGATGATAAATATTTCCATTCGAGTTAGTTAATAGGATTTCCATTTCATTTCACACACGTGAAAGCGTGTTATCTTGCATACAGCTTGTCATAGACTATTACCATAGTCGTTATTATCACAACACAACCCACCCTGCAGTGTTTTTTTTAATGCAGCCACTAAAATAAAAACAAACTCTAGTTCTATTTTATATATCTTTAGAGCACAGAAGATAACTGATAGTTAGATAGTATTTAACCCTTTGCAGTACTTTGCTAGTACCATTGACCGTAAGTATAATGAATATTACTGCATTGCTTTTAAGTACTAAATTTGTTCATGGAAGGCATAGATATGTATAGCATAAATGCATTCAAAGTGCATCTGCCATTAGTATAAATTTCCAGATGTCTTCTTGTACATATGTTACAATCTGCATAATAAAATTAGTCTTACTTTACAATATACTAGTAACTCCCAGTGAAATTCCATCATGAGATTGCCTCATTTGCATGTATATTAAATCATACTGATGTATAAAACCAGAATAGCATTCTATTCAAGAAGCATCCTTAATATCTTCATCCTCTTGTCTTCTTTTGATTTACAGTGAAAGTGAATCACTTAAAATTGAGCTGACTGTTTTTGGAAAGACAGTCCTGATTTTAGGCTGCTGTTCCATGATACCATTTTTTTCCCTTGTGTCCTACATTGTGATTGTTTTATTAGACAATTCCCAGATTTTACTATTAACATGACGTAAAGTCATGATTTTATTAAAGACACGGAGGCGAGTATTATGCATATCTCTTTCTTTATCACTCTCAGCAGCAAAGATAGAGAAATATAAATATATCAAAATGAAAGAAAAAACTATATAGGCACACAGGCAACCAATCACATAACAGAGGAAGTGACTATAAAAGGCCTGTGTCTCCCACAATCCCCTCTTTCTTGCGAACCGAAGACCAGGAAACATGAACCGACATCACACACACTGGTAAGAACAGGAAACAGCAACAAACCGAACTTCAAGCTACAAAAGAGAGAGAAATATGGTAAAATCCAAACTGAAACTCACCAAATAAATTCGTCAGGAGCAAACCTAGGAACTCAAACCTAGAATATAGAAAATTACCATTAGTACCAAACCATGGAAAATTTAAACTTCTTCAGTAAATATACACAATAAACACATACAATAAACAGACTGGATTGCAACATACCTGAAAGTCCAACAGCATCTCATCCCAAAACCCAACACCGGGAGGGTGGGTGGGAATAATACTCACCTCCGTGTCTTTAATAAAATCATGACTTTACGTCATGTTAATAGTAAAATCTGGGCATTTTATTAAAGACACGGAGGCTCCTATTATGCCAGTTCAAAGCTGAGCCACCATATGAGATATAATGTGATCAACGGCCTGAAATAGAGAATCACGAAACTCGACATTTGCCACCGGACAACAGCCCGTAAGGTTTCCTCCAAATGACAACCGTCCTCTGAGGCCCTGGGCGTCATACCTCCATGTACCAAGTGGGATGCAACAAACGACATGTCGATACCAGCCAACATAGTAGTCATTAAACCCATTTTGCAAATGTAGGAGTGGACACTGGTAGGTGGGGAGCGCCAGAAGGAAAGAACAAAGTGCACGGTCCGGAGAACGTAGTGGCTGCATAACCTCCAGGTAAGTCTTCAGACACCCCACCAGCCATAGCATCAAAAATGTCCTGAACGTAGTGTAAAATTTCTAGCTCCAGGTGGCCTAGCAAGGTGAATCCTCTACATAGATGATCTACGAAAGGATATTGACCAACTAGGAAAGAAAATCCCAAAATCCAATGTCGAGGCTTAGATACGGAAACCAGTGTTAGTCCCACGCATCAACCAGACCACACTTGTCATGGTGACCGAAGGCCGATCGATTACCCAGCGTCCATGTGTTACAGAGGAGACGGGGAGTCAATCGCGGAACGTCCGAGATAATCCAAGCTCACCGAAAGGAGTCACGTCATCCGGTCTAGAAGGCCTTGGTCCACTAAGTGTGTTCCCATTCGGTCTAGAAGGGTTCTGAATGCTTGGAATCAAACCTGGGCAAACTATCGCCATTCTCCGAAATCGAGGGAACCATGGATGCGCCCTTCGCAGAGTAGCAATCAACACCAACACAACCTAGTGCTGGGCCAAGTGCAAAAACCTGCGAGCAACCAAGTCGAACGGAGGGAAGGCCTACATCCAAGTATCCGGTCAATCCTGAATGAACGAGCCAATCGCTACAGTCGATAGGTACCGCCTTCCAGCCCTAAAAACTTTGGCAACTAGGTGTTAAGGCAAGATGCCAACAGATCAACCTCGAACAGCTTCCACAATCGTTGCAAAACGTGAAAAAACACAGAAGCGTGTACGCGCCACTCTCCAGAAACTCTTGAATAATCGTGAATTCCAATCGGCCCTAGAAATGTCCAGGCCTGGAGTGTGTTCTGCTGTCACCGAGACTTTGTGAAGACAAAGTCTCCAGAAGCCTTATGTCACGAATAGCCACGTGCGCGATTTCGTGCCCTTTAGCTGGTCGATGGAATTCATCGCTGACGTATAGTCCACTCAGAGCATAACGCAGTCGTTAGTGCGACCGGGGCAACACTGCAAAAAGCAAAAGGTTCCCGCCAAGAGTTACAAACAGTTGATGTGCAACATCTTCTCGGACCACTCGTCTCTGGAAGAAAAAAGATTCACAGCTCACAGAGGGTCCTGCTGATCCAGGCCTACCTATGAGCCAAGCCATTGGATCAGATAGTTTCTGGACCCATCATCCAACTTCCGCCTTGCCTCATAAGAGTGATCCGGACAGAGATAGGGATCCTTCTGACTTGAATGGATCGAAAGTGAAGTGCTCCTGGAGATGTAGTCTGGATGGAAGCCATAGGCAGGTCTGGTACCCTCACGAAATGTCTGATCACAAGGTCCTCTGTTCTAAAAGTCCACATGACTACCTTCGTCATGGTTTTCATCTTGGAGCCAGGCAGGAACAGGAACAGCCTGATAGAATTCCATCGTGAAACCCAAGAAAAACTCTGTCTGTGAGGGATACAGAAAACCGACTTCCAAACTGCTCATAATAAATTCAAACTCTGAAGCAGCGTAAACGGTTAGTTGACATGCAACCGTAACTGGTACCTGGACAGGGACATGACCAGGACGTTGTCTAGGTAGATATTCAGACAGGTATCCCTTGTACCTCTTGGTGGGACACCCAGAAGCCGATGAGAGACCGAACAGTAGCCCTAGAAAAACCTTGAACGTTTCCTTCGCCAGGCAAAAACAGAGAAAAACCCCTGTATTCCGTGCTTATAGTAACCGTTACAGGATATTCCTTCAATTCCAGATTGGCCATCCAATCTGATGCCTAGAGATGATCCCAGAGGCAGTGGATTGCCATCAATAGAAGTGTTGGTACTAAAGGAAAAATAGAGAGGTCGGGAAAGTAGCGAACCCCTCCCCGCTGTTGAAGTACCAAGACTAGGCTGACCTGAAGCTCGAGCAGATCGCGGATCTCCGTGGAGAGCCACGATTCCGGTCCCCCTGACAGGCAAGTGCAATGGGGCCAAAAATGCTGAACAGGCTAAGATAGAAAAAACTCTAGGCGGTAGCCCCGCACCGTTTGGAGAAACCATGAGCCTATAGTCAAGGCAGCATCCGTAGTAGAAACTGGGCCAAACCTGTCCGCCACCCGTCCTTGAGGAGGAGGGGAACAATGGGTATTCGTCCGTCCGACGTGTTACCACGGGGTGGTAGGGACTTAATATATATTCTCCCCCTTGCTGGGGAGGAGTGTGGAGGCTAGAGTTCGTGGAAATCCCGCATAGGGAAGAAGGAGCTTTGGCATGTTCGGAACGAGTCCTGTAAATCACGGCCAGACGGGCGGCTCCCATTACGCCCGGCCCCATCAAAAGAAACCATTCTTATTTTCTTGGGGCTTATCAATCGCCGTGAAAGTCTTCACGTAGAACCCCAGTTCCTTGACAAAAATTCTGCACCTGAAGAACCTCCCTTCAGCTGAGGGACCGGTTTGGAGATGGCCGTATTCGTTAATCGGGGGTCAACCTTCAAAAGAATCACCTTCTGGCGTTCGGCCGTTATGGCCATAGCAATCGTGCCAATAGTGCCAATAGGTGATGCAGCCGACTGTTCAGATTCCCCGCTGTAGCGGAAGCAAGTAGAACATACACTGTGTACAGAAAAAATGGGGGTGGGGGACCCAGTGCATCCATAAGTAAATCCTGAAATTCTCCAGGGAGAAGCCCAGAGCTATCAAGGTTATCAGCCCGATTTGTTAAGAAAAACTGGGGACTTCCCAGAGGACCCAGAAGGGGTCGGACCCCTGACACCCGCCTGAGCGGGAGTACCTGAATGGGCAGTAGCCCCAGTAAGGGTCGCCATGGCGGGGGGGGGGGGGTGAACCATCCTCCCCCGAACCTAACCTCGCCATGGAAAGGCACCTACCATAACCTCATAATCCTTCTCACTCCAGTCGGTAACCGACCTCTCAGTATGGGGTCTAACCCGAATCCACAGTTTGGTCTTTTTTGCCCTACCAGGGGCTCTTATGCGCGGTGGGAGCACGCCATCTTTGACCGCCTCAGCGAGTCCGTCATAGCAGGCAGGACCTGCATCAGTGAGTGAGAGATGAGGTGATAAGCCTTTGCCTTAGCCTTAAAGGGACACTATAGTCACCTGAACAACTTCAGCTTAATGAGGTTGTTCAGGTGAGTGCTACAGCTACCCGGAGCCTTTTTCTTGTAAGCACTGTATTTTCTGAGAAAATGCAGTGTTTACATTGGAAGCTTGGAACACCTCTTGTTGCAGTCAATCAGACGGCCACCAGAGGGACTTCCGAGTTCAGAGGCCCTAAAAAGGCCTCTCGTCCGATGCATTCTGGGTGAATGCATCAGACGGGCTATCAGCACACAAAGCACTGTGAACGCGCTTTGTGTGCTGATAGCCTGTCAGCACTGCTGTGGGCGTGGCTTCAGCTGACAGCTTCAGCTTCAGCTGACAGCTGAAGCCCGAACCCACAGGGACGCTTACTGTCCACAATAGTGGTTGAAGGGGGGGGGAGACCTACTCTCCTTCCCCCCCCGGCCCCCACCGCTGTGCGGCGGGTGGGGGCCCTAAAATTATCAATAAGGGGGGGGACCTACTGTCCCCCCCCCCGGCCCCCACCCCTGTGCGGCGGGTGGGGGCCCTAAAATTATCGATAAGGGGGGGACCTACTGTCCCCCCCGGCCCCCACCCCTGTGCGGCGGGTGGGGGCCCTAAAATTATCAATAAGGGGGGACCTACTGTCCCCCCCCCCGGCCCCCACCCCTGTGCGGCGGGTGGGGGCCCTAAAATTATCAATAAGGGGGGGACCTATTGTCCCCCCCGGCCCCCACCCCTGAGCGGTGGGTGGGGGCCCTAAAATTATTGATAAGGGGGGGACCTACTGTCCCCCCCCGGCCCCCACCCCTGTGCGGCGGGTGGGGGCCCTAAAATTATCAATAAGGGGGGGACCTACTGTCCCCCCCGGCCCCCACCCCTGTGCGGCGGGTGGGGGCCCTAAAATTATCAATAAGGGGGGGACCTATTGTCCCCCCCCGGCCCCCACCCCTGAGCGGTGGGTGGGGGCCCTAAAATGATCAATAAGGGGGGGACCTATTGTCCCCCCCGGCCCCCACCCCTGAGCGGTGGGTGGGGGCCCTAAAATTATCAATAAGGGGGGAACCTACTGTCCCCCCCGGCCCCCACCGCTGTGCGGCGGGTGGGGGCCCTAAAATGATCAATAAGGGGGGGACCTATTGTCCCCCCGGTCCCCACCCCTGAGCGGTGGGTGGGGGCCCTAAAATGATCAATAAGGGGGGGGACCTACTGTCCCCCCCGGCCCCCACCCCTGTGCGGCGGGTGGGGGCCCTAAAATTATCAATAAGGGGGGACCTACTGTCCCCCCCGGCCCCCACCCCTGAGCGGTGGGTGGGGGCCCTAAATACAAAGGGGGGGGACCCTAGTTAACCCTCCCCCCCCAAAAAAAAAAAATTATCTCCCTACCTACCCCCCTCACCCTAAAAATAATGAGGGGGGGAACTAACTAAAAACCTGTAAAAAATAAAAATAAAAAGAGATAAAAAAAACTTACCATTCGATGTTTTCTTTCTTCTAAAATCTTATTTCTTCAGCCCAAAAAAGGCCAAATAAAAATCCATAATAACCGACGCAATTAAAAAAAAAAAAAGAAAGAAAAAAACGAGCGCAAAAAAAATAATCCATCTTCACCCATGCAGGGCTCCGCGCAGACTGAGCTCCGCAGGGTGGGGAAGGCTTATAAAGCCTTGCCCCGCCCTGCAATTAGGCTAAGAACACTCTGATTGGTGGGTTTAAACCAATCAGAGTGCTCTTTGTCATTTTACAAGCGTGGGAAAGTTCTTTGGAATTTTCCCACGCTTGTAAAATGACACGGAGCACTGTGATTGGATGGATTTCAAGCCATCCAATCACAGTGCTCTTTGTCATTTTACAAGCGTGGGAAAGTTCTTTGGAATTTTCCCATGCTTGTAAAATGACACAGAGCACTGTGATTGGATGGCAAACCCATCCAATCACAGTGCTCTGTGTCATTTTACAAGCGTGGGAAAATTCCAAAGAACTTTCCCACGCTTGTAAAATGACAAAGAGCACTGTGATTGGATGGCTTGAAATTCATCCAATCACAGTGCTCTGTGTCATTTTACAAGCGTGGGAAAATTCCAAAGAACTTTCCCACGCTTGTAAAATGACACAGAGCACTGTGATTGGATGGCTTGAAATCCATCCAATCACAGTGCTCTGTGTCATTTTACAAGCGTGGGAAAATTCCAAAGAACTTTCCCACGCTTGTAAAATGACAAAGAGCACTGTGATTGGATGGCTTGAAATCCATCCAATCACAGTGCTCTGTGTCATTTTACAAGCGTGGGAAAATTCCAAAGAACTTTCCCACGCTTGTAAAATGACAAAGAACACTCTGATTGGCTCAAACCCACCAATCAGAGTGTTCTTAGCCTAATTGCAGGGCGGGGCAAGGCTTTATAAGCCTTCCCCCGCCCTGCGGAGCTCAGTCTGCGCGGAGCCCTCCATGGGTGAAGATGGATTATTTTTTTTTGCGCTCGTTTTTTTTTTTTTTTTTTTTAATTGCGTCGGTTATTATGGATTTTTATTTGGCCTTTTTTGGGGCTGAAGAAAGAAGATTTTAGAAGAAAGAAAACATTGAATGGTAAGTTGATTTTATCTCATTTTTTCTTTTTTACAGGTTTTTAGTTAATGGTCCCCCCTCATTATTTTTAGGGTGAGGGGGGTAGGTAGGGAGATATTTTTTTTTTGGGGGGGGGAGGGTTAACTAGGGTCCCCCCCCCTTTGTATTTAGGGCCCCCACCCACCGCTCAGGGGTGGGGGCCGGGGGGGACAATAGGTCCCCCCCCTTATTGATAATTTTAGGGCCCCCACCCGCCGCACAGGGGTGGGGGCCGGGGGGGACAGTAGGTCCCCCCCCTTATCGATAATTTTAGGGCCCCCACCCACCGCTCAGGGGTGGGGGCCGGGGGGGGACAATAGGTCCCCCCCCTTATTGATCATTTTAGGGCCCCCACCCGCCGCTCAGGGGTGGGGGCCGGGGGGGGCAGTAGGTCCCCCCCTCATTGATAATTTTAGGGCCCCCACCCGCCGCACAGGGGTGGGGGCCGGGGGGGACAGTAGGTCCCCCCCTCATTGATAATTTTAGGGCCCCCACCCGCCGCACAGGGGTGGGGGCCGGGGGGGGGGACAGTAGGTCCCCCCTCTTATTGATCATTTTAGGGCCCCCACCCGCCGCACAGGGGTGGGGGCCGGGGGGGGACAGTAGGCCCCCCCCTTATTGATAATTGTAGGGCCCCCACCCGCCGCTCAGGGGTGGGGGCCGGGGGGGACAGTAGGTCCCCCCCTCATTGATAATTTTAGGGCCCCACCCGCCGCACAGGGGTGGGGGCCGGGGGGGGGACAGTAGGTCCCCCCCCTTATTGATAATTTTAGAGCCCCCACCCGCTGCTCAGGGGTGAGGGCCGGGGGGGGCAGTAGGTCCCCCCCTCATTGATAATTTTAGGGCCCCCACCCGCCGCACAGGGGTGGGGGCCGGGGGGGGACAGTAGGTCCCCCCCTTATTGATAATTTTAGAAAGCGAGCTGAGCTGTCAGACAGCTCAGCTCGCGAACGCGCATTCCGCGCACATGCGCGGTAAAGCGCTCAGGTTCTTCATAGGGCGGCATTCAATGCCGCTCTATGAAGAACGCGATTGGTGCAGCGCGAAGCCGTCCCATTGGGCCCCGCGATTTCGGCATTTTGACGAAAAAGGGGGCGCGGCCTAGCGGGGAGCTCGGCGCTGGAACGGAGGTAAGTTTTTAATATAAAAACACCGAAATTTTTTTTTTTAATTAATGAAAGTTCATATAAAAGCAAGAAGAAAGGCTGGGGGACCTGTCTTTCTTGCTTTTATATGGTGACTATAGAGTCCCTTTAAGGGCCCCGGGCGAGGCGGGGCAGCAGGGGGGGGGGGGGGGGGCCCATACCCAGTAGAGTAGGGGAAGCCGCAGGGGCACTAATGGAGCATGTGTCAAAAAAACTGGGAAAGCGAAGACGACTCCGCTCCCAGGGTAGAGATAAAAATGTTATGGCATGGACTACGCCATACTGGAGACTAGAAAGGTCTGACAAAAGCTCCCAGGGGTCACAGACTGCTCTGTTGCCCCTGGGGCAAAAATCATTAAATCGGCCCCTCAGCCTGCATAGCAAGAAGGGTTAGTATATAAAATGAAAATGCATTGTCTATTCGACAAAAACAGACTTGCAAGCCTGCAATAACACATATAGATCTAAAGGAAAAATATATAATTTATTTAAAATTAATGAAATAAACAGTTAGATATATACAGCAAGATCAGGTCCCTCTGGTAAGAAAGTTAACTTATAAATTAAAAAGCCCATGTGCTCTGGACACATCCATGCAATTCCTATCACTATAGATGGCAAAGTGCATATGCACAAACAGGGAGATTGTATGAGAAAATCTTAAAATGTACGCTGATGCCCAATAAGAAAATAAAAGTATGAACCTAGCAGGACAGGGTTGAGTAACCCACAGGAGAAAAAACGGTTAATTAGACAATATATATATATCAGCAAACAAAGTACCTGAAGGGTGGTGTGCCCAGGAAAAAGAACCCCAGAGGCTGACAGGGAAAGGGGAGGACGGCCGGGTAAGAGGAGAAGGAACCCAGTAAGCCCGCGGTAAAATCGCGGCAAACCCCGATCCAAGATGGCCGCCGCACGGCAGTGGCAGGAGCACCTCGTGTACAGCAAAAACTGCAGCGGAGGTACGCGTGCACAGCACCCACGCGCTCCAACCCGTCTGCACCCAGGGAGCCACCGCTGTTAGGAGCGGAGGATCGCAAGTGCCTCCCCGTCCGCAACACACATGGCCACCCACCAGGAGGCCACCCACGATAAGAGGAGAGGGGTATGAGAGGTAGGAGAACGGCAGGGAAAGCCTGACCGGATGGCAGGGGAGAAACCCAGCGGGGGCACACCACCCAGGCACAGGATAGGGCAAAGGTAAGCAAAAGCCCCAAACAGCACAGTAAAACATATAAGATACACAATTAAAGAAATTCGATAAATTAAACATTAGACATAGAGTTGAGCAAATGAGTACTTAACTGGTCTGAGAGCAGCAAAGAAAGAGGGGGATTGTGGGAGACACAGGCCTTTTATAGTCACTTCCTCTGTTATGTGATTGGTTGCCTGTGTGCCTATACAGTTTTTTCTTTCATTTTGATATATTTATATTTCTCTATCTTTGCTGCTGAGAGTAATAAAAAAAGAGATATACATAATAGGAGCCTCCGTGTCTTTAATAAAATCTTGCACTGTTAAAAAGTGTGCTCAAGGCATTCAGCCACTGTAAGGTAGTGCTCTGTGAATTGGTAGCCCATACACTGTTTTCCAGCATACTCCTTAGCAGGCTAGTAGCTAGGGATGTGCATGGGCAAAACATTTGGTTCGGTTCAGAAATTCAGGTAAGTAAAAAAATTTGTCTGTTCGGCAATTCGGACCTATGGCATTTGGTTTGGTTCAGCACTTCGGAAATTCAGCACTTCGGCAATTCAGAACTTCGGTAATTCTGACCCTAACCCTAAACCGAACCCCTAACCCTAACCACTTGTTTTGCCCCTAATCCCTTACCCCTTAACCCTAACCCCTAACCATAACCACTTATTTTGCCACTTTTCATAAATCCAAAGCACTTCAGAACTTCGGCAATTCGGAACTTCAATAATTCGGTTAGGTTCGGAAATTCGCAATTCGAGCTTCGGACATTCGTGAGCATCCGAATGTCTGAATTTCACGAAAATTTGTCAGAATGTACATTTGGAATGAAACAAATTCTACATGTTTACTAGTAGCTCTCCATGATGGATACAATCATCGACATGGCTGCAGGCAATGTTTCATGGAAGGTAGAGTTGGACTGACACACCAGGTTTGCAGCAGGGGCCTGACCATTGCATTTCATCTTCTTGATTACAATACAATAGTTGAGACAACCCTCATGGAATAAACAGCCTTCTTTTTAGATTAAGATTCTCTATATCCCCATAGTGTGGCCTCTTGAGATACTACTGGCTTAGATATTCTCCCAGAAAGGGCTTATAACTAGTTCTAATGGCAAGCTATGTGTGCAGAAAAGCAGAAACATGATATTGCATCATTTCACCTCCTCCTCACACACTGTACCAAGGGTGTGAATAAGAGTCAACAAGGACCAATACTGAAACATTGTTTAAAAAACAACACATATCTCATAGGACAGAATGTTATGAATACAGTGTTGCTATATTAATCTATTCACATACATAGTATGTGTAACTGTGGATATCTCCCCTCTCCAGCGACCATGTTTCAGTGATGTCTCCTATCCCATCCATGTTCTGTTCATATTCCAAAGTGCACAACTTAGACAAATTATACATGTAGAGATAAAAAGACTGTTTATTGCAGCTAATAAAAATATCACCATTAATTTAAATACCTAGGCTTATACAGTGCCTTGCAAAAGTATTCACCCTCCTTGGCAATTTGCGTGTTTTGTTGCTTCACAACCTGGAATTAACATGGATTGTTTGAGGATTTGCATAATTTAATTTACAGAACATGCCCACAACTTTGAAGATTTTTTTTATTTTTTTTTGTGAAGCAAACAACGAATATGACAAAACAACAGAAAAAGTCAATGTGCATAACTATTCACCCCCTCTAAAGTCAATACTTTGTAGAGCCACCTTTTGCGGCAATCACAGCTCCAAGATGCTTTGGATAAGTCTCTATGAGCTTGCCACATCTTACCACTGGAATTTTTGCCCATTCCTCCTTGCAAAACTGTCCTCCTTCAAGTTGGGTTGTTTGCGCTTGTGAACAGCAATCTTTAATTCTGACCACAGATTTTCTATTGGATTGAGGTCTGGGCTTTGACTAGGCCATTCCAACACATTTACATGTTTCCCCTTAAATCACTCAAGTGTTGCTTTAGCAGTGTGTTTGGGGTCATGGTCCTGCTGGAAGGTGAACCTCCGTCCTAGCCTCAAATCACGCACAGAGTGGTACAGGTTTTGCTCAAGTATATCCCTGTATTTAGCACCATCCATCTTTCCCTTAACTCTGACCAGTTTCCCAGTCCCGGCTGCTGAAAAACATCCCCACAGCATGATGCTGCCACCACCATGTTTCACTGTGGGGATGGTGTTCTTTGGGTGATGTGTTGGATTTGCGCCTGACATAACGTTTTCTTTGATGGCAGAAAAGTTCAATTTTAGTTTCATCAGACCAGAGCACCTTCCTTCATACATTTTGGGAGTCTCCCACATGCCTTTTCACAAACTCAAAACGTGCCATTTTGTTTTTTGCTGAAAGTAATGGATTTCTTCTGGCCACTCTGCCATAAAGCCCAACTCTATGGAGCATACGGCTTATTGTCGTCCTATGTACAGATACTCCAGTCTCTGCTGTAGAACTCTGCTGCTCCTCCAGGGTTACATTAGGTCTCTGTTCTGCCTCTCTGATTAAAGCCCTCCTTGCCCGGCCTGTGAGTTTTGGTGGGCAGCCGACTCTTGGCAGGTTTGCTGTTGTGCCATGTTCTTTCCATTTGGTTATGATAGATTTGACGGTGCTCCTGGGGATCATCAGAGATTTGGATATTTTTTTATAACCTAAGCCTGACTTGTACTTCTCAACAACATTGCCCCTTACTTGTTTGGAGAGTTCCTTGGTCTTCATGGCAGTGTTTGGTTAGTGGTGCCTCTTGCTTAGTGTTGCAGCCTCCGGGGCCTTTCAAAAAAGGTGTGTATATGTAATGACAGATCATATGACACTTAGATTGCACACAGGTGGACATAATTTCACTAATTATGTGACTTCTGAAGGTAATTGTTGCACCAGGGTTTTTTATGGCCTTCATAACAAAGGGGGTGAATACATACGAACATGCCAATTTTCTGTTTTCTATTTCTAAAAAATAGTTTTATGTATATGCTTATCTCATTTCACTTCACCAACTTAGACTATTGTGTTCTGATCCATCACATAAAATTCAGATTAATAAAACATTGAATTTAAGGCTGTAATGTAACAAAAATAGGTAACAAGTCAAGGGGTTGAATACTTTTGCAACACACTGTATGAAGAAATTAACATTTATAACCATTAGTTTCAAAATGAGAATTTTATTTTTACAATAATATTGTTTGGTCCTTTTATTTTGCATGTGTATAAAATGAGGTAAAGTTTTACAGGGCCCAAAATCTCCCCTGAATCTGAGGATCTCCATGCTGTTTGAAAACCACTTATTGTGGCACTGGCTTATAACTGTGGCCATTGGCATTGAACCACAGAGTGGGGCACCGGACGTTTGAAGCTCTATAGGCATGGTAGAAAACTGCAGTTAGTCACTAGCACTCATCTAACTTGGGCACCAAGCATACATTTTAGACAAACTAACAGAATTTTAAAGAGAAATACCTTTCCTTTCTCCTTCTCATACATGCCATTACCATAGCAGTAAAATCAACAAATATGGAGTTCTCGGGCATCTTCTGAATGTTTTCTGTACCCACAGGTTAGAAAGTGTTTTAATTATAGCATTTTGTGGGCATAGTGTGCTGCTGCTCTGTGCATTCTCAGAAGTCATGTATTATGAAATTTGCAGAGGCAAGTACGTTTTAGGCCGGGCTAGTAACATAGTGAAGTATAATACAGGTGATTCTCGAAAAATTAGAATATTGTGCAAAAGTTCATTTATTTCAGTAATGCAACGTAAAAGGGGAAACTAATATATGAGATAGACGCATTACATGCAAAGCAAGATAGTTCAAGCCGTGATTTGTCATAAGTGAGATGATTATGGCTTACAGCTCATGAAAACCCCAACTCCACAATCTCAGTAAATAAGAATATTGTGAAAAGGTGCAATATTCTAAGCTCACAGTGTCCCACTCTAATCAACTAAGTAAGCCATAACACCTGCAAAGGGTTTCTGAACCTTTAAATGATCTCTCAGTCTTGTTCAGTAGGAATCACAATCATGGACTGCTGACCTGCCAGTTGTGCAGAAAACCATCATTGACACCCTCTATAAGGAGGGCAAGCCTCAAAAGGTAATTGCGAAGAAAGTTGGATGTTCCCAAAGTGCTGTATCAAAGCACATTAATAGAAAATTATGTGGAAGGGAAAAGTGTGGAAGAAAAAGGTGCACAAGCAGCAGGGATGACCGCAGCCTGGAGAGGATTGTCAGGAAAAGGACATTCAAAAGTACTGGGGACTTTCACAAGGAGTGGACTGAGGCTGGAGTCAGTGCATCAAGAGCCACCACACACAGACGGATGTCGTATTCCTCTTGTCAAGCCGCTCCTGAACAACAAACAACGTCAGAAGCGTCTTAGCTGGGCTAAAGAAAAACAGACCTGGTCTGTTGCTCAGTGGTTCAAAGTCCTCTTTTGCATCTCATTTGAAAACCAAGGACCCAGAGTCTGGAGAAAGAATGGAGAGGCACACACTGCAAGATGCTTGAAGTCCAGTGTGAAGTTCCCACAGTCTGTGTTGATTTGGGGTGACATGTCATCTGCTGGTGTTGGTCCACTGTGCTTCATTAAGTCCAGGGTCAACGCAGCCATCTACCAGGAGATTTTGGATCACTTCATGCTTCCTTCCACAGACGAGCTTTGTGGGGATGCTGACTTCATTTTCCAGCAGGACTTGGCACCTGTCCACACTGCCAAAAGCACCAAAGCCTTGTTCAATGACCATGGGATTACTGTGCTTGATTAGCCAGCAAACTCGCTTGACCTGAACCCCATAGAGAATCTATGGGGCATTGCCAAGAGAAAGATGAGAGACATGAGACCGAACAATGCAGAAGAGCTGAAGGCCGCTATTGAAGCATCCTGGCCTTCCATAACACCTCAGCAGTGCCACAGGCTGATAGCTTCCATGCCACGCCGCATTGAGGCAGTAATTGCTGCAAAAGGGGCCCAAACCAAGTACTGCGTCCATATGCATGCTTATACTTTTCAGAGGTCTGATATTGTTCTATGTACACTCATTGTTTTATTGATTGCATGTAATATTCTAATTTACTGAGATTGTGGATTTGGGGTTTTCATGAGCTGTAAGCCATCATCATCACACTTATGACAAATCATGGCTTGAACTATCTTGCTTTGCATGTAATGCGTCTATCAGTTTCCCCTTTTACGTTGCATTACTGAAATAAACTTTTGCACCATATTCTAATTTTTCGAGTATCACCTGTATAAACAGAAGAATTGTGGTTCTTTAAAAAAAACAGCTGAGTAGCTTAATATGGTACACTATGCATTTACCTTTTCCAATATAGATGAGACTGATTTTCATTGTATTATTCGGACATAGTTGTGAGTCGTGCTATAATCTCTGTTTTACCCAGTTAGTTACGGGGCTGTTTTAATAAGAGATCAAGAGTTAATGAAGTCATCAAATATTTAAAAGAAAGCAATACAAATCTTGCACTGAAAGTAAATCATTCCATGTTTCAGTTTTTTCTGCTTTTTAAATCAGTTATGGATCAAACAGTATGTTTTATTGTAAAAAGTTGGCATGCTAATGTTGTTTTTGCTGCATTTTGAGGTAGACAAAGCAGATGTTAACAGCAATCACAATACAGTTTTTCCAAATTGATATTATTCTTGAACAAGTTTTAGGTTAGTTATAGATATAAAGTGAAACCAACAAAGTTTTATGCTCTATGTAAGGCTTTAATTGTTTCCATGCGGGCAGCTTAGTATACTTTGATTAGAAGCTACAGTGTCACAAGATTATGAGCTGAACAGAAAAGTCATCAGAGCATCATATTTGGTTAACTGAGGTTACATTTCCTCTGCCTGATTATGCTAATGGTAATGAGCTTTGCAGATCTTTAGGTGTCTCTCTGAACAGGATAACATTTACTGTATCTTCATAAATCTCTTGTATTGATGTCAAATAACATTTGCTGGCATTTTTTTTTCTCTCTTGCATTAGTCTCTGCAGCTTTGAGTAGCATTATGTCAACTACACAGCGACCCTTTGATGCATTTAACTGTCAGGCTCAGAGCCAAATTTACATCACATTCAGCACAAACACTCTGACATCCTTGACCACAATACTTTGAATGCCTTTTCAAAAACAAATATCCTGCACTCTGGGGTATCTGCTGACACTGTCCATGGGGTTGCAATGAGACAATGTGTATAGGCAAAGTCAATCTTAGGCCTTGTTCATATCAAAAAAATATTCCAAGGCACTTATGCTCTCTTGCCTTATCCTGTGGATTTTTATGTGTATGCACTAACATTTTTTTAAATCCAGTTTGATACAATAGGACTAATGAAAGGGACTAATGAAAGTATTTAGAAAACTGGGCAGACTAGATGGGCCGAATGGTTCTTATCTGCCGTCACATTCTATGTTTCTATAATACCTAATTAACAATACAAATTATTTTTGATTGCAATAGTTGCCAAATCTACATCTCGAATCTGGCCTAAAATAACATGTTGAGTGCCGAATCTCCTTCAGTAGCAAATGACTCTGATTCTTGACATTTGACAAATGACTGAAGCCTTGCTGGGTCTAACTAATGGGATGAACTTGATTTTGAATACTACTTCCCACTTAGTAAGTGAGATTTCATGGGAAGATTTAATTATTCACTGTCATATAGAAATTTTTTTTTTTTGTCATCATGCTTCTTACTAGAGACTAAATTTATGAAAATTTGGTGATCTAAGTATCCTTTCCATGTCTCATTCATTGTATACAATCTGTGAAAACCTGAGTTTTATGATACATGTAGTCTCATAATATCTGTAGAAATGTAGTAGCCCAAACCTGGGCATATACATTTCCTATGCTATTTTTTGCACAGGTGAATCAATTTGAAATTCAATTGTTCTCTGAACAGTCAAATCTTCTGTTGGTTTTGCTGAGCTCCAATTTATTTAATCAATTAAATAATCTACTTTAATGGCCAAAGATGCTTTACCTCATTTTAGTATCTCAAAAATATTTCATCAAAATTCAGTTTCACTAACTTTAGTAAAATTTCAATAAAATTCATATCAAACAATTTAGTTTCCGTTGAATAGGCATATTTTCCATTTCTTTCATATGGATTGAACCATTAAATATTATATGAATTGTGAAATGATGCCCCTTATCCTTTGCATGCTCTTATTTGAGAAACATTACTTTAAGTGTAACATGGATCAATTTAATTAGCGAGATCTAGGCTGGAACTCAAAAACCGTATAATGTAATTTACCTCCTCCCTACTAGGTTATTCTGCTGATGTGTCTGAAACGTAACTATTTTAACCTAATATACTGAATCAAAGACTATGGGGAAGGTTTATCAAGGCAACTACAGGTTCTTTTCTGGGGCAAAGCGCTAAATAAGGACTAATCACCATGGAAACCTAATGAAAATCTCCCAACATTTAGCATTTTGCACCCAAAATAGCACCTGTTTGTCTTGATAAATCTCCCCCAATTAACACTTTTTAATATAGCTGTTTATCTGTTTCCATGAAACCGGGATGACTTTGACTTCATATAAAGGTGTAGCTGGAAGAAAGAATTAAATACATCATGTTTGTTGAATATCTCATAGGAACAGACAATAGTAGAAATAATATTGTTGCATTGTCATTTTAATTAAAGGCTTCTTCCACAGTCTTCCACTTATTTATTTACTTTTAAATGTCATAACAGTACATGTAATTCAGTTGGCCATTTTTATTTACCTATATTGAATCTTTCATTTTAATGTTAGAATTTGCATTGGCTAATGCATATATCCATTATTCTACAATTACATCAAATGTAAAAATAATAATTAAATACAGGTGAGTGATCGCAGTAGAACCGATAGGTGGTCTATAGCCCTAGATCTTAATGTTACAAACCAAATCTACAAATTAAAGGGGTATCACTTTATGAACCATCATTTTGATTCCTGTCCATGACTGTTTCATGTTTTGTAGAACTGGAAGATAAATATCCAAATCCATTCATCAATGTTTCTGTACAAAAGTCTAAAGAACTTCTGGTTCCCCAAACTGAGTGTTTATGTCAGCATTATCTTATGTACACTTGCTTAAGATCCAGAAGAAGCAGAGATGTCCAGTGAGATCTGACACCAGTAAAAATACTAGAGGTAGTTTCAAGTCAGAAACCTTGGAAACACGTGCTGCAGTAAGTGAAGAATATTTTCCCTCATGAAACAAAATTGGAAAAAGCTTAAATACAAATGTGATAGATGCACTGTGTGTATCTCTTTACCCTTATCAGATGCATTACTCTTAATTAAATCTGACACAGTGTCACAGATTTTGAGCTTTCTTCATATGATCTTTTCTCATGGTAAATTGCGATTTAAACTGTAATAAAAGTGTGCGCAGAGAAAATAGGAAAAAAAACAATTATTTGTACATATAAAAGTAAAATTGGTGAGAGCACTCAATACATGCAATGTTATCTTTTTACCAGTACTGTCCTTGGTATGTATCTAAAACAATACAACATAAAAGAGAAGAGACATAGGGTAATATTGTCTTGAATAAATAAATGACCTTGGTTAAAAGGTAACACTCACATGGTTCTGAGTCACTTATAAAAGCTGACTCAGACTGACTCTGTATGACGGTCTGTGTATGTACACAGGATGGCTAAAAGATAGATCCCCATCTGTCGTGCAACTTCAACAATGCTTTGAAAGCTGGGGCTCTACCGATTCCCCATGCTTGCAGGATTGTATTTAGCACGGAACAGTATTTGTGTGTTTGACTGTAAGCATGTGTTTGTATGGAGTATGTTTGTATGATTGTAGGGGTGTGTTTGTATGTAGTGTTTACGTTTGAATGCAAGCATGCATTTATGTGTAGTGTTGCTTTTTGAATGCAGGTGTGTGTTTATATATAATTGTGGTGTCTTTTACAGAGGTGTGATTGTATGTAGTGTTGACATTTGAATGCAGGGCTGTGTTTGTATGTAGTGTTGACGTTTGCATGCAGGTGTTTATTTGTGTGTAGTGTTGGTGTTTGAATGCTGAGATATATGCACATATACACATACACTGCCACACACGCACACACTGTGATACACATACACAAAGATACACACACAGATACACATATGCACAAACGGATACACATTCAGATAGACAGACACACAGATACACACACATATACAGATACACACAAACACTGACAGACATACAGACACATAGATACACACTGACAGACATATAGATACACACATACACAATGATAGACATACACAAACACACAAATACACTAACAGACAGACATACACACACACACTTACAGACATATAGATACACACAGACACACTGACAGACCGGCATATACACACATACACATTGACAGAAAGACATACACTGACAGACAGACATATACACACACAGACATATACACACACAGACACACTGACAGACAGACATACACACATACACAAACTGACAGACAGACATATACACACACACACACACACTGACAGACAGACATATACACACAAACTGACAGACAGACATATACACACAAACTGACAGACAGACATATACACACAAACTGACAGACAGACATACACACACACACACACACACTGACAGACATACACACACACACTGACAGACATACACACACACACACTGACAGACACTGACAGAGATACATATATACACACACACACACACACACACACTCTGACAGACAGACATATACACACACAGACAAACTGACAGACAGACATATACACACACACTGACAGACAGACATATACACACACACTGACAGACAGACATATACACACAGACACACTGACAGACAGGTTCAGGAGGGTGGCTTACTTGGGATCCAAAGTGCTGCCTGAGGTAGTTGGGAGTTGGAGGAGCTGGTCCTGCCCAGCCTCCCTTCTCTCTGCCTTTTCCTGCTCTCTGCAGTCTTCTTGGGAGGAAGTTCTCCCATGATGACTAGAAGGGGGCCGGCGGTAGCTCCGCCCCTGCTGGACGCCAGCCGCGCTGTGTGCTACAGAGGGAGCAGGGATATGGCGTGTTCATATCCCTGCCCCCTCCACACAGTCTGCGGCACTGCAGGTTGGCGCTCGGCCAGGCTACAAGAAGTGACCGTGAGGAGAGGGGCGCTGTGCGCTTCCCTCCTGCCGGTCACCCGGATATTTGAGACAGACATATACAGACACAGACACACTGACAGACATATACACACACAGACACACTGACAGACAGACATATACACACAAACTGACAGACAGACATATACACACACACACTGACAGACATACACACACACTGTCAGGGTGGTAGTCCGGTGCCCGGAACCCAGACACAGTGTCCAGGTGGCGGGGCATGGACCGGGACCCATAATGCCTGATGAAGTGGGAGTCTTCAGCGTGGAGGTGGATTAGCAGGGTCTGGTGCAGGGTAACCGCACGCCCCCTGGTGTTGAGCACCAGCGTTTGTGCAGCCACAACCAGAACCCTGATTCAGCTTTTGCGGATCCAAGGAACTAGGAGCTAGGAAATAAGCAGACCTCCCAGGAGCTGTATAGGGAGGCTCTGCAGCAAGGGTGTATCCAGTACTAGAAACAAGACAAAGCTAGAACAGGCACCAAACATGAAAACAAGACATAACTAGTAGAACCCAGAACCAGAGAAGGATAGGAAGCTAAACCCAGAACATGACACAATACATAAGGGAACATTAACTAAACATGGGCATGACGGGACAGGGCTGAACATGGACAGGTATATACAAACTAAGACACGACAAGATAACATAGGCAAAACAAGAGGAGAAATAACTAAGTACTACATATGGAAATCATGGGGGTTTAGTCACACTATATGATCATACATTGCATAAGCCTGCCAACAACGCCAATGTACCCCATATCTGGCAGGTCCTACACTGCCTAATGTATGCTAAAACAACCACAGATTAAGAACACATATATAGCACTTACCTGCAAGAAAAGACAGAAGCTTTGAGCTGCTGCCTGCAGGAACTCCAACACATAATGAAAGCTGGAAACATAAGGGTGTGGCACATAAAACAAACATTTAAAGGAAACCTGGAGACTGGGAAATCCAGGGACGAACTATAGGAATGAACCCAGAAATCCCAGCATAAAGAAAACCAGACACAGAATAGAAAACCAAAAACCAAGAAATATTAAACAAGAATAGCAAAAGGAGTACTGGATACCAGAAGCCATTACCAGAATGATCCGCAACCAGGAACAGAACGTGACATAACTCCCCTCTTAAGGAGCGAACTCCGGACGCTCCAAACAGCTCCCAGGCAGAGACCAAGAACAAAAGCGGATCCTGCAACGAAGTCCTCTTGACTTCCACGAAGGCAAGGATCCCCCAACCAAAAGGTCTCCTGCATAGGAACCACCAGAAAGGAATGTCCGGATGCTCCCAACAGCTCTCAGGCAGAGACCAGGAATGGTGAGCGGATACTGCAACGAAGTCCTCTTGACTTCCACGGAGGCAAGCATCCCCCACCGGAAAGGCCTCCTGCAAAAGAGCCTCCAGCAATGAATGAAGATCACCACCAGAAAAGGAGTATGTCAGCAAACAGGAACGAGGCATCACAAGAGAACACCAGAATCGACCAACGAACAGCTTAGCAGATCGACCCCCTCCAAAACAGAAAACAGGAATGAGGAAGTCATCTCCAGCAGACTGGTCCAGATACAGAATCTCTTGCATGCCGGAAAAACAGGAACAAAAGCAGAACAAGATGAAACCTGCAGATACAGGTACCCTTGAATGCTGCATAATCCAGACTGAACAGGATACAGTCAGGCCAGGCCAGGAAAGCAGGGCAAGACAACCACTGCGGATACAGGTACTCTTGATGCTGCGAAATCCAGGCAAGACATGACACAGAACAGATCAGGAAAGCTGCAGGGTCCACTCCACGAACTCCATTGTACTTACGGCCATATGTCAGGGTGCACTCCACGAACTCCATTGTACTTACGGCCATATGTCAGGGTGGTAGTCCGGTGCCCGGAACCCAGACACAGTGTCCAGGTGGCGGGGCATGGACCGGGACCCATAATGCCTGATGAAGTGGGAGTCTTCAGCGTGGAGGTGGATTAGCAGGGTCTGGTGCAGGGTAACCGCACGCCCCCTGGTGTTGAGCACCAGCGTTTGTGCAGCCACAACCAGAACCCTGATTCAGCTTTTGCGGATCCAAGGAACTAGGAGCTAGGAAATAAGCAGACCTCCCAGGAGCTGTATAGGGAGGCTCTGCAGCAAGGGTGTATCCAGTACTAGAAACAAGACAAAGCTAGAACAGGCACCAAACATGAAAACAAGACATAACTAGTAGAACCCAGAACCAGAGAAGGATAGGAAGCTAAACCCAGAACATGACACAATACATAAGGGAACATTAACTAAACATGGGCATGACGGGACAGGGCTGAACATGGACAGGTATATACAAACTAAGACACGACAAGATAACATAGGCAAAACAAGAGGAGAAATAACTAAGTACTACATATGGAAATCATGGGGGTTTAGTCACACTATATGATCATACATTGCATAAGCCTGCCAACAACGCCAATGTACCCCATATCTGGCAGGTCCTACACTGCCTAATGTATGCTAAAACAACCACAGATTAAGAACACATATATAGCACTTACCTGCAAGAAAAGACAGAAGCTTTGAGCTGCTGCCTGCAGGAACTCCAACACATAATGAAAGCTGGAAACATAAGGGTGTGGCACATAAAACAAACATTTAAAGGAAACCTGGAGACTGGGAAATCCAGGGACGAACTATAGGAATGAACCCAGAAATCCCAGCATAAAGAAAACCAGACACAGAATAGAAAACCAAAAACCAAGAAATATTAAACAAGAATAGCAAAAGGAGTACTGGATACCAGAAGCCATTACCAGAATGATCCGCAACCAGGAACAGAACGTGACACACACACACTGACAGAGAGACATACACACACACACACACACACACACTGACAGACAGACATATACACACACACTGACAGACAGACATATACACACACAGACACACTGACAGACAGGTTCAGGAGGGTGGCTTACCTGGGATCCAAAGTGCTGCCTGAGGTAGTTGGGAGTTGGAGGAGCTGGTCCTGCCCAGCCCCCCTTCTCTCTGCCTTTTCCTGCTCTCTGCAGTCTTCTTGGGAGGAAGTCCTCCCATGATGATTAGAAGGGGGCCGGCGGTAGCTCCGCCCCTGCTGGACACCAGCCGCGCTGTGTGCTACAGAGGGAGCAGGGATATGGCGTGTTCATATCCCCGCCCCCTCCACACAGTCTGCGGCACTGCAGGTTGGTGCTCAGCCAGGCTACAAGAAGTGACCGTCAGGAGAGGGGCGCTGTGCGCTTCCCTCCTGCTGGTCACCTGGATATTTGCGCCCCCGGGTCGGTGCGCCCTAAGGCGGCCGCCTGTGCCACCTTATGGATGCGCCGGCCCTGACTATGGGACAGACTTCCATACTTCTTAGAGTATTGTTCTTTGTCCCAGTGTCTTATTCTGATAAGTTCACCTGAACTAAGGACATCCACCTTTGCGGGAGAAGATTAGCCTTACATAAACATCACTCTATCAAAATAGAATGTAAAGTTAAGGCATTGGCCCTTCTGACAAAAGACTACATGTTTACAGATGTTGGTAGATGTTTGGAATCAAAATGATGGGGCTCATATTGACCTCAACAACCTTAAGAAAAAGAGTAAGTTTATCTCCAACTTTAAAGAATACAAAAACATTAATCTTTTTGTGGAGTTGGTATGTAAGGCAATTAAAGAGACTGACTCAAAAATGGATGTTATAGTCATCTAATGTTTACACTTTGTTTATTGCAAATTCAGTTTAATTTAGAATTTCTTATCTCCTGCTCTATTTATAGCTTATTGTGCCCGGCAGGAGTGTCCTGTATGTACTTAAAGATCAATTTACAGAGCAAGAGCTAAAAGCCTCGAAAGTCAGTTATATCTGATTGAAAATAAAACGGTTTTGTTTTTATAGAGCCTGTGTCAGTCACACTCAGGGGAGATGTGGCTAGGTCTGCATAAACAGAATAAAAGTGATTTAACTCCTAAATAGCAGTGAATTGAGCAGTGAAACTTCAGAGGCATGATCTATACACAAAAACAGCTTCATTAAGTTAAGTTGTTTTGGTGACTATAGTGTCCCTTTAACTTACTCAGAATAAGGAGCCCTCAAACAACTTTTGGAAAACATACCTTGTTTTGACTTCCGGGTCATTGTAAAATATTACCACAAGGTGAGGGGGGATGCCATGGGACAGCCTGTGCCCCCTCATATGCCAATTTACATATCCACTGGTGGAAACAGGAGGTAGTTTTCATGAATGATTTATACGATTTATTGCCCTGTAGAAGAGATACATTGACGATATTGTCCTTGTATGGGATGGCATAAGGTCACTCTTACATGAATTTGTACTAATATTAAATGCAAACGCTTTAAATCTAAGGTAACTTTTTCTTTCTTTTCTGGACTTACGGGTCTCATTATATATAGAAGGACGAGTAGCCTCAACCTTTTACTGTAAATCCACAGTGAACAATAATTTGCTAAGGTGAGAGAGTTTTCATCATGTCCCCCTCAAGCATGGAATTATTGTGAGACAATATTTAATATTGAGAAGAAACTGCCCATCAAAAGAGGATTTTATGACAAATTCACAGAAAACTAGTTAAAAAGTCTCAAGATTACTTATAAAAGAACATTAGAGGCAGATAGAGAGACTTTTATTACTTATAAAAGAACATTAGAGGCAGATAGAGAGACATTAGAGGCAGATAGAGAGACTTTGATTAAGGAGGATATGAGAAAAGGGAATACATCTGATACAAGCAGGTATATCGCATATTATGACACAGGATTGAACAATGTGAGGAACATTTTGGATTCATTTTGGTCTTTACTCACTTAACCGCTTAAGGGGAGTAATGATCCCCAGAGCTTCTATAACTGCTCGTAGGTGCAAGAATCTAAGGGACCACTTGGTGACAAACCACTGCTTGACCAGATCCAAAAATACCTCACGACTACAAAGAACCTGTATGGAACATATAAATATGGATCATGCAAAGCATGTGAGTTTATTGCTAGAAACTCAACACGTTTCTTTGATAGTGACAATTATGTTACAATAAAAAACAAACTCTTCAGCTGTAAAATGGCTTTAATGTAGACTTACAACCACATACCATATGTGTCATGAAAACTTTCCAGCATTGGATTTCAAACATTAAAATAATGTTTTGCAGGAGGCGTGTCCTAGCCGCACATGTGAGCGGACGTGCAAACCGGAGCTCTCCCGGACCGCGGCACTAAAACGGCTTACACAGCGTGGAAAAACCTGCGAACATCGCGAAAAAACCCGCACACTGAAGGGTAAATACCCCTGTACCCCATGGCTACCAAAAAATTGAAACAAAAAACGATAAACTCTCACTTAGAGAGGCCACAAAACGCGGAGCCGAAAAATCTAAATGGCGCCGACGGACAGCACTCACCAGCCCATAGCTCTGAGGCAGGAGACAGCCATCTGGAACACAACAGCCCAGCAACAAACTCCTCCATCAGACTAATAATGCAAGAGCTGCAAGCCTCCTTTAAAGCAGACCTTATGCAGATGACTGCAGATATTAAAGCAGACATACACAGCATGGGGGAACGCACTACCCGTCTGGAAGACAGGACAGAGGAATTAGTGGAGGCACACAACTCCATGACAGATGCTTACTCATCCCTAGAAAACAAAATTAAAGCACTTGAAGAAAAGGTGGCCGATCAAGAAGAAAGAAGTAGGAGAAACAACATTCGCATAAGGGGCATACCAGAAACTATCACACCACAAGATCTCCCCAGGTATGTCAAAGACCTGTTCAAGGCCTTAATCCCCTCCTTGTCTGAATTTGACTTAATTTTGGACGGAACGCACCGGCTCCCCAAGCCTAAACACCTTCCCCCTGACACCGCAAGGGACACCATAACCAGAGTCAATCATTTCACTGTCAAAGACAGAATTATGAAAACTACCAGAACCATGAGTAAATGGCCGGAACCATACAACAGCATCAAGCTATTTACAGACCTCTCCTCAGCAACCATGACCAAACGCCGTACTTTTTCACCGATAACAGAAGCGCTGGGAAACGCAAATATCCCCTATAAGTGGGGTTTCCCCGCGAAACTACTGATCAAAAGAAACGGCATTGACAAACCCATTATGAATCCAGAAGACGGCAAAAGAATACTGCAAGAGTGGAACATACCGCTCCCATCCAGCAGCCCTCGGAAAAAACAAGCAACGACCCAGGCTCCAAAGACGCTCTCCAAAGACTGGTCACAAATGCCCAGAGCATCTCGTGCAACAGCCGATCCAGAGACATCACGAACCTGAAAGGCCCACAGAACGATGCCACACCACCAATATTCACATGGACTTATTGTACAGGTTTACACCAATTTTATGTTTTTGGTTTATATGTGCAAATGTTATTTACCTTAGGATACATTGAAAAGGTTTACTAGAAGGCCAAAAGCCTTACCCGCGGCGGGTGGATTACACCCGGATGCACTATGCTCAGACTCAGACTATTGTTGATCCCTTACTTTTCGGGATCTCAGTACTCTAACCCTCAGAGGTATACCCCCAAGGCTCCAGTAGCCCTATTTCTCTGCTGCCTAGAGCATCATATGTCACTGAGAAGTGACTTACGGAACACTGTATATAGTTTTTCCCCCATTCCCTTGCCCTACCCCCCACTGAGTGTGTCGACTCATCAGAAAACACCTACAATGCTAGTTTACCAAAAACTTGGGATACCCGGGACCACAAAGCCCACTGGCCCCAGACAGGCCAAACGTAACAGTACAAATACCGAAATGCAAATATTTAACACAGCACATACCACACTAACCCATTGGTTATCAAAATTATGTCATTAAATGCCAAAGGGCTTAACTCCCCTAACAAACGGCGACTGACCATGCAGGAGGCTAAGAAATGTGGGGCCCAGGTTGCATTCTTTCAGGAGACCCATTTCACATGGAACTCCAGACCCAAATTCTCCTTGAAATGGTATCCACACGATTTCCACACATGTTACTTAGCAAAAAAAAGGGGAGTATCCACCCTAATAAGTAAAGATATCGCATTCTCACTGGTGCGGAAAATAAGTGATAAAAAGGGTCGATATTTAATTTTGCAATGTATGTTAAACAATGCACCATATACTTTAGTCCACGTATACAGTCCAAATGAAAATCAAAATGAATTCCTGCAAATGATCCTAGCACTAACAGATATGTACAAACATGAGGAGGTAATCATTGGAGCCGACACCAATTTTTTACTTGATAGTAGAATGGACTCCTCTACCACTGCACAGATTGCCAGTTGCACGCTCAAACACAGAACAACACTTACAACCAAAATATGCTCTACTCTCGCAGCCAACCACATAGTAGACCCATGGCGCATTCTTCACCCAACAGAAATAGACCATACATGCCATACAATGGCTCATAACAGCTACTCGCGGATAGATTCCTCATTCCTGCTACATCAATGCCCCTGATAGAAGACGCTACAATTGGGATAATGACGTGGTCCGATCACGCTCCCATCACACTTAGCTTCAAGGAATCATTTACTAATAAAGGGTCGGGCACATGGAGACTTAACAAATCTCTCCTAACGGACCCCTCTATAGTTTCCCGAATAACAAAAGATCTCCAGAATTATATTGCTGAAAACACAACCGCTGACTCTTCCATCAAACAAATTTGGCTAGCGCACAAAGCGGTCATACGGGGCAGCTTTATAAAGCATGCCTGTTATGCTAAGAAACAGAGAACCGCGGAATACACTAAACTTTTAGAAGATATCCAAACCCTAACACACTCTAATAAAAGAGAGCCAAAATCTACTACGAAAACAAAACTACTGGCCCTCCAAAACAAATTAAAAAACATCGAACTGGCCAAAACAACGTACCTACTCAGGAAAATCAAACATAACTTCTTCACAAGTGGTAACAGAGCGGGTGCTATCCTAGCATCGCAACTTAAACAAAGGAATGTCGCCTCCAGGATTGCCTTCCTAAATGATTCTAAGGGCAAGAAAATAACAAACCCTCAAAACATTGTAGACTAATTTGCATCATATTACAGCGAATTATATAATCTTAAAAACGACCCTAACATCATAATACCGACCCAAGACAGGATAGACAAATTTTTAACCAACTTAAACCTACCCAAACTATCAGAGGACGACCTAATACCCCTGAAACAACCCTTTTCCCTTGCCGAACTCGTGATGGCAATTTCACAACTCCCAGCACACAAATCACCCAGGCCCGACGGTCTAACGAACGAATATTACAAAACCTTCTCCTCCACCATAGCGCCACTACTCCTACAATTAGTAAACAAATGTGCCGTAGAAGGTGCACTGCCAAAGGAAATGCTCTTGGCTCACATCTCCACCCTCCCCAAGCCATGCAAACCTCCTACACTATGCAAAAAATTTCGGCCTATCTCCTTATTAAATGGAGATGGTAAACTATACGCGAAACTGATCAGTAACCGCCTTGCCCCCCTCCTCCATAAAATAATCCACAATGACCAATCTGGATTTATACGAGGCCGCCAGGGCTCGGATAACACCAGGAAAATCCTAAACATGATATCCACAAGAGAGTCCAAAGGATCAGCGGGCCTTCTCCTCGCCTTGGATGCGGAGAAGGCCTTTGATCGCTTAAATTGGGCTTATATGACCAGGGTCTTATCGCAATTCAACTTCCCCACTTCTGCCATAATGAGCATCATGGCATTATACCACCACCCAGCCGCAAAAGTCTCACACGGAGGGTTCCTATCTACACCATTTTACATCACGAATGGAACCCGCCAGGGATGTCCCCTGTCACCCCTTCTGTACATACTCGCCCTGGAACCCCTAGCTCAAAAATCAGATCACATCCCGAGATAGTAGGTGTCAATATCCGCGACAAGATGTATAGCCTAGCTTTATTTGCGGACGACATCTTTATAGCACTATCAGACCCTAAACGCTCCCTGGATACCCTACTTGATTTGCTACACCAATTTGGTAACATTTCCTACTATCGCCTAAATCAGGATAAAACACAAGCCCTACCTCTAAACCTGCCAAAACCCCTGCTAGACACACTGCATACCTCATACCCATTTGACTGGAAAGCAAACTCAATTACATACTTAGGGGTGAAGATAGCACCCTCGATTTCTACCACCTCACAGTTAAACTACAACCCCCTTATCACACTATGCAAGTCCGAGATGAACAAGTGGAAACACACAAAAATATCCTAGTTGGGGAAAGTCAATACGTACAAAATTATGATTCTCCCCTGTATCCTTTACATTTTTAGAATGATACCCCTTGGAATGACACCTCACTACTGCAAAGCGCTACAAAAACTATGTGCTAACTTTGTCTGGGGCGGTAAGAGACCCAGGGTGTCCTTGGCACTCCTCCAAACCACACCAAGAATGGGGGGAGTGGGACTTCCGAACATTAAACAATATCACAGAGCAGCGATACTCTCAACTGGCATACTCCTCCATGCCCAACCCGGCGCGCTCCAATGGGTTGACATGGAAAGAGCGCAATTCAAAGACATGTCCTTAATTGATTACCTATGGACACCTAAGAAATTCAGAACCAGACGCGCTGACCTATTCCCAACCACACATCTCACAATATCTCTGTGGGACACCTTCATGGATGCAATAGGCCACAAAAACACAGTATATGCCAAATCGCCAATCACAGTCCTTAAAGCAATTGTACCAGAAATTCCCCTCAAAGATTGGACTGAGGCAGGGATAACAACAATATAACAATTACTAGACACCAAAGGTGTAATCCCATTCCCAGTCTTGCAATCGCAATGGCAAGTCCCAAACCGAGCAATTTTCTCCTACTTACAAATAAAAAGTGCTCTACAGGCACACGCATCTCCACCACAAAAATCTAAAGACCCAGCTAGAACCACCTCATACTTAATTTTAGATAGATGTTGGGCATCACCCAACAAACCCAAATCACTCACATCATGCTATAAGGCATGGCAAGAACTCTCAGCATCTAAGACACACACACATATAAAGCTCAGTGGGAGACAGACTGCGGAGTGACACTAACAGACGACGACTGGTTACGGGCTCTCAACGGCATGTCCAAATGGATGAAATGTTACACACACATCGAAGCCCACAAAAAGCTCCGATACCGCTGGTACATGACCCCACAGAGACTCCACCGCATATATCCCAATACGCCCCAAACTTGTTGGAGGTGTAACACATCTACGGGCACGTTGGAACACCTGTGATTATCATGCGACAACATCCAACCCCTTTGGACAGCGGTAACCGAAACGCTGGAGCAATTGGGAATACCCACGTTCCCACTAATTAAAACCTCATGCCTCTTGTTGCTACTCCCAGATTGCCTAACCTTCGGGCAAAAGCAAATAGCAGCCCTTACCATATTAGCTGCGAGAAACAAGATAGCTCTGCATTGGAAATCTCAGACCTGCCCTTCCCTAGCTCAACTACAAACCAAACTCACCCAGTACAAAATATACGAAAGAATGGCGATTCTATCTCCACAAAAGAAACTCGAATTTGATGAGAGCTGGGGGGACTAGGAGGGAGAGGTGGATGAGATAACAGGTCAGACTTGACTAACTAATGTACCGATGACAAAAGGACAGGTATAAGAAACCACCCCCATTACGAATGTACCAAAGACCCGGGTTCAGACACTGGCAAACCCCACAAGTAAAACTGGCACACTCTTCCCCCCCCCCTTGCCCTACCAATGACTCAACTCCCCCCTTCCCCATCCCATACCAAGTTTAATCCCTATATGGGGGACCACCCAACAAATTACCCACTGGGTCCACCGAGACTAAGACAAACCAATGTACACCACTAACTCACATACTCAGGGGTAAACTACTCTGAGAATAATAACAAGGTGATGCACTATATTAATAAGTGGCGGCCAATAACGCACTACCACCGCGCCAGAAAACCACTTATGGTAAACAAGAGTACATCTTACTTCTGCATTTACCTAGCCGTTTTTATAGCACGAGACTAAAAGCAATCGCACAACCGTGCTCAAAAGAATACATGTTGTACAGATGTGTAAATATTGCTATACCAAGCGTATATATGTAACTAAATGTCCTTTGTTCTACCAACTGTTAACCATTGTGAACAATACAGACTGATGTGTACCCCCATTAACCTCCCCTTTTTCCTTCTGTATCCCCTTTTTGCCTTTTTGCATTGGAAAACAATAAAATATGAATAAAAAAAATTAATAAGAATGTTTTGCATTTGGAGCATACTTCATCCGTAGCCCATTTAAAGTCACTGCTTAACAGATCAACCACCTTTTTACTTTTTTATTTTCTCAGATTACCATACTACATAATTATATGTATTGCATTGTATGCACCATTCACTTTTTAGTTTTTTTGCAAACACCTGATAATCATTTAGGGCAACCTGTACGAATATTTTCTGCAAGACTCTTACACATATATATATATATATATATATATATATATATATATATTAGATATAGATATTAGATATAGAATCTAATATATATTAGATATAGAATATACTCCATTCTGATCTATACACTGTGGGGTTAAAACTCTACCATGATGGTATTAAATGTTTACACTCCTGGTGGTAGAATAACAGCTCATGATACCTTGTCCATAACTAATTTGCCTAACCCAGGGTGGCCTGGATGGAATAAGTAAAGGAGCCATTATTAATGGTTTAGCAATTAAAGGTGGCTTTTGGTCAGCTTCGGTTTAAGTCCATGACAAAGGTGCTTAGTGTAATGTTTGTGCATGTTTATATATGAAACTTATGACATCACTTTATGAGCACTCTTTTATTAATTGTTTGGAATAATGCTTCATTTAGTTTATATAAATACACACAATTAAGTTCTGCTCTCAAACTCCCACTACTTCTTTGCGGCAGCAATGACCATAGCACATATCAGCCCCAATACATACAAAACAAGCACAGAAAAAAAAAAGAGTTACCCAGCACACTAGCCCAAATTCCTATGCATATTTAAATAAAAGGAGGTAATTTAGTAACTCCAATGGCCATTAGTGTCACGATTTGCAGGAGAACCCAAACACACAGACAGATCACGGACACACAGATATTGCAATACCGGTCCCTAGAATGGTCAGGCTATGCAAAAGAGATAGAGTAGTCAGAGTACAAGCCGAGGTCAAGGATAACAGAAAACAGAGTAAACAAGAAACGAGACGAAATCAGTAACCAGAGAATGAACCACAATACAAACACGCTATGGGGCTATGAAAGACCACAACAGGGCACTGAGGCAAGGGGGGGGGGGGGGAGGTGAACTTATATACACACAGGGTGTGTCTGATTGGCTAGCTTTCAATTAGTGTTAATTACAACACGTGGGAGGTCATCACTGTGTGCCGGGTCACATGACCGGGTCTGACACACATATAAGGAAGCTGCCTTGGAGCGTGCAGCGTCAGAAACACTGTCAAGTTGGGGAGTGGCAGCAGGGACAGCCGCAAGCTATGGACAGGAACCGGAAGACGACACTCACGGTGATGGGGTAAGCAAGGACGCTGCGAGTGGCGCAGGGGAAGGGAACCTGACAATTAGATGTAAGCCCATCTGCCACATCAAGGCAAAGCTGTCAGGTGGGTCCTACACTAAAAATTCACCTTGCTTCCTTGAGCTTCAGGCAAATAAATCTCTAATGAGACAGAGAGGGGAACTTTTCTAAACCCCTACATACTTATAAACCCATGATAGGGAACACATGGGATGGGGGGCAACATTGTGTACAGATTCACAAAAATAAGTCCTGTGCTCAATCGCCACATGTTACATGTCATGTTACATGTTACATGTCATGTCATGTTACATGTTACAATGCTACCACCCAACCCATGTGTTCCCTATTAAGGGTTAATAGGTATGCAGGGGTTTAGGATAAGTCTTGTGTAGAGTTCCCGGTATACAGGGATTATTGCCTACCAGACATGGTGCAAGGAAAAACAAGCAGTAAACCAGTGTCAGGATCGTGGGCACCCAAGGCTCATTGATGCACTTGAGGAAAAAAATTAATGCAGGCCATAATAGAAAGGTGTCAGAACACAGTGCATCTCAGTTTGCTGTGTATGGGACTGCATTGCCTCAGACCACTCAGAGTGTAATTTCCCCCTGCCCATCACTGAAAGTGCCTTCAATGGGAACATGAGCATCAAAACTGGACCATGGATTTATAAAAAAAAGGGTTTCCTGGTCTGATGAATCCACATTTCCTTTTATATCAGCTGGATGGTTGAGTGTGTATGTCATTTATCAGGGGGCCGGCCCTTTAAATGCTGCAGCCGCCGAGCGCTCTGTAAAGAGCGCTCAGACGGCTGCAGCTGCTTCTCCCCTCCCCTGTAGGTGGCTGAGCTGAACTCCGGTCCGCGGTCCCGGCCGGAGTGATGGGAAGGTGCACACTGAGCACCTTCCTATCACTCCGGCTGGGACCGCGGACTGGAGTGCAGCTCGGCCACCTACAGGGGAGGGGGTAAGAAGAAGGGGGGGGGAGAGAGTAAAAAGAGGGGAGGGGGGGAGAGAGTAAAAAGAGGGGAGGGGGGGAGAGAGTAAAAAGAGGGGAGGGGGGGAGAGTAAAAAGAGGGGAGGGGAGAGTAAGAAGAGGGGAGGGGGGAGAGTAAGAAGAGGGGAGGGGGGAGAGTAAGAAGAGGGAAGGGGGGGGAATAAGAAGAGGGGAGGGGGAGAGTAAGAAGAGGGGAGGGGGGAGTAAGAAGAGGGGGGAGTAAGAGGGGAGGGGGGAGTAAGAGGGGAGGGGGGAGTAAGAAGAGGCGGGAGTAAGAGGGGAGGGGGAGTAAGAAGAGGGAAGAGAGGGAGTAAGAAGAGGGAAGAGAGGGAGTAAGAAGAGGGGAGGGGGGATAATAAGAGGGGGAAGTAAGAAGGAGGGGAGATAAGAAAAAGAGGGGGGTAAGAAGAAGAAGGGGGAGTAAGAACAAGAGTGGGGAGTAATTAGAAGAAGGGGGTAAGAAGAAGAAGGGGGAGTAAGAAGAAGAGGGGGGAGTAAGAAGAAGAAGGGGGGTAAGAAGAAGAAGGGGGTAAGAAGAAGAATGGGGTAAGAAGAAGAAGAATGGGGTAAGAAGAAGAAGAATGGGGTAAGAAGAAGAAGAATGGGGTAAGAAGAAGAAGAATGGGGTAAGAAGGAAGGGGTAAGAAGAAGAAGGAAGGGGTAAGAAGAAGAAGGAAGGGGTAAGAAGTAGGAGGGTTAAGAAGAAGAAGGGGGGTAAGCAGAAGGGGGGAGTAATAAGAAGAAGGGGGTAAGAAGAACAAGGGGGGAGTAAGAAGAACACAGGGAGGAGGGGGGTAAGAAGAACACAGGGATGAGGGGGTAAGAAGAACAGGGGGGTGAGAACACACAGAGGGAGGAGTGAGAAGAACACAGGGAGGGTGGAGAGGGGATGAGAAGAGCACAGGGAGGGTGGGTAAGGGTGAGAAGAGACCGCTAGGGGAGGGTGGGGGAGAGGAGAGACCACTAAGGGACAGGGGAGAGCTCTAAGGGACAGAAGGGACAGCTCTATAGGACAGGGGGCAAGACAGGGAGCTCTTTAACACTACGCGCACACACACACACAATGCACCCCTATACATACACAGAAACACACAATGCATCCCTATACATACACAGAAACACACAATGCATCCCTATACATACACAGAAACAGAACATGCTTCCCTTACACACAGTGAAACACACAATGCATCCATTACACACACACACAATGCAACCCTTACACACAAAGACAATGCATAATTTGCACATATACACAGAAACATACAATGCAAACCCTTACACACACATGCAAACACACACACTGTTTTTCTTACATACACACAGAAACACAATGCATCTCTTACACTCAATGCACACACATACAGACACACACCTTGCATCCCTTATGCATACAAACACAGATTCACACAATGCATCCCTCACACACAACCAGAAACACATAATACATCCCTCATACACAAATACACACTGCTTCCACTACACACAAACACACTGCATCACACTGCACACACTGCACAAACTGGTATCCCTATACACTACATACCATAAGCACACATATTAGATAACACATAACACATCCCCTACACACTCCACTCCATGTGAGCGAGCTCATGGGTGGGTGGAACATATAAGTGGACTTATGAGTGGGCCTTATGGGCATACTCACCGTCAGGCACTGGGGCCCAGACCTTGAGCTGTGTAAGAGGCCCCCCAAAAATGGAGCTGCTTCCAATTCTCCCAGAACGTTGAATTTTGTGACCACAGTTGCAAACAGCCTCCAGAGGTCCTGTTCTACACCAGACCAGTGGAGCCAAACTGCAGCCCATCATCATCCTCATCTAATTGTAAGTAGGCAATCTAGTATATTATTAGTGACACTAATCTATAATTTACCTCACATTAAAGGGACACTATAGCTTAATGAAGTGGTTCTGGTGTCTATAGCTGGTCCCTGCAGGCTTTTTAATGTAAACACACACTGTGTGCAGCACTGGCGTTAGTTCATATGGCAGATCATATGGGTGGGGCATTGTGATGTCACATGGGGGGGGGCAAATTTATATTTTGTCTAGGGCGGCAAAAATCCTTGCACCGGCTCTGATCCTGGGCAGGTGCACCCACAGGAGGGGAGTGCACTGATTGCACTGCACTCTCCTCCTGCCCAGACCCGTCTTGACCGCAGTGCAAGTGCCCTCTGCCCCTAATTTACAGTGGCTCACACTCACAACAAGCAGTGCCTGGAGCCCTTTGCAGAGACGGAAACAAAGAGGTTCTGCGGCAGCTGGCCGTCCTGCAAGCATTACATTAAACAGCTGTTCCCCATGCAGCCACAGGTGGCGTTGTGCTGGGAAACTGTGATTACTCTTCACTTCCTCCCAGCCTACAGAGCAGCACATGGGGGAGAGAGGAGGAGGCATGATTTAATCTTGAATAAATCCTCTAAGCAAACCTTTATAAATTTGGGGGGATCAGCTCTGTTTCCACAGTTTATTGATGTTTACTCTGATGTCTGTATTAATATTGAGGGATGTCTAAGTAGTAACATCAGTGTGTGTCAGCAGGGCCAGCCGTTAGGGTGGGCAAGCTGTGTGGTCACGCAGGGTGCCATGACAACAGAGGCGCCCGGCGGCCAACACAGCTCACAAGTTGGGTACACCAGCATATTTAATTTAAACGATTCGCTGGTGGTCCACTGGTGCGCACCAGCAGTAGGTGCAGTCAGATCATATCCTCTCCCTCGTGGTTCCGGCGCTCAGTTAGTGAGTCAGAGCACAGGCTCAGAGATTCTCATCCTGTGCTCTGACAACATTGAAAGTCAGAGCCGTGAAGGAGCAGGTATGGCAAAGAGCTACTGATTAGCATAACATCAATATCCGTTATAAAACCAGAAAAAGGTGGGCATGGATGGTGAACTGATTTGGTGGCGCAATGGGCCACTTGACTGGTTTTGCCCCCCAGGCCTAAGGCTGCCAGTCCTCCCCTGATTGGCAGTGCTCACCGAGCATGTGTATTAGGCCCCCATTGCTACTCTATAAGGAGCATTGGATTAACTGGGGAGGAGAGCTATGCAGCAATGTGGGAGCCTCAAACCTGTAACAAGGTAAGGGAAAAAGGCAGTATTTCTAACCTTCTATATGTCGAATGGGAGGGGGGCACCTTATACCACTAGGGGCAGGGGCACGATAACATTAGGAATACAGATTTGTATTCCTAACGCTATAGTGTTCCTTTAAGGAAAATTATCATTAATATAAAAGAACACTAATCTAGAGTCTCCATCTGTAACTCGGGGGGGCCCGGCCACCCTGCGGACCCCTGCGACCGGGTGCTTGCCGCCATGTGTTGCGGCCACAACCTGCGCAGCAAACCACAGGGGCCAGATGTTCAGGGGTCCCATTGGGTGGCCCATGCTGTTAGGGCCACCCGATAAAGATACATTTACAGGGGGCCCCAGTCAGCGCTGGGGTGCTTTAACAGTGACGACATCTCAGCTGGGAGGAATGGACTGCCCGTCACTCCTCCTAGCTATCAGTGAGATCCTGCACGAGAGGAAGGAGAGGGAGTCAGAGTGGGAATATTTTGTATATGTGTGTTTTAGTTTGTATGTATGTGTCTATGTGTTTGTGTGTCTGTCTGTGTGTATGTGTCTGTCTCTATGTGTCTGTGTGTATGTATATGTCTGTGTGTGTGTGTGTCTGTATTTATGTATGTGTATGTATGTCTGTGTGTGTTTGTCAGTATGTATGTGTCTGTGTGTCTCTCTGTATGTATGTGTTCCTGTCTGTCTGTCTGTATGTATGTGTGTGTCTGTCTGTATGTATCTTTGTATAAACCAAAAAAAGTAGGTGCGCAAAATAAATTTATCACTTCAACAATAAAATGTGCAAAGCATGCAAACTTATCTTACAATAAGCTGTAGAAACGCAGGTATATCCATATATTCGGAAAACACCATATATCAGGTGACCAGCTATAGAATTGCAGGTCTATACATAAATTAGGAAAAACACCATATATTGAGTGATTTGTGCAGAACAATTACACACTGATCAAAAAATAGTGAATAGTAATAAATAATACTTGCACAGGTCAGCTCAGATGGTCCAATCTGAAAATATAAACAGACACAGACCTAGTGCAACACTGTTAAAACGAATAGATATAGCTGGAGAGGAATATTTCAAACTCACAATTGTGGAGTGGTTGTAGTACCACTCCCGACTATCTGGCTCTGGGGGGGATCAGTCCCCTGTAATCGTGGGATCCGGTGGGTAGACAACTGGAAGCAATCACTCGGTAACCGGTCCGTTTACAATTAAAATTCCATTTTATTTCCACATAAAAATTATGTATAAAAATAACATAAAAGTTAAAAATAAGTCTTCCTGTCGCTAGTATGAGAGTTCAACAAGTCCAGAGTTGCACTTACTGCATAAAACGAAAGTAATAGTTTTCTTACTCTGTCTTCGAATTCTCCCAGCCAGTGAAGATACTTCCGGCTTCCGGTTTCCGGTATCACGCAACGCGTTTCACCCCGCCTCTTGGGGCTTTCTCAAGCGTCCGTCACTCCTCCTAGCTATCAGTGAGATCCTGCACGAGAGGAAGGAGAGGGAGTCAGAGTGGGAATATTTTGTATATGTGTGTTTTTGTTTGTATGTATGTGTCTATGTGTTTGTGTGTCTGTCTGTGTGTATGTGTGTCTGTATGTATGTATGTGTATGTATGTCTGTGTGTGTTTGTCAGTATGTATGTGTCTGTGTGTCTCTCTGTATGTATGTGTTCCTGTCTGTCTGTCTGTATGTATGTGTGTGTCTGTCTGTATGTATCTTTGTATGTATGTGTGTGTTGTGTGTGTGTGTATGTGTCTGTGTGTCTGTCTGTGTGTATGTATGTGTCTCTGTATGTATATGTGTCTGTGTGTATGTGTCTGTATGTCTGTGTGTGTATGTATGTCTCTCTATGTATGTATGTGTCTGTGTGTATATGTATATGCCTGCATCTGTATGTATGTGTGTGTGTGTCTGTGTGTATATGTTTGTGTGTGTGTCTGTCGGGGGGGGGGGTTGCACATGGATCAGTTTCGTACCGGGGCCCCATGGATTGTGTGTACGCCACTGGTCTCTATCAGTATCATCAAAATAGGCATTTATCAAATTTCAACCCCCTTGGAATAAAACTATTTTACCAACAAAATGCTATTCCAGTCTCTAATTTCATGACATTTCTAATTTCTAATTCTCTCAATAGGCAATCTTTTTGAGGTTAGGACACTTTCTTAGTTACATAGCTGAAAAGAGACTTGTGTCCATCAAGTTAAGCCTTCCTCACATTTGTTTTTTGCTGTTGATCCAAAAGAAGACAAAAAGTCCAGTTTGAAGCACTTTCAATTTTGTAACAAG